>NC_073353.2:28565833-28897500 GCF_027580225.2 Misgurnus anguillicaudatus
TTTTAGAGCTGGGCATAGATTAATCTACATTAATATCATACAAAATAAAAATATTTTTTTGCATGACATATGAGTTTGTGCTGTGTGTAATTATTATGTATATAAATACACACACATTCATGTATGTATTTAAGAAACATTTACATTTGTATATATATTTATTTATATTTTTATATATAAAATAAAAAACGATATTTAAATAAAACATTTCTTAAATGTATATGTATGTATGTGTGTGTGTTAAAATATACATAATATTTACACACATCACAAACTCATATATTATGCAAAAAATTACTTTTATTTTGTATGAGATTAATCGAGATTAATCTATACCCAGCCCTAGTTATTTTTAAGCCATGCTGGGTAAATATTGGACACAACACACTGCTGGGTTCAAATAGACCCCTTCACGATTCACGTCACAGGCAGTTTCCACTGCGCATGTCAGGGTCAGAAAAGTCATTACAGCAGATAGAGTTGCGTATTATTTGGTATCGTCAAAAATGCCTACTTACGTCGTGGGCTGTGAAAATTGCACCAGATCTTCCATTAAGTTTTTGCGATTCATGCAGAATCTCAAAAACAAAAAAATACAACATCTGCAGCTGCAAGCAATTAACGTGCAGACTGGGACAATGCAAATATCAAAGAGGCTTGTGTTTGTAGTGCTCAATTCATTTGAGGTAAGTCATCATTTTTCAGCCCTGTTAGATTATATTATAAAGCCTGGATGGTATGAACAGTTTGACCCCATGCTGCGCGCGCACCCGATAGTCATTCAATGTTTACAAACTTTGAAGGGGTCTATTGGCCGAATGCTGGGTTATTTTAACCCAACTGCTGGGATATTATAACACATGGTTGCATAACAACAACCCAACATTGGGTCATTTTATAACCCAGCGCGTGTCCAATATTTAGCCATTATGGGTTAAAAATAACCCAGCCATTTTTTATAGTGTGTTAGTTGCTTTGAGAAAAGCATCTGCCAAATGTTTAAATGCCTCATGTATATACACATATTTTGCAGTCCAACTCAAAAGCATAATCTTTAATCAAAATTCAAGACATTTTTTAATATCTCTGCTTGTATTATGTCACTTTTTGTGGATGTTAAACGTTATGGTATGTTCTCTCTGATCTTCAAGACCTTCAAGGGTATTTTGAATTCTCAAAGTATTAATGTAGATAATTTAGATACATAGATTGGAAATAAATATTGAAAAACGCTAAATAAATATACACTTTTACATTTAACTCTTTCCCCGCCATTGACGAGTCATCTCATCAATTAAGAGAAAACATTTCCATTCCAATGAAGCTTTCCTGAGTTTTTACGGTAATCTGTAATTTCGCTATTATCCACTAGATGGCGCTCTTTCCCAATTTATAAAAAACTGAAGCAGAAAAATATATTTAAAACTCTGTGTATGTTATAAACGTTCTGAATCTGATCTTTAACAAAATTCCTTTTACAAAAATGCAATTATGTATGTAATTTGTATTTTTGAAGAAACTTACCCATATTTAAGGGGTCATAAAAAGAAAACAAATAAAGATAGGATGAAACTTTTTCCTCGTTTTGTTTGCTTGAAAGCAGAGAGTCTGTTCTTTGGTTTGATATATATGTATGTTTATACACTGAAAAAAATCTTTGGTTGCACATGATTGAATTAGGTTTTCTTAAAATGATTTTCCTTAATTTTCAGGGGATCTAAATAATTTAATTATGTCCACCAAATCAACATGATTGTATCAAGTTTTCTTAAAATTAGTTTTCCTTAATTTTCAGGGGGTCTAAATCATTTAATTATGTCCACCAAATCAACATGATTGAATCAAGTTTTCTTAAAATGCTAATTAATTTTAATAAATGTTAATTTCATTACAAAAAATAATTTAAGGATGTGCAACCAATGTCCATACGTTTTTTCAGTGTATATTTGTATATAAAAAATTCACATATATATATATATATATATATATATATATATATATATATATATATATATATATAAATATTTATATATTCTGTATTATACATAAATAATAAAAACATAATATATTAATAAAAAATTCTGAAATGAATATATGTATGTGTGTGTGGTTAAATAATTAAATACAGCACACACACATATATTATGCAAAAAAAATCACTTTTATTTTGTATGCGATTAATCACGATTAATCTTTGCCCAGCACTAAATGCATGCGAGCAACTTAAAAAAAGTCTGGCAGGGAATGAGTTAAACACAATTTATTCTACGTTTCAAACTTTGAGAACCACAGAGTCAAGTTAAATATAAATACTGATGCTAACGGACACCCAGTAGATACTTACAGGTATGCAGCCTTGCCTTCCTCCAGCTCTTTGCTCTTGCCACTCGTGGCGGTCTTTTTGCTACAGAGTTTGCGGGTGATGCACATGAGCAGACCGCACTGACGCAGAAAGAAGCAGCTGACATCCACCAACACAAGCAGCAGCAGCAGGCCAGCTAAACCGAGCCCAACCACTGCACCCAGACCCAGGCCGCTGAACAGCGAATCTGCTGAGACACGATACACACATAAGCATCACTGAGGGAACCTGACAACACATGCTACTTAAGCAATATCGCTCGAGTAGGAGTGTGATATAGCTCTATATCATCACGGCTGTGATTAGGCCAGAGGCACGAGGCCGCAGGCCGAGTGCCGGAGGCAATCACAGCCGTGATGATATAGAGCTATATCACACGACTCCGAGAGCGATATTGCTTTTATACAACAGTTCGACGGCACACGTTTGAAAAACGAAAACTAGAAAACAACAACGGAGTTATTTTAAAAGCCTCTTTGTTTGAGAACTACTTCTTCCGCCACGGATTTGAGGGCGGCCAGAATGACAGGTAAAACTTTCGGCTGCTTTGAAGCTCATAACAACTCAATGGACGGAAAAGCCGTTTCTTTATATTACTGTTTCTTGGTCACAAAGTGTAGTTTTAAGATTAGTTCAGTCGAGAATGTATCTGTATTATATTTAAATCTGCAGTCGATTAGTAAAGATAGCGCCTGTTTGAACGTTTGCTTAGTGAGATTCGGTACAAATGAGAACCAAAGCATGAGCGGAAATCAGTGTTCACTCGCCCCGCTGACCACCGCCCTCTCTGGGCTACATTTCTGAAAGGGATTCCCCGGCTCTCATGTTGGCCTTGTTTGTTTATGATGATCGTCAAAATGAGATCAAATCAGCAGTATTTGGTGTCATGATCAAACTATTACTTGTTTTTTTATTCATATTTAGTGTCTTGTGTGTTGTTATTGTTTTGGCGCGAGGTAAAAGTTAATAAAACTATACTTGTGAAACGTTACTATTGCTTTCTCATGTATTCTTAACGCGATACGAGCACTCGATTATTATTATTATTAAACTTTGTTCTTGTCAGTACTATACAAAACGGTTTTTTATAAGTGTCAGAGAGATGTTTTTGCATGCTGCTTATAAATATACCAGTGGCGATATCTCATAACATGTTTTAATAGTCACGTCACGATAAAGTAAATGATCAATGTCCACATTTAAAAGCTGCGGTGCTTACCTGCAGTTCCACGGTGTTTTCGCGTTCTGATAAAAGATATAGCTCCAGAAAAAAAACGAGTGTTTATATTCCTCTTTCCAAGTGTTAAGCGTCCACACGATGTGACAAGACATTTCTCCCATTAACTTTAACGTAACATCCAAGAGCGCTGATCTTTGACGGAATAATACTTCTGATTGGGGATTCACAAACTGATTTATGAGCTAGTAAACTAATGAGACACACACACGGAGAGTGATTCACACAGCGCGTCTGTGTTTTTCCATTCAGAGATGAGCCTGCTTAGGACCTCCATTCACTAGGTGGCGGAATAATACGAAAGGTGAAGCGGTTACAGTGCCGTTATCAGTACAATATCGTATAGCTCTTAGCCAATCAGATTCGAGAACCAGAAAGAACTGTTGTATAAAGTCATTTATATAGTAGATGTTACTTTAAATGTGTGTTTATTTGTTAGAAGTCATTATTATTGTTTATTGCACATGTGTTACATTCAGTCGAAGGATGATAATGATTCCCACACTACACTTAACCAATTAATGTTTTAAAAGCCAGTTTTGAAGCCTCACTCTGTGGGGCAAATACTGAATTTAGTGTGCCAACCGTACAGTAAAAGTGATGTGGTACTACCTGTATGGTTTTACAGTGAGTTGTTAAGAAAAAGACAACCAATCATAAACAGCCTCAGTGCTTGGTTCAACTTTTGTGCTTGTCGACTGAAGAAAACCGCTGACCTTAAAAATTTTGAAGTGTGATGCCAAATGCATTAACTGGTGTGATGAAGAGAGTATTATTTTTATACTGTAATATGTCCCAAGACTTAAAAAGTGATTTATGTGGCGTCTCTTTCACATACAGTACAGTACAGTATGGAACAACAGGTCGCAAGTGCACTGCACATAGTCCTTCAATGTTATCAACCTCATAAATATGCAAATAAGAACCTTGGCCCAGGGTTTACACATGTAAAATCTCAAAAACTGTCTACCTAGGATTAATTACTAACCCAGGAAAAGAAATAAGGATGTTAAGAATGACCCTGGGATAACAACTTTGAGCGTGAAAATCCCAAATGAATAATAGGAATCATATTACCGTTCTTTGTATCCAGGATAAATTAATGTGTCTTATATTAAACACATTTGTGTCAGTTTTTGGAAATTGATATAAAAAAGAATGATAAAAAAATCACCTTTAAGTGAACCAATAAATACACAAAGAACCTCCAAAGGCTCTAATTAATGAAAAAATCTGTTCTGTTTATATCGCAGCCTTGAGTTGGAAGCTCTGAGTGCTTCAATTCAATGTTCTGTCATTGCCGAAAGCCTCCGGTTGTCAGAACGTTTGAAATGATGCTGAAGTGTGAAAGCATTTAAAAAAAAGTCAATTCAACCATTCACGAAAGACGACTTGCAGACAACGTGTACTAAATAGAACGAGCTAAGTTTGCATTATAAGAACTTCAAGGTGATGCAACTTTAGTGACCTTATTTAAACTACGATGGCAGAGGCTTTGCATGGGGAAATGAGGCTGTCCGGGAAGCCATTCAGGAGACATCCATTTTGAAGGAACGTTCTGGGCAATGGCATTGCCCTAAACACATCAATCACAGATGCTGTTGAAAGCAGCATTGCTATTAGAAAAACATCACAGAAGTCTCTGGTTTGATCTGGATATAGTGACAAGGCATTAAAGTGAGATCCTACATATGGGAAGAAGATGGGCAATACTAAACAAATCAGTCCATTGAGCGACTCACTACTTTTTGGACCCAGTTTACATCTGGTATTGAGAGATGTACAGCCTCATATTCAGTCAAATTCACATCCACCTCAGCTCTGGAAACATCAGATGATGCTATAAAAATGGTCTATTTTTGTAATGGCAATATATCAGTTTATATCATAAGCCAGTGCACTCAGATGTATTGATCCCTGATGCGGTTGAATTTCTGATGCACAAAGCACCACCTCCACTAAATGACTTATCGGCCAATGCATCTGTTTTTCACCATCCGTCCTTCTGATCTCCATGAAAAATGTGTCTTTACTCCTATAGCTGATTTGTTGTTGATTTATAACATCATTAGAAGCTCAATTTAGCATCTCGTTAATATCACTTATCCTGAAGCTCCACAAATGGGCGTGATCCATCCGCATCTGAGTTCAACGCACTCTATTAATTCGGTCTGAACGGTGATTGAGATTCAGCAATGAGAAGTAATAACTCAAGCTCGATTGATTGTGTCTGGACTGTAACCACACTCGGAGAGGAGGTCTGGGGGAGGATCACAGCAGATGACTGACAATGTAATGAAGCTTATAATCATGTGTGGGACTAAATGGCTGTTTCACGCTGATACGTGACTAGATGAGTTTGGACAGATCCAGAGATTTGGCAGTTTTGAACACTTTAAGGGACAACGTAAAAGAAGTGGATCTGAAGTTTTTTTTTGGTAGCAAGATGCAGTGTTGGAAGAAACGCTTTACAAGTAACGTGCATTAAATAATAATATTACTTTTCTAAAGTAACGAGTAAAGTAACGCATTACTTTATAAATGTACACATAAATATTTGATTTACCTTTAAAAAAAGTAATGCAAGTTACTTTTCAGTTTAATTAATTAAAAAAAATAATAAAAAAATAATGTACTGAATTAAACTGAATGTAGTCACGTTTGAGGAAGTCAGAAAATGAAGATGGCAGGCAAGAGCTTGACATTTTTGTGATGGAAATATGCAATTTCTGAATGCAGAACTTCTAAGTCATAAAACTGAAAGAGATCAAGCCTTAGCCCAAGTAAGAAAAAGTAATGCAAAAGTAACTTAAAAGTAACGCATGTATTAACTTCCATAAAAAGTAACTAAGTAACGCATTTAGTTACTTTTTTTAGGAGTAACTTAATATTGTAATGCATTACTTTTAAAAGTAACTTTCCCCAACACTGGCAAGATGCAAATGTACATTTTTCTGCGAGTTGCTTTTGCCCCTGTGATGTTGGGGTTTTGTTATTGTTTTTTTTTTATGATAATTGTATTTTTATATACACGATTCATTTTGTACGAAATTTCTTAGAGTAGCTAACTCGTCTACAGATCAGGCTGAAATACCTCAAATTATTCTTTAGTATTGAAAGTGTCTATTAATAAAAGATGCAAAAGTGATGACAATCCACTGTAAATGGTTCAAAAACCGGTGGCAAAAGAAGTATCTTTGATACTGAAATAGCATTGGCTCTTGTCTGTCTCGTGACCAATTGCATCATTACGCTACACTGTAAAACAATTCTGTAGAAATTACAGTATTACTGGGTATTACTGGCAACTAGCTGCCAGTAACTTACTGTAGATTCTACATTTATGTTATTTACTGACAACAGTTCATTTAAAGTTAAATGAACATGAAACATTTTTAGGGTGCGTCTCATTTCTCTGTCTTACCCCTTCCCCTCGGTTTTGCTCGTTCATGTGAGGCGAAGTGGCGTCTCAATTCTCAGTTTGATCAAGGGCTAGGGCCAAGGCGTAGGGATACATAGCCCTTGAAACGAAGTGTGATAAGGACCACACTTGAAAGAGAGGGTAAACGTTAACGTAGAAATTTCTCAGGAGAGCCGGCATCAAGATGTTTTATGGCTAAATGTCGAACTGTCAAGGAGTCGCACAAATAAAAGTAACGTTATTTTCTGCAGTTTAATTGAGATTATATTATGACACTCATGTTTTATGATACTTTTAATAAAATGTTCAAGCGGGTTTAATTGTTATGTTTTTGGTTTGTATCACTAGTTAAGGCGCTAGCTATAGCAGCTAAGTTATGCGCTATTTGTTGAGCTCAGCTCACAACCTGAGACAACGGTATCTTCTTTGTTTATGTCAAGGTTTGTCTGTTTACGTAGCAGCCAGTTAGCGGCACGGGAAGGTGACGCAAACGGTAATCGAGTGGTGTCTCATTTTTTAGACAACCGATCTGTCTTACCCCTTCCCCTTCTCTCGGTTTCGATGAAGACAAAGGGAAAGGGGTAAGACAGAGAAATGAGATTGGCCCTTAGTCTTTATCTTCTACAGTAAGTTACTGGCAACCAGCTGCATAGTTACAGCAATTTGTGAAACGCTATTGGCTCCCATGTCCGATTTCTTTCATGCTCTAATGTTCCGGTTTATGTTTGAATTAGATCATGGCTGTGTGAGTTGCTTTCATGGATTTCTATCATATGGCTTCAGTTTGCAATGTTTGTAACATAAATTGTTGTTTTTTGGTGAATTTATGCAATAAATACCAGTAACTGTACTTTTATTTGCGTGTTGTGTTTTATATGGTTGAGAACTAGTTGGGTTTAGGGAAAGGGTGGAATTAGATGCTCCAAAATATCTTTAAAATTATAAATGTTTATGACACATTATGCAAAAAATGAAATGCGTATAAGCTGACGTATAAGCCAAAAAACATTCAAACGTAACCACAGGTTGTATAAGCTAGCTACTAGAGGGCTCTGATCCCTTAAACATACTTCAGTCTCAACGATTACCTGTTTTACAATACATGTAGCTGTACAAATTCTCATTTGTTTCTGTATTCATAATTGCATATTTAAGTAACTCATTAATTTATATTTATTATTAAATGCTGAAATGATTCACCATTATGCAATTTTAATATATTATGTATGTTGTCGCTGTGTAAATCCATCTTTTAATGGTATACATGCCACTTCGGATGCAGCTTCTATATAAATTATTGACATTAAAATATAATTAAATCCAGTTGAACTGATTCCCTTAAACCATGCATAGCCAGCAATCTGTTTTGCCAAATACATTTGATGTGCAATGAAAGCTTATGAACCGAAACAGCTTTATTACAGCAATACAGTAATTTCAACCAAAGTCTTTTAAGAAGCTATAGTCGGCAAAAGTGATCACCTTCATCCTCAAATACAACATTTACAAGCTGTCTCTGTTTTATTTAGTGGATACTGTACAATGAGCTGACCAGTCACAGTTTGGTCCTCTAATCAACCCATAAAACCGAATGAATCCTCCATAAAAGAATACAGTTTTCTTATCTCCTGGACAAATGGCATCCTTCTAGAGTCTTGAGGTATATTAAAGCTGCTAAAGGTGCTGAGTTTTAAGACCCCCCACACCTAATGCTGGCCCATTAACCCTTGCACTACCTACGTAGAGGTCACAAGTGAAGTGTGACTCCATAATGATGTTTTAAAGACTCAGATGCTCATTAAGTCGCTATGCTTGAAGAGCAGAAGGGACCCTCGAGCCGTTAGACGATTAATTGACCGAAAGCCATAATCAGTGGCAAAGATGTCTTCGTGCTGCATGGGGTTGGACCGATGGGTCAGAACGGACTAAATGGGTGTGAAGTGGCACCAATTAGATGTACATTTGCTATACTTTCAGCAGAATTCCACTTCTGTTGCAAAAAAAATGAGGAACCAAAATGATTCTTATACGTTATGAGATTGCTGTGAAGGTCATTTTGTACAGTATACTATTTAGGTACATTTTGTGAGGTACCATTATGTATTGAATGGCGCTTTTCCATTGCATAGTACCCCACGGTTTGGTTTAGGTCGGGTCAGCTTACTTTTGGGGGCTTTTCCACTGGGTGCAGTACGTAGTACCTGAAACTTTTTTAGTACCACCACCATTTTTTTTTTAGTACCAAGCTGATACCAAAACGTGATGCGAAAACACTGTAGATCACTGATTGGTCTGAGAAAATCGTCACTACCAGCGTCATCGCTATAAAAAAAATAGCTTGACCTTCATGCTAGCTTGCGCTGTCTCGAGTAAACCTGTTGTCATCTGTGCTTTGCTGTAACCAAACTCCCTTTTAGCGATGAAAAACATCCACAGGTTGTGAATCAGGAACACCATAACAGTTTTTTTCTAGACTTCCAGTTTGTGGCGGCACATTTGCAACGTAAACGTCCCATATATGCTAAAATGCAACTTAAATGAGGCTCATTGGAGAGTGTCGACTGATGCCACGGGTGTTTGTACAGAAACTGTCATGTGAAACAGGTAAAGTGATAAATGTGATGTGCAAACATCTATTTATACAATTTTAATTTTGTAGCAGACTGAGAAATAAATAAATGTATGGGAATGTACAACGACACTCTCACATGATGTCACAGCAGTAGACAGCGCAAATATAACGACACGTTGTAATCTTCATACTTCGAAGTGTTACTAAACTCGATGGAAAAGCTAACCAAGCCAAAGTAAGGTGAGCTGACCCAACCTGACCCAAACCAAACCGTAGGGTACTATGCAATGGAAAAGCGCCATTTGATGTATGATATGCACCCTTTAGATATAAAGGTGTACTTTTTGAAATGGTACCGCCTTAGTGACAGCTTTCGTACATTTTTTTAAATATCTTTTATGAAGATACTTTGATAATAACATACAGGTTATGGTTTAAATAAATGAAACTGATTGTTTTGACTAAACCAAATAGAAGTGTTTATCTCATTGTTAATCCAGACAGCTGCTTTGTCAACATCGGACACTTCCTGTGATTTATGACTTAAGCCTTTACAACGAATGGCTGCACTTTGGCTAACCGTCCAGATTTCTCTTTCAAAATAAAAAAGCTTATTTATGAGCAGTGTGTGATCAGCTGTAATGGACAGCAGTAAAACAACAGACACATTTTCATTTACCGGAAACATTTCCAACTGGAACAATCGACAAAGAGCCATACTACTCTTATAAGAAGTCAAGTCACATTAGGAAATAAAGCTTTTAATGGACTGGGCATTAGACACTTTCTTTTAATGAGAACAATATTGAGGTTTTTGACACGCTCATAAATGAAACGCAATGTTCTATTAAGGTGTAATGAAAGAACGGAAGGGGCAGCAAGTAGAGGTGATTAAGATTAATAGTCTCAATCGAAAGGGACTCTAATACATTTTCAAATAGATATATTAGATCATATACAAAGTCTAGATTTGAGATCTTAATTAGGTGTGCCGCGAGAGTATTACAACCTTTAATAACTTTTACAATTAAAACTTGTAAAAATGTACCACTTCAAAAATAATGTATGAAAATGAATCATGTTAAACTCAAAACTATTACGAGATCATATACAACTTCACAGTTGCTTCTCATTTAACTACCTAAAGTTAAAGGTCACGTTCTTCCTGATCCCATTTTTCAAACCTTAGTTAGTGTGTAATGTTGCTGTTAGAGCATAAATAATATCTGTAAAATGATAAAGCTCAAAGTTCACTGCCAAGCTATATATTTTCTTGAACAGAATTCCCCTTTCAAAGCCTACAGTGAACGGCCGGTCTGGACTACAGCCCTCTACTTCCTGCTTTAATGACGTCACTAGAACAGCTTTTTGACTAAACTCCGCCCACAGGAATATGTCAGTCGCCAGCTAAGCTCAAACGGCTCTGAAAAGCTAAGCTGCTATCGAATCACAACACATTAAACAAACTACACAATCAGAACTCGTTACATATTTCTGAAGGAGGGACTTCATAGAACAAGGAAGACATCAGCCTGTTTTAAGGACAGTGAAAACAGTGCTATACAGAAAATTGTGTGAAAAATACCAAAAATTTTTTACAAGTGAAACATGAACACATGTTATATTGCGCACTGTAAACACAATCAAACTTTCCAAAACAAAGGAAGAACGGGACCTTTAAACACATAAATGCAAGTTTGCTCAATTTTTTTCGCTAAGATGTAAGATAACATAAGAGTTAGAGGTTTTCCCTCCATATTTTAATTTTAAATCAGTCAGTAAACCGTATAAGTAAACTATAGGCTACTTACTGCTAATGTGTTTTCTGTCCTCAAGCGAACATTATGAAACTATTTCATTACAAAGCCTAATATCTCTTCAATATTAATAAAGGCTTATTCAACATTCATGTTTATCTTTCCTGAATAATTAAATTGCTTTAGTTTTCAATTCTTGTTCAGCTTGCAAAGTTGCATAATATAATGATACAGTTAATCCAATTGTTTTGTATTAACCATGACCTGTTAAGAGTTAAATTATCTTCATTAGTCTTTAATTTCCTTGTCTTTTTTTACAGTATTAGTGTCGTAAATGAATAGGTGTGCTGATGCAAAACTCAAAGTATATGAGCACAGAGGCTCTAGTTGTCACATTAGCGCAAGTCGAGCTAGTTTATTTGTGAAATTTTGTCACAGACCTTATTTTGACATGAGCTAATTTGATACAGTACACTCTTACAGAAAGGTATAAATAGAGCTAAAATTGGTCAATCACTTTAAGTGCTATTTATCACCTATATTGCACCTGTGTGAAACCATATGGTGTCATAGTCGTGCTATAACACCACTTATGGTTCTACATAGGTGCACCTAAAATGTACCCAGTTTTATACTAAGGCAGTGAACCAATTTTAGTGCTATTTAGCACTTTTTTAGAGTGTAGATTGATTCTTCAAATGAAAATGAAAACAGTACAATCACATTTGCAGGATCTCAAAATAGCATCTTAACATTTACAATGAGGTTCATTTTATTAACATTACATACATCATGAAATAACAATGAACAACAGTTGTTCACAGCATTTATTAGCAACTTAAAGGTATCCTCCGAGTCCAACCCATAGCCTTCGTTTGTTTTGGTCATTTGTCCATTTCCCCAAATAAGACCAACAGATGCGTTTACTAAACTAGCGCCTCTACGAGCAGCATGTGAAACTTAACATATTACGGAATTATATATTGGGGTATAATTTTGCTTTGATGACATGCATTGGGATATGATTTTTAATTCAAACTACCATGATTATTTGTATTTATAACACTATTCAGGCATTTAGGGAAAATAACATATTTATTTATTATATGATTTAAAACACAGCATACAAAACAGTCACAACTTTTGACTTAAAATATTCCAAGTGTACTGAGGTCAAACGATTGATTTATATAAAGAAAAGATGCAAAAGAGATTAAAATCCGCTGTAAATATCAGATCCGGTGTACAATAGTTTAACTCTTTCGGCGCCATTGACGAGATATTTCGTCAATCAAGAGAAAACGCTTCCCTGCCAATGAAGAGTATTTCCGGCTTTCCGCAATACCGCTATTATCCACCAGGTGGCGCAACTTTTTAAACCTGGAAGTATTGCCCTATGGCAAGCGGCTGCATGTACGTGTCTGTTTTAAAGATCGCTCTGAATGGGATCTTTATGAAAAGTCTGTCACAAAAATGGAATTATCTCTGCTTTTTGCTCAAAATGTGGTGTTTTTGCAAAAAAACTACCAATATTCAAAAGCTGATTACAAAAGAACTACTGAAGGTAGGATGAGACGTTTTTTTTGTTTGTTTGTTTAAAAGCAGAGGGTCAGTTCTTTCATTTGGTATAGTTTATATATTTAAAGAAGAACATTTTCTGGAAGGCATTAAAATTATGTAAAATTATGAAAAACACGGAATAAGTCACAATAGCGCTGGCGCTGGCTGGCAACTTAAAAAAAAAAACTCTGGCGGTGAAAGAGTTAAAAACCGCCACCAGAAGAAGTGATGATACGTCATATTTGATACTGAAATAGCATTGGCTCTTACATGTCTAGTGACCAATTGCATCATTACGCTAGTTAAGAATGTGAAACGCCATTGTGACTTATTCCGTGTTTGAATCAGATCTGCAAAAGATGAAAAATGAAATGCGTCTAATCTGACGTGCAAGGCAAAAACATTAACACGTAACCACAGGTTGTGTTAGCTGCTGGCCACTAGAGGGAATTAATCGCTTACACATACCTTGACATCATAATGTGACGCTTGCACCAACAAACTATTAGGTTATTGCTTTTGGAGGACAGTGTCTTTATTGGGCTAGGTTCATTTAAAAACAGTATTGTTCATTGTTAGTTCTGTCAAAACTACAAATATACAATATATACATATTGCAATAACTAATGCTAACAGAACCTTATTGTAAATGTAACCAAACAATAAATACGTCTCAGTTAACTCTTTCCCCGCAATAGTTATCTCGTTAATTAAGAGAAAACGCTTCCCTGCCAATGACGAGTTGACAATCTATATTTCCGCTATTATCCACTAGGTGGCACTCTTACCCAACTTATAAAACACTTAAGCAACCACTGATTCAAAAACAATAAAGACTCTGTGTATGTTTTGATCACCATTCTGAATATGATCGCTAACAAAAATACTTAAGAGAAAAGCAATTATCTCAGCTTTTTCTCAAAATTTTGTATTTTTGAAGAAACCTACCCCACTAAAAAACAACAACAATAACAACAACAACAAAAAATAGAAAAACAAAACAAAATACTTTTGTTGAAATGTAGCTTAAATAAATTGATTGCAACCACTTGCCTTAAAAATTAAGTAAATTGAATGAATCATTTTTTTCAGTGATTTGAGAGGTGATAAAAAAAAACAAATGAAGATAGGATGAAACGCCTTTTTTGCTTGTTTGAGGGTCTGTTCTTTCATTTGATATGATGTATGTTTATATACTTACTGGAAGGCATTAAACTTTTGAGAAAATCATAAAAAAGGCTGCGGCTGGCTGGGTACTTTCATTAAAAATACTGGCAGGGAAAGAGTTAATAAGACTACATCATTCAAATTCATGAGAAGAAATTGGTTCATTCTCATTATATTATGGAGTAAAATACAACACATGTGATTTTAAATCTGTACAATGAATTATTAAGTGAATGACTGTTATAGCTTAATTTACTCTATTACACCTCCTTATTGATACCCTTATTCACACACAGCTGAAAACTCCAGTTATTTCGTTTCTCATCAACACCGAGAAGAAACAATAAAGAAACAATTCTGCCAGAGGTGTACACAGAGAATGAAAATTAATGTGCATTATATTTTAAAACTGTGGGAGGGAGAAACAATGTTTGATTTTTCTCATCTTATGGGTAACAGGAGGTACAGCAGGCCCGTCTGATTTATGATGCCATTGTTAAAAGTCATATCAATTTGAAATCCTACTTGACTCCATTTAATGAGTGCTGCATTGTATAGCTCTGTGTGTGCGCGTATCGGCAACATCATTAAATAGATTCTTTCAAGCGATACAACTGCTGACATTTCCTATTGTGATAATAAACCAAAACAAAAGAGCCCGTAGAAACAAGCAGCAACCGCAGAGGATGGAAAAGCCCTCACACGGGTGGCTTACCGCATCTGTAAACACCAGCAAAGCTGAGCTCATTAAACATACAGCTAAGTGTCTGATCGCTATTGTCACAGGTAAAAAACACTAAGAACCAATCAGTTGTTTTGTTCAGGTTAGTTTTGTGATGCGACCCACTCAGAATAGGGCCGCGGTCAGAGTCACATGGGTTTTGGGAACGCCACTGGAGTCTGGCAAGAGGCAATGAACTGGCATGGCTAAAAGTCACAACCCCACGACATGAAGCCCAGTGGTGGGGAAAACAGGAACGGGTCTCTGTTTCAGTCTTTTGGTCTGATTCCAGGCAAGGTGAAGATGGAGGAATGTCAACACAGACACAAGGACAGCAAGAGTGACAGGGCAGCTCCAAGGACAGTCATCGCATTGATGGGCTGTGCGAGGGGATGTCCACGTCCAGTTGACGGGGGCTCACAACACTGATCTGCAGATGAGATGGAGAGGGGGAGTGGAAGGAAAAGGGAAACACATACAGTAGGTGTGTGGAGCCAGCAAAGGGTGCAGGATTAGGGCTGTAATGGTTACACAAAAGACAGACAATGTTCCCTCTAAACGGTGCTATTGCATCCTCCTGTGCAAAAGGATTAAACTGATCTGCTTAAAATATGAAAGAGAATCCTGATTTTATTTTTACATTTTAAATTTCCCAAATGAGGGTGAATCTTATGAACATCATTTTAAAGGGACACTCCACTTTTTTTGTTGAAAATATGATCATTTTCCAACTCCCCCAGAGCTAAACACTTGAGTGCTCGAAAATAATCCCCTGCTATTGAAAGTTACCAAGGGGATTATTTTCAGGCAGTGCGTAATATCATTGCGCCTTCTGGAGCCATGTTACGACAGCAAAGTCCTTGATTATTATGCCAGAATGAGAGTATAGTTCCTAGACATATATGCCTAGAAAATCACAACTTTTAATTTTCTGTCGGTCTTAGTACACGATGTAACTACAGAAGAGTCAAGTTTTAAATAGAAAAATATTGAAACTCTTCGGTTATTTTTTAGCTCAATGCTAATGGTCTAATCAGATTCAATGGATTGACCCGGAGATTAGCTGAATGGATTCCAAAAATGTAAAAATCAAATGTTTAACTCTAGGGGAGCTGGAAAATTAGCATATTTTCAAAAAAATGGTGTGTCGCTTTAAATGAAGTCCATTTAAATATGACCCTGGGTGTGAAATCCAGGCGCAAGTTTTAATCTAATTATGAGATTAGGAACATCAAAGTTTCATTTTAATCATTGATATCACATTGATTTTAATCTTTGGCATGGTCTCAGTCAATATTAAAGATATTAACTCTTTCCCCGCCAGCGTTTTTAAAAAAAGTTGCCAACCAACACAGCATTTTTCATGATTTTCACAAAAGTTTAATGCCTTCCAGAAAATGTTCTTCCTTAAATATATAAACAAACAATATATCAGATGAATGAACAGCCCCTTTGCTTTCAAACAAAAAAAAAACGTTTATCCTACCTTCATTAGTTCTCTTGTAATCACCTCTCAAACATTGGTAGGTTTTTTCAAAAACACCCAATTTTGAGCAAAAAGCTGAGATAATTCCATTTTTGAGAAGGACTTTTGATAGAGATCAGATGCAGAGCGATCTTTAAAACATACTTTCTCTTTCACGTGAGGCGCTACTTCCGGGTTGTATAAGTTGCGGAAGTGCGCCACCTGGTGGATAATAGCGGTATTGCGGAAAGATGGAAAATCTCGTCATTGGCGGGATACCGTTTTCTCTTAATTGACGAGGTATCTCGTCAATGGCGGTGAAAGAGTTAAGAGAAAAATGCTTTCCTGCCAATGACGAGTACCTCCGGCAATCCGTAATACCACTATTATCCACCAGGTGGTCAATCCACAACCTATAAAACCCAGAAGTATCGCCCTAGGGCAAACAGTTCTATCTCCGTATATGTTTCGATCACCACTTTGAATCCGATCTCTATTTGAGAGGTGATGAAAAGAGAACAGATGAAGGCAGGATGAAAATTTTTTTGTATGTTTGTTTGCTTGAAAGCAAAGGGTCTGTTCTTTCATTTGATATATTATATGTTTCTATATTTAAACATGGGCTCAGAATACAGCAGTTAGCTTGCCAAGTGTTTTGTGATTGAATAACTTCCTAGCGCGTGTTGTCCAGAAATGTCACGCACCATTTTTGGAAGTTGTTTTTGCTCAGACTGACTAATCAGTTTAAAACTTCAGATGAATTCACATCACGTGAAGGCTTGGGACCAACAGATAATCGATAGGTCAAAGCGTGATCTTTTCAGGTGGAGGAATAGTGCAACCACGTCAGAATTCAGGATGTGTAAATAAAAAACAACACTTTAGCGCGTAATATCCATAGACTCATGTTTACCATTTTGGGGGCCCTAAGCAAAGTCCAAGAACCGGGGTCCAAGAATCAAGGCCTAAAACTAAAAACTTAATTTAAAAACAAACACTTGAATAAAAACTACAGTAAATGACAGAAACCAGCTTCGGAAAAAGATATTTGAAGAGTAATTCAATTGTTTAGTTGGTCTCAAATCCCATTGAATAACATGGGGGAGGCGGGGTTTATGAACTATTAGGGCTGGGTAAAAATATCGATTCATCAATGCATTGCAATTATTTGTTCCTCAATTTAATATCGATTCATCAAATCCTATGAATCGATTCAGCCTACCGGCCAGTGGCGGCGCTGTAGGTGGGCAACACTGTAGCGCCCGCTCCCCGAGGTAATTTGATCCAGCCCTTTATGTAGTCTGTGAAAAAGACATCTCTAGAATAAATAAATGTTGAATTAAAATAAATGTAGTTGGACAACGGGCCCTACAGTTACGAGTTGATGAGCGTGCATCTGTTACAGCATGAGATGCAGAGCGCGAGTCACGTGACTGGCGCGAGCAGCTGTGTCACGTGTTTATATTTGCGCTTTGGTCCAACGCGAGCCGCTCGCGCCCGCATATCAAGACGCGATGACTGACAGTGGTGAGACCACGGACTCTATGTTTTAACTTGTATTTCCATCTTACAAAACCGCCTTTTCCGACAGTTGTTGTTTGATATGTCGGCTCGATGATGACTTGCTTATCCACAATGACATTAGATGTCTTAATAAAGGAAACGCATTGAAATGATTAGTAACAATTAATCACCCATCGCGCCCAACACCTGCACCACTGAACGCGTATCTACTGACAAACATACATCTGATTTTACTGCTCTAGCGAAATCTAAAATTATAATTTATCTTATTAGAAGCTAGACTAATGTTTGCCAGTTATTAATGGCTGTTGCAGTTTAAATAGGGGTAGTGAAATAATTAGCTTTGACAAAAACAGCATAAAACAATGTTATGTTACATATTGTAAACTTTTTTGTTATGTGTACTAAAGTGAGTAAGTTAAATTCTCAATGAGTGTGATATGGCTCTTATTTACCCCTTTCAATGTAAATTAAAGCATCTTACAGTGCACTTATGTTGTTATGCAGTTTTAAAATACAACATATGAACATGTCTGGATGTAGAAAAAGCCTACTTGGACATCTTACAATGCACTCATTTTGTTGTATGCAGTTTGAAAATACATGTTTGTAGAAAAAGCCTATTGTACAATGCACTGATTTTGTTGTTATGCAGTTTAAATATAGGAAAATGTAGTCATAATCACTGATATATCTTCGGCCCCTTATATGAGATGCTTTTCATGAACTGGCCCCATGACAAACTAACTGAATAGCCCTGCTCTAGTGAGAGCGTTCAGTGTTGAACAAAACACGCTTTACCAAAACACGCTTTACCAAAACAGCAAGATGGCAAACAGCAGCTGCAAAAGCTTAAATTAAAATATAGGCTACTCGGGTACTTAATTACTTGTGTATCTACTTATTATTGAATCGATATTGAAGCAAACAAATCAATATCGAATTGAATTGAATCGAATTGAATCGAAGCCTCAAGAATCGGAATCAAATCGAATTGTAAAATTCCTAACAATACCCAGCCCTATGAACTATACTAGGAACAGTCACTGGAGGCGATCGAGGCGTTTTGACTTCACTTTTCAGGGCTTGTGCGGCACGCTTGGTAAAATTTTGCATGCTGAAAAATTGAGAACCATCTTTCAGGACAGAAAGTACAATGCTGTGCAAATCCAGCACTATGCTCGCTTAGGTTGACGAAGTTGTCCTCCATAAAATGCACTGAACAAAGACTTTGTTGTGCTTATAATGTTCAGGAACCCAATTAAAAATAAATTGTAACTATTGTTCCCTAAATCTGACCTTCATAAAAAGCCATACAAAAGACATCTGCAACCAGCGTGAAAATAACAGCATCTCAACGCAATGGCAACAACACTCACTGACTCGCCCATTTCTTATGTGCATATTCTAAGTTTTTTTTAATTAAATTAAAGACATTATGATATCACAATGTAAGGAAGAAAGAGCAGTAGCGCTTTTTCAGCTGTTTGTGTAGTCCTTAAAAGGTTATTTCTTTTTAAGACAATCTCCCTTCACATTGAACTTTGAGCATGAGACCTTGCATACTTTTATGCTTAAAGGTGGGGTGCATGATCTCTGAAAGCCAATGTTGATATTTCAAATAACCTAAACAAACACGCCCCTACCCAAATAGAATCTGGACCTTCTTTTGACAGACCCGCCCCACACATACGCAACCCAGGCAACGATCGGCAACGATGTCGGTAAGTAGACACCCCCTTTACTGCTGATTGGCTACAAATGTGTTGTGGTACTCGGCCCGACTCTCTTTTTAAAAGTGTTTTTCAAAAATCATGCACCCCGCGTTTAAACCTCATCATTACACATTAGGTAAACTTAACAAGAGAAATTGCATAATATTATTTTTAAATACTGTATATACTTCTACTATAGATACACTATATATGTCTATCATGGTGGCTGATAGAAATAAATTTTTGCCCAATAGTAATAGGTTTTGCTTAATGTAAGCCACAAAGATTATAGGGAACATTGACAGCAAAATCAAATGAATGGAAGACAGTTTATTTACAATGACGCAGCAGTGCATGAAGAGAAATGATGAGTGCAGAAGTGACAATGAGATAAACATATTATTTTGGTGGAGGTCAGTAAATAAGCAGGAGTAAATTAGAGAATAATGTTGTTGCGTGATAGAATGAAACAATTATAAGAACCGAGCAAGCAGTCCAAACCAGTATCAGTGTAAAGTATGTTTGTTGTTATTGAAAAGATTGGGGGCATTTATATAGGCACGCAGAAAAGGAAGTTAAGTGACAGTTCATTGCAAAACAAAAAGCCCAGCGATTTCATTGTGGCCCAGAATGCATTGCATAATTCATTAGGAGGGAATTGGTGAGCAGGATTGTTTAGAGTGAAACAACGAAGACGAAGCACAATAGAATTATAAATAAGAGCGTGGGCCGGTGGGAGAGAAGAGAGAGAGACAGAGTGTGTGAGAGAGAGAGAGAAAGATAAAGAAGAAGGAGGTGGTACATCCGATTAACAGTGTAAATCCAAGCCATCCTATAATGCTACACAAATGTCATGCACATTCAAATGTACACCTATGAATTAAATGACACGTCTTCTGGTGACATTTCGCACATAATTGGACAGGTCTGGACATAATTTAAATATCAGCTGTCAAAATCATGGCTTTTTTGGCATATACTTTTTCGCCCATCAACTGGCAAGATCAGAGAAAAAATCATATTTACTGAAACGGACCAAAGAGCATGAAGCAATAATCATAAAATGTGAAGTTTTGTCATGAATGAAGTCTATCTGTTTCAAAATCTAGTGGGCTTTTTTGGCTCCAAGACAAAACTCCATGCACAGAATGCACTGCGCTGAAATCCATTCAAAAATAGTGGCAAAAAATGTGAATTTTTTTGATTAAATACTTAAATTTTTAAAAGCATGTAAGGCTGTAAATGAAGAGTTTGGTTCCAAAACGCAATAAATCCATTTTGACAAATTTCGGTTAAAACGTGTTTTTTATTCCAAGAAAGTGACAAGATGAAAACGACTATTTTCTGTTTAAAACAATCACATACAGTAGCATCTGTAGGTTATAAAAACATAAATAATCAAATCCATAACTTGATTTTTAAAGATTTATTATAAAAACGAATTATTTTTTCCACAAAATGCAATAAATCCATGAAAGTTTTTTATTTAAAAAATGCTATAAATCTATTAAATCAATGTATAAATGTGCATTCATCTTTACCATTTTATATTTATTCAGTTGACTAGTGGTATACAATGATTAAAAAATAAACATTAATGTCATTAATCAAAACACTTACTTTGTTATATTAAGAACACTGTCATGCTGCGGTTATACTTGACGTCGTCTCTTTACATTTTCACAGCGATCAGCTGTAAAATGTTTTGGTCCTGCTCGATTTTCATTGACTTTTGACTAAAATAATGTAAAGTTTTCATAAGATCCTCTGGGGTCAATGTTTTACTGTAGCATGAGAAACTTGATGCTGTCGGGAGAACAAGCACCTGAGTGCCTCTCGCGGAAATTATTAGATGTTGATGGCTTACGTTTCTTTTCCGTCACAAAAACCATCACAGGTTTAGCAATGCCATTAAAGTATAATTTTGTTTTGTTTGTTGATCACGAAGTACAAAGTAGATGAGGAAAACTAGGACTCCGTGTACTCAGCGCGCCGCCATTGTTTGTTTACATTGCGTGACTGGTGGGCTGTAATTTTTAGGAATGGATTTATTGCGTTCTGTAAAAAAGAAGGAGTGGCGTTTATCGCATTTTGGGAAAAAAGGGAGAAAAGATGACAGAATAATACGGCGGATATTGGATTTTGCGTAAAATTAAGAATTTACTTTTAACTACTGATCTGATATAATACTGATTTTGGGAGTAACTCATTTTTTCAAAAATGGCGTTTATCGCGTTTTGGAACTAAACTCTTCAAATACACTTTCATTTTTACTCTGTTTAGGTGAAAATTAATAAGCAACTTTCTAAACTATGTTTATATTGTATTTGGCACAGGTTTTTCAAACATATCGACAAAAATAAGTAAACCACCAATCATTTCAGATAATTACAACAAAAGTCCTTCATCAGAGAGAAAGCACTATTGTCTTATCAATGCATTTCACAGTGTATCAAATTGCGCCCACATTTAAATCAATTCTCCCATCAGGTGGAAAAGTCTTTCAAGACAAGTCCTTACACAACATCCCAACGATATTAATTGGAACAGAAGCTAAGAGGAACAGACAAACTTGCTTGTCCATCCAGTGTTGCGATGGATTAAGTGGCCGTAATTTGAGTGTTATTTTAAACCAATAACAAAGGCATATTCTAACTGGGTTTTGGCTTGAAAATGAAAGCTGTCTCCGTCCTGGGATCCCATCCACAAACAGAGGTAATGAGAGTAGACATGCAATCGACCAACCTCTTAAAAATGTGATCCTTCTCGTTCTCCATTTAAAAAGCATCAGAAATAAAGTGGTTCTGTATTACTGATGGGAAACGCAAAGCACTTGTGTGGATCTGTGCTGCTTGTTTCTCCTGTTTGGTTGATACTCTCCGTCACCTTTCTCAGCAATCTACTTTTATATCAGCGCCCGGCAAACTATCCTTGATGTAGCTAATGTCAGGTCCATTTAAAGTCAAAACCCAGCCTCTTAGGTGTTGCAGAATATTTTGGATTTCTCCAGTGCCCCAGATTGTCTCTTGGGAAGTCGCGAGTCCAAATGTATTTCTTTAAAAAGCCACTTCTAAAAGCATGTTTTTAAAGAATGTTTAGTCGCCCAAATGGTTCAAAGAAAAATAAACCAACCCAGCATTTTGGGTTGAAACAACCCAGTAAGGGGTAAATTACAACCCTGCGGGCTGGGCTCAACTTTTTTTGACCCAATGTTGGGTCAACCCCCTCCTTTTATATCCCCATTAAAGGGACACTCCACTTTAAAAAAATCTATATGCTCATTTTCCAGCTCTCCTAGAGTTAAACGTTTGATTTTTACTGTTTTGGAATTCATTCAGCCGATTTCCGGGTCTGGTGCTACCACTTTTAGCATAGCTTAGCATAATCCATTGAATCTGATTCGACCATTAGCATCGCACTAAAAAATAACCAAAGACTTGACTCTTCTGTAGTTACATCGTGTACTAAGACCAACAGAAAATTAAAAGTTGTGATTTTCTAGGCCGATATGGCTAGGAACTATACTATCATTCTGGTGTAATAATCAAGGAGTTTGCTGCTGTAACATGGCTGCAGGAGGCGCAATGATATTACTCAGTGCCCGAAAATAGTCCCCTGCTATTGAAAGATACTAAGGGGATTATTTTCGGCTGCGGTGTAATATTATCTGTCAGTCTTAGTAAACATGTAACTACAGAAGAGTCAAGTTTTAAATAGCAATATATTGAAACTCTTTGGTTATTTTTTAGTGCGATGCCAATGGTCCAATCAGATTCAATGGACCGTGCCAAGCCATGCCAAAAGTGGTAGCGCCAGACCCGGAGATCCACCGAAAGGATTTCAAAACGGCAAAAATCAAATGTTTAACTCTAGGGGAGCTGGAAAATGAGCATATTTTTTTTTGGAAAGTGGAGTATCCCTTTAAACTAAAGCCATTGTTTCTATTCTCTTGTTAATGTGATGTCACACTGATAAAGCCAAGCCCATGGCCACTGACTGACAGTCCTGCATTACCATAATTGTACGCTGCCCGCCACATCTCAGTAGTTAGATACTATTGTCCCAGACTGTATTCACAGGAATCAGATTTATTTAGTCTCTTTTGGTAAGCGAGTGAGAAGCTGTAGCTTATTTGAATTTAAAGATACACACCTTAAAACAGGGGCATATGGGGGATTTTGGAAATACTATAATAAATTATCTGTAGGGTATTTTGAGCTGAAACTTTACAAACACATTGTGAGCACACCTGAGATATTACATCTTATAAAACTTTGCATAATAGGTGCACTTTAAGCAAAAAGTTTCTAACGATTTAATTTAGCCAAACAATTCCACCTGTTGAAGATGCTGTGAAAACTAGTTATAAAGTAGTTGCTGTAACAGGCAATCATTTTCCCACTGAGGGATTTAAGCTTCCAATCATAACTACTTTTGGATCTCATACTTTGTCACTCATTTTGTTCTTTTTTTAGTACTGACGACTATTTCACATATATATATTTTTTCACCTATCTTGTTCCCTCGAACAAAACACCTCCAATAAGTATACGCAAACAATTACAGCGTTATGCCGCACGTATGATTGTGAATCTGAGATTTGTGAGTGGGGTACGTGAGCTCGACCAAGCGTGGGTGCCTGGCAAGTGTGCTGAACTCAAGCAAGCATGTAATTATGACGCGAGACATATAATTTCCGCTACAGATATTGCGAGTGGGTGATGAAGTGCTGGAGGTAATCAGGCTTAATTTGTCGCATGATACAGAGATAGCAGAAAAACTACAATGCTTTTCGTTTGTGTTGTGGAAGTGCGTGTACCTGTAATATCAGGCTTCTGAGGCATGGAGAACTTCACAAAGGTGGGTTCAGACAAGCCCTTGACGTTGCGAGCGGTGATCTCAACTTCATATTGCGTGTTCCACTGAAGTGGCTGCAGCAGGACAAAATCATTCACACCTGGAACAAGTTTTGTCATCCACTGCTCTTCCTTATCCTGCACAAAACCCATAAGTGCGTTGTTTAGGTATATTTGTGCAAACATGCACAAGAGAAACACAGACAATAAGCATATAAACTTCACTTTAGAGCATGTAAACACTTTAAATGTAAAGATTCCTAAAAGGTTCTTTGGCAGACATCCACAGAATCTTAATGTTGCTTAATGTTCTTTAAAGAACCTTTGATTGAAATTTGTCACTGTGAAGAATCCAGTTTAGCACAAGTGTAGGACTTATAACAACAGTTAATTCTCATCATATTTTTTGTTTAATAATTCAAATTATTGCATTAGAGTCCTTAGAGTCCTGTGGATCTGATTAGTAGTCGACGGATATGGGTTTTTTAACAGCCGATACCGATATATAAGGCTGTATGGCTGATCGGTCGATATAACAAAATGTAATTACAGTAAATAAGAAACAAACAGAAACTACATAAACATTTTTATGCAAAAAATAACATAAATATACGTTTTTAAAGTACTTAAAACATATTTACATAATTAATAATTTACATAATAAGACATAATTAATGTGGATCTGACATCTCATGGTACTGGTAACGTCATGTTAAAGGTGAATAATGATTGGTCAGACTTTGGCTTTACATTGAGCGATACTGAGTGTCTTTTCATTATAGGTAACACATTAAAGTAATTGGGAAGTTAACTGGCTAATTAAAAAGAGTTTGGCAGATGCTGCTAATAATAAAAAAATCCAAATATAGTCCGATATAACGGCTTCTGCAATATATCGGTCTATCCCTACACCTGATTCTAATTTTATGATGAAAGTAAAAATGTAAGTAAAATAAATGACCATGGACAATAAAAACAGTTATAAAGGTCAGTTTCTTGAAAATTGAATAAATAAGCTTTGCACTGATGTGCAGTATAGTTTGCTGGGATATGACAATATTTGAAAATCTGGAATCTGAATTTTTCTGCATAAAAAAATCTATAATTTTGACCCATACAATATATTTTTGCTTATTGCTACAAATATACCCATGATACTTATGACTGGTTTGTGGTCCAGGATCACATATAATCAACTTTGGGTTGGTAAAATGAAATGTATTGTAAAAATATCACAATATACAATATAAAGAACAATAAATTAATTGTATTACACAAATTTAAATACTTCTTGTCACTTATTACCTACTTTATGTTAATAAAAAAATTTGGATTTATATTTTATACAACTCCTATACTGTGTTAAACCAAGAGTTGTAAAGCCAATGCCTTTTCTCAGCCGAATCCTTTAACTCTTTCCCCGCCATTGACGAGTTATCTCGTCAATTAAAGGAATAGTCTACTCATTTTCAATATTAAAATATGTTATTACCTTAACTAAGAATTGTTGATAAAAAAATAAAACGTAGCGCTTTTCTAAGCGGATTTAAAAGAGGAACTATATTTTATGGCGTAATAGCACTTTTGGGAGTACTTCAACTCGCCTGAAAAGTCCGCTCCCCTTCTCACTCTCATGATGGGAGAGGGAGGGTGTTACTGCGCCGAGTCGAAGTACTCCCAAAAGTGCTATTACGCCATAAAATATAGTTCCTCTTTTAAATCCGCTTAGAAAAGCGCTACGTTTTATTTTGTACCACCAAACTTGCTCGTATAACTACTCGTCTTAAATAGGAAAAACGTTGATGTGTTTGGTCACTTCTAACTTTATCTCTAAATGGTACCATTGAATGAATGGGGCTAAGCTAAATGCTATCGAAGCGTCGCAGCGCGCTCCAGCGCTTACATGCACGCACACAGATGATAGAGGGATGTATCAACAATTCTTAGTTAAGGTAATAACATATTTTAATATTGAAAATGAGTAGACTATTCCTTTAAGAGAAAACATTTCCCTGCCAATAACGTTTCCCAGCAAGCATTTTTGGCCAAAACAAGGCTAGATTTGGGCTGCCAGTGATAGGCTAATAGACGTCTAACCATAGCCCAAGAATAGATGACGCGTATACTTTTAGAACACGTAAAAGAAACGAAAGCAAACACCTTGAACGCCTGTTGATTTTGCTTACATGTTGGAATATCATACATCTTCAAGTTTCTTTGGCAAAAATGGTATGTAACCAAATTCAAGGTTATTTAGGGTAGAAGGGGGTTACTCATAGCCTGACTATATTGGGTCTTACAGTTTTTGCTTGCTGGGTTTCCTGAATAGTTTAAATTATTATACACTAGATACCCAATTACCCAATTTATAAAAAACTGAATCAAAAAAGAATATAATTAATTTTAAACTCCCTGTATGTCTTGATAACCATTCTGAATCTAATCTCTAACAAAATTCCTTTACAAAAATGCAATTATTTCAGCCTTTTGCTCAAAATTTGGTATCTTTGAAGAAACAAACCCATATTTAAGAGGTTATAAAAAGAGAACAAATGAAGATAGGATAAAAGTTTTTTTACTGGTTTTGTTTGTTTGTTTGTTTGAAAGCAAAGGGTCTGTTCTTTCATTTAATATATTTGAAGAGTTTGGTTCCAAAACGCAATAATTGACTAATTTGGGTAAAAATGTGTTTTCTATACCAAGAAAGTGACAAGATGAAAACCACTATTTTCTGTTACAACCTTTTACATAGCATCTTTAGGTTATAATTACATAAAAAAATTCAATTTGATTTTCAAAGCTTTATTTTAAAAACTGATTATTTTTTTCCGCAAAATGCAATAAATCAATGAAACAAGTTTTTTTGTCAAAATATTATAAATCTATTGAATCAATATATAAATGTGCATTCATCTTTGCCATGTTATATTAATTTAGTTGACCAGTGGTATACACTGATAAACAAAACTAACATTACTGTTAATAATCAAAACACTTACTTTGTCATATTAAGAACACTGTCATTGCATGCTTGGGATGTCGTCACTGAACTTTTTGACAGCGATCAGCGAACGTTGGCTTTGAGTAAAATAATGGAAAGTTTTTTAGGGGTCAATGTGTTAGCATGACAGAAGCTTGATGCTGTCGTGTGAGAACAAGCAACGGTCAGCATTTTTCCATCTCCCGAGTGCCTCTTGCGTAAATTATTTGTTTTTGATGGCTTACATTTCTTCTCCGCCACAGAAAACCACCATAGGTTTATCAATGCCATCAAAAGTATTATGTTGCTTTTGTTTGTTTGTTGATCATGAAGTACAAATTAGATGAAGAAAACTAGGATTCCATGTGTATTCAACGCGCCGCCATTGTTGTTTACAATGCGTGTAATGGTGCACTGTGATTTGTTGAGTGGATTTATTGCATTCTGCAGAGAAGGAGGACTGGCGTTTATCGCGTTTTGGGGAAAAAGGGAGAAAAGATGGCGGATATTGGATTTGGGTAAAATTAAGAATTTACATTTTAATACTGACAAGATACAACACTGATTTTGGCGGTAATTTGTTTTATTTTTAAAAATGGAAACGCGTTTTAGAACCAAACTCTTCATTTGTATGTTTATATATTTATCAAATAAAATTTTCCTCGAAGACATTTTTTAAACTTGTGAAAATCACAAAAATGCTGGCGGGCAACTTTAAAGAAAAAGGCTGGCGGGGAATGAGTTACAATTGTTACAGTAAGAGAGTGAATAAAAGATTTGCAGACAAAAGTGGCCTAAAAGGCCATCCGCTTCCTCTTAAGAGCAACAGACAAGAAAGAGATTTTCCACTGATTCTGAAGCTTCCTCCATGTACTCATATAGCAGAAGCACTCCAACGCTCCCATTATTCTCTTTGTGCTTTTGCCTGTAGACCATAAGTGAACAAGTGTACATCTACTGTAATATCGTGTCTATGTGTGTGCAGTCTGTTCCACCGGCTAAAATGTTGAACTAAACCCACACATGCTGCCTTTCAAAAACTCACAGCTTTTATATTTTGACATTTTTAAAACGCCTCAGCTCTTTAAAGGCTAAATGGTTGAATGTGCCTTTCATATGTTGACAGTCCTTAGGCATCCTGCCTCAGCAGGCTGTGACATCTCTATTGCCCTGTGCTCACCTTCATGTGCGCCGGGTATTACAGAGGGTGTAAATGAGAATGGATAAAGGGGGCACATACAAATGAAGGGAGGGGGACAGCAGACCCTATTAAGGACGTAGAAGAAGCCAGGCATCACAAACAGAGTGAGACAGTCAGAGATGAAGCAAACAAGGAAGCGCTGAAAAACAAACAGAGGAATTGTGGGAGAAAAAGCGACCCAGATGCTCCGCGGCGCTGTGGTGAATGTGTGGACACACAAGTGTGGCATCACTCAACAACCTCTTGCATCCTGTAAACAAGCCATGAGGATCGTGCGAGACTACGGCGGAACGGCAAACCGCCTGATGCATTAAACAGGGCTTTTTAGAGAGACGATACCCTTGAGGGGGCTCTGCGATCGCTCCAAGTGAGATTTATTTGAAGTCTTGTTGACAATCCGTCTAATTTTATGCTACTAACAAATATTGACGGTAAACAATTCATGAGACGGCATTAAGGCAGTGATATACAACAGTTTGGCAGAAGACAAAAAGCTTTTTATAAACAAACAATGACACAGACACGGATATACCGCTATAATTTAGGTTTATTCAACATGATCTGACGGCAAATTATATTTTACGAGATGGCTATTGCTTATGAATTCATATCAAGTGAATCAGACAAACATGTAAGATTATGCGGAAAAAGCACTAACGCTTTATGGTTTTGGCTCAATCATTAAAAATATTTGAGTTTAATTAATTATATTTTTTACATAAGCAACACACATATTTCTGCTACAAATGAACATTTGAAGTTTGTTTCGTGTACTTGGTCATTCTTGGACAATTACACCAAACGTGACAGTAGAAGTGCAAACGTTACAACTAACCCCATAAGTGGGGTTAATTGTAACAGGCAGGGGGTTAGTTGTAACACTTGCTAAAAATTAAGTTGGCAGGCAAATATTTCAATACTATTTTGTCTATATACTTGAAGTTGATATTGTTTATTTATCTGTCTATAATAGACAGGTATCCAGACTGTATTCATTCATCCAGCCCTTTTCTAACAATATCAATTATAAATTGATGCAAATGTCTAAATATGTGAGAAAAAGCAGCACAATTATGACAAAAATATTTATATGTGACCCAGTTTGTAATAATCATATAACAGTTTCAAAATCAAATTTTCAGATAATGAGCATCAAAGTCTGATTTTGGCCATTCATTTCATTATTTCAATCTTTGAAGTGACCTTATTTAATCAATATTAAAGATATGAACAAAAATAAATTTGACACACGATTTTTGATAAGACAGGCACATTTATTTTGTTGGCAGCCAGCGATCATTCGTGCGTATCCTATTTAAAACAACGGCAAGAATTACACTAACGTTAGCTGTTTTCATATCGTAAGTGCTAAGGGGTTAGTTGTAACACAGCGTTACAATTAATCTCGCTATGTCAAAATATTTTCAAGCCCACCAAAAAAGTTGCTAAGAGCTGCAGACATATTTCAAAACGATGCTATGTTTTAGTCAACAAGACACTGATTCATATGACATAGAATTGGATTTTGGTATCTTAAAAACATATGATGAAAAAATGTACTTACAAACCACCAAAACATTTGTTCATTAATAACTCTCTGGAAAAACATTATACATTTCCAATAATGTGCGGGAGATCGTCTTTTGGCAGCATGAAAAAAATACTGGAAAAATAAAATGCTCAACCTTGTGCAACAATGTAAACAGTCCGGGTAACAACTCACCCCGCGTTAGTTTTGTCCCGCGCACCCCTAAACTTTAGAGGTGCACTGTTGTTACAAAAACAGTATGCTGTAATTTGTTTTTTTTTTACTAATGGGGTAAATTACATGCTGTAATCTAAGATCACCCACAAAATCTTGACTGAGTTTACTGCTAACCTGTAAATCCAACTACTAACCTACAAAACCATAAAGGGCCTCCACACATAGGAATGCAATTATCAAAAAAGATCGTTGTGCGATAAAAGCTTTTACGCAAGTCGAAGTGCTATTGAAATTTTTAAAAAACAAATACTCTACTTGCCAAAACTCATTTTAACAGTGAGCCTGCCCAAACTTGTTCTTCGTCCCTCTCCTCATCCCTTCTCAATACAAATTATTTCTTTCTTTTGAAATGTGAGAGGTTATAGAAAGGAATGAATGCATTGGTATGATCCTGGTTCACATGGAAAAGTTCAAACAGGCAACATTTTTCAAATGAAGAATACATTGATAACAACATCAGTTATGTTAAAATGACAGGTGACTTTCGAAATAGAAGGTCAGATCATCTGATATGTGACAAACCGCCTTCTCACACCCACAGCATCTTCAGTTCCACACAACTGTTGATATGAACACGGAAGAAGAATAACAGCATCTCATGTAAGTTACTCAACCATTTTTTCACGAGCAGCTGGTGCATGCTTAAGAGGCGGATGCTGAAAGGAGACATATATTCACTGCTCATTATCAACATTGTCGCCTGTTCTTCTCTGAATGTTTACCACTATAACTCCCTCTCACATTCCACAAATATAAACGACAAAACCACATGGTACTGTACATGTTTTTCCAGGTAGCTAATGAATAAGTTCAATTTTACAATGTTGTTTCGCTGGAAATTGCCTACAGAAACGCTCCCCTTTTTTACTTATTTCAATATAAACACAGGAATAGATGACATTTGCTATATGAAAATAGTGGTGCTGTAAAAGATATAGTTTAATCCACACACTCTCACTAGGGAAGGATTCTCTAATGTTGTTTATCCTTGTTCTGAAAACATTTCCGGTAAGCAGAACCCAAGACTTGGTTATCTTCAGATCTCATTTCTATTCATTTCAATTTATGCAAACGTTATTATAAAAATGATTTATCTAATTTTTTTTCAAGTGGCATAATGTCTCTGTTTACAATCTAAAAAATGCTGTGTTGTTCATTTAAAAAGAGATGAACCCAGGCTATAGGTTAAATTATATTTGACCCAACAATGGATTAAAGCAACCCAACATTTTATGTTGAAACAACAAAGCATAGCTTAAAACCCCACAAGTGGCGCTGTCCTATGAGCGGGACACCTGAGTTTACTTCAATATTTTGCATGTAAATGTTTATCTATCATGACAAACTATGTATCATTGGAAATGTGTAAGCCTCTAGAATACACATTTCAACAGTGTTTTATAAAATAAATCATGTAGAGAGAGTAATTGATTTATTTAAGAAGAGTGTGTGCCTCAAAACATTTATATTCTGCTAAATTTCACTGTCCCGTCAGCGGGACACCTACGTTTACTTCAGTGTTTTGCATGTGAATTCTTATCCAGTCATGACACACTATATACATTGTTTGAAAGCTCTAAGAGTGTACTTTTTCAATTATCATCACCTTTTTGGTAAAGGAATAACATAGTGAGAGCCATTTTCTAAAATGCCAGAAATGCCAGATTTTTTATTCATAACACTATATCCTATTATAAATCTTCAGAAATGTTGACAAATTACTGTATGTATCATTGGAAAGCTCTAAGAATGTAGTTTTCATATTTCAAAACCTTTTTGCATTAATAATAATGCAGTGACAGTAATTTATTAATTTGTGACAAGAGTATGCAGCAAACCGTTGACACCTAGTGGCCGTTGTTGGTAAAACCACTAAAACTGTGACATTTGTGCAATTTGGATCTACTTTGTGACTATTACTTTTGTGAAATATTTACATTTTTATAATTTTATTTATAAAATAATATGCTATTGACATATAGTTCTTTCTTAAAATAAAATTAAACTGCTATAACTTTTTTTTTAAGATTTTCACCTCTAGACACTTCTATGAAAAACCCTAAAACCCTCTTTTTAAAACAAGACCACAATTAGGCTTCTAGACCGAAAAAATGCCAGCGTTATATTAATTTGAATGTGTACATCACATTTTCACCCCCCCCCCACTCAAAAGGCATTTGCACCACATAGGGGGTTAAATTACAACCCAAAGCCTGATCTCACGAAAATTCGTACACATTTTATGAGTTAGCTAATTCGTATAAAGTTAATTGTGCAAATACGTATGGTTATCATAAAACAATAACGAAACCCCACCCTTAACCCCAACGTCACGGGGTCAAGGCAAATCGAACAAAAATGTACAAATGTGGTTGTACTAAATAATACGAATTAGCCACCTGGAAAATATGTACGAATTGCCATGAAATAGCGTTGGTTTGTTCCTTTTTGAACAAATGATGGGTTAAAAATAACCTAGTAATAATTTTAGAGTGTAGATATTATAGCGGATTTTTTTATGGCCTTGGATATTTTAAGTCAAAATAATTAAGATCTCTCTTCAATAGGATTTCTTTTAGTGGCAAACTAAGAAAATGTATGATTTTCTATAAAAATTTTGGTCTGTGCAGTCTGACTTACTGCTTTGTATTTCACAATGTACTCCAAGATGGGCATTCCTCCATCATCCTGCTTAACCAGACCCAACCGGTACGCTTTCCCCACCCCTCTCTGACCCTGAACCGATGGAGGACTGGGCTCTCCTGAATATTAAAAGAAAGAGAACAACATAGGAATGATCTATACACAAATGCTATGAATTAACTCAGTTTTGATGGCCAGTGTCACATTTTTATTGCCATAGTTAAACTGCTGAAAGATCTTTTTAAAGCCACACTTATGTAAAGGTCAGAGAAAAGGAGACTCACGGATGGGCAGGGTCTGAAAGCTTTCTGTGCGGCTGAACTCCCCTTGACCTTTTCCATTCACCGCGGCTACTCGCAACTCATATGTCGTGTTGGGCTCAAGGTTTGTGAGCAAAACTATTGCTGTGGGAGACAGAAAGGGAGAGGGAGAATAAAATCTTTGTTGTGCATGTAAATTAAGAGAGAGAGAGAGAGAGAGAGAGAGAGAGAGAGAGAGAGAGAGAGAGAGAGAGAGAGAGAGAGAGAGAGTCCCAACTGGTCTCCTAATTTATGTACAAAATGTAATATGATTGCGTTCACCAATCCTGCTTTTGGCCGCAACTTTTTCAGCAATATGTAAATTAGATCTCAGTCCTTCAAGTGCTCTAACTTGTTTATCCAATCTATCCAGACACTTTTTGCTGACCCTTCCGGGTCCATGAGATCTTAAAACACTTTAAATTCAGACTGTGCTCGAGTTGAATATCCCACAGCTCACCTCACACTTTTCTTCTGGTCCTTGAAGGCACCTGTAGCAACTTTATTTTCCAGTCATGTGTTTTGTGTGACTAAGTGTCATGAGAAAGACAGTTACACTATTTTGCAAGAATAAATTATTTCATCATAAACTCTGTATACACTTGTTCAGGTCAGCACATTCCAAATTTAAAAGCTTTTAGTGTATGTAAACACCTCAACTGCAAAGGAAATTAAGTTTATGGAAAATCATTGAAGATCAAGAAGTTTATAAAGAATTTTGTCTTACGGAAACAGGTCTTAAATCATTCAACAAAACAATAAAAACAAACTTTGTACTTCCACATCAGATTAAAAAATACAATGTGTGCATGCAGTGCAATGTAACTTTAAACCAAACTACTTGGTATGCTGATTGTGATTCTAATCTTTTCTTAACTGATTTTAAAAAGTACACATTTTGAAACTTGGCAAACACTCCGGTTATGCACCAAGTTGTCTACACTACCATTGGTATCATGCATAATGTACAATAAGAAAGAAAAGATTGAGCTGTAGTCAAAAACAGGGCATCGGTAATGAATAATTTACTCCATAAACTACATACGGACTTACAAACAGCTAATCTGTAGGGAGAAACTATTGTTTAATCCATAATGCATTTGGTGGTTTAACACAAGCATTGATGAAATGAAAAAGTGAACAACCTCTGTACTTACTCTGTGTCCCCTGCGATTTCACATCCTTCCAGTCATGCGAACCGATGTCTTTATACTTCACGAGGTAGTGACTGATGGGTACACCGCCATGGGAATCTGGTTTTATGAAGGTAACCGTGGCCACGCGCTGGGCCACAGAATTTAGCCGCACAGAATAAGGGTTCGAGGGAACATCTGTGAAGGAGAAATGATGGGGTAAGAGAGCGTTACAAATATCTTTATTTATAGGCTGATGCCACAGACTCTGAGGGGGTTCAAAAGGGTTGGCTGTGTCTTCCTGAAAGGGGGGAAACAGTTTTAGAGATGATTTCAGCATCTTACAAACCAAACTCCCTTAGCATTACAGACTTGCACTGCACTGACTGCACTGCAACATCTTATATAAAAGATGTAAAATGATGGTCAAAAACAAGCACTGAGTAAATAGAATAAACAATAAAATAAGTTGATAACAATATTGATCAGATTGATAACAATAATCATTAAGGCCATTTTCAATATGGACTATAATGATAACATAGGGGACATATCATGAAAATCTGTCTTTTTCCATGTTTAAGTGCTATAATTGGGTCCCAAGTGCTTTTATAAACCTAGAAAATGTGGAAAAATATCAACCCAGTAGTTTTGGTAAACTATTCTCTGCAAGCATGTGAAAAAATAGGTCATTGAAATTTGGCTCCCCTTTTGATGTCAGAAGGGGATAATAACACCCCCTTAACTCTTTCGCCGTCAATCAAGAGAAAACGTTTCCCCGCCAATGACGAGTATTTCCATCTTTCCGCAATACCGCTATTATCCACTAGGTGGCACCCTTCCGCAACTTTTTAAACCCGGAAGTATTGCCCTATGGCAAGCTGCTGCATGTTCGTGTCTGTTTTAAAGATCGCTCTGAATGGGATCTGTATGAAAAGTCCGTCACAAAAATGGAATTATCTCTGCTTTTTGCTCAAAATGTGGTGTTTTTGCAGAAACCTACCCATATTCAAAAGCTGGTTACAAAGAACTACTGAAGGTAGGATGAAACTTTTTTTTTTTTAAAGCAGAGGGTCTGTTCTTTCATTTGTTATATTGTATGTTTATATATTTGAAGAAGAACATTTTCTGGAAGGCATTAAACTTTTGTGAAAATCATGAAAAACGCTGGCTGGCAACTTTTTAAAAAAAACACTGGCGGCGAAAGAGTTAATCTGCACTATCCAACCACAGCACTGGCATTTAGTGCAGAGATCAGCTCATTTGCATTTTAAAGGACACCCAAATTGGCACACCTAAAAAGTGGCAATTTTAACATGCTATAATAAATTATCTATATAGAATTTTAAGATAGAACTTCATTTATGTACTCTGGGGACACCAAAGATTTATTTTACAACTTAAAAAAGTTGTAAAAAAAAGATATTAAGCCTTAAATGGTCTAGCACCCTCATACTTAAAGAATTAATATTAGAATACAATGCATTCACGTCCACTGCGGTTGCAAAATTCTAGTGTCTTAAGTATCCTATAGAGTATCAAAAGTGCCTAAAGGTGGTAGGTGGTAGCCCCTAAGCTCTGGAATGATTTATCAACTTATCTCTCTTTAACAAAGCATTCACATAATTTGTCTGGGTAATATACTAATGCCGCAGTAGCTAGCCTGTCTGGAAGCCAATATATATATATAATAATCCACCAGGTTTTTTCCCTCCTGGGACTTTTTTCCTCCTTTTTTCCTCCTGGGCTTAAAAAATCGTGAGGTTTTTCTCCTAGGGGTTTTTTCAACCCCAGGGAGTCAGCCGACATTTTCTTAACTTAGCACCCTCTTCTATACATTACATTATTAATACGCTCGCTTGTAGTTTAGTCATAGTCATAGCCGCTGTATTTTGCTACTTATGTTGTCTGTCGATTTTTCTGTGTTTTCCCCTGCTTTTATTAATGTAAAGCTGCTGTGAAACAATTACCAATTGTGAAAAGCGCTATATAAATAAAATCGAATTGAATTAAAGAGAATAGCGGAGTTCACACCATGACTTTAATAATAATGATTCAAGAAACGATATTGTTGGGATCACTTTTGTAATGAACAATAAACCATTGACAGCCAAATCAAATCTATTAGAATTTAAAGTGCTTGCGTATTTGAAATGACAGACGACACTGGTGCAGTTGAAGTAAAAATTCACTAATGTTTTTTAGAACAGCATATTTAAACCTTCAATGACATGTAAACCATTGCATAGTTTTTAATCAAAGGACCTTCAAAAATTTGAGTTAATGCCATTAAAGGTATATGATTTGTATACTGTACCTTGTAATGCTAGGATAAAGTAGCTTTGGATAAAGTATGCCAAATGCATAAACTTAAATGTACATAAAGGCAGAGATGTTAAACGTACAATATAAAATATGAAGAAAATGAGCAGCTGTTTTGGTGAAATTATGAGGATCTATCATGTTCCTCTGCATCATTGCAGGACATCTGTTGTGGTGTATATCACACTGTCTATAAAGCAGTATTTTGGTGACCTAATTTGAATCTAATTGCTCTACTTCAGTTTTGTTTAAACAATGTGAAAGCCAAACAAAGTTTTAAAGAGTGCTGCTTACAGACAGCTCATAACAAAGCCCACATATGCATATTTCAAATTTCATACTTTCTGGGCTGATTGTGGGGGATAATCCGCAAAATGCCCTGTGGTGCATTTTAATAAGGCAAAATGTGTCCTAAGGAGTTATTGCAATATATTCACCTGAAAAACAAAAAAAACTCTAGAAACAGCTGCGTAGAGATTTATTGAAATGATTAATCATCATTTAGGAACTACACAACGGTTATTGCAATTAATCCGTAAACAATGATGTGTAGATGATTTGAATGGCTGTGGCTGGGAACATGCAGAAATATTTGCATCCGTATGTTCCATGCTGGCTTACTCATAACAAGTGCGAATATTAGCACATTATCTTGATGTAACAAAAAATATAATACCGCCAATTTTATACAAAAACATGTTGCACCCTGTTTAATCTTCTCATCATGGAGGTAGCAAGGAAGGTTTCATACATCCTCTGCCATCTCTCCTACTTTGGTGTTTTGCCCAGCCAAGTGAGAGAGAACACACCCTGCTATGAATAACAAGCACCCGGCTCTTCGTGTAAGCTGATTGAGACAGAAATAGGGAGCGAAACAAGGTGAGGCAACAGGAAAACAAAATTTGGTAGGGAAACAAATTAGGTGTGCTTTATAGAGGATCATGGACAGAATGTACCACAGAGAGGAAGAGAAAGTGAGTGGGTGAGACAGAGACTACGAAATCTATGGGAGGAGACATTAAGACCAACAGAAACAAGATGATAGTGTTATAATTCACAGCGACCTTTGTCTGTTAGTGTGACATAGGAGAGAAAGATTATATCCAAGCCACCTACACACTTACCAACACAATAAACCTTATTCTGGTCAGCTTTAGAAATCTATCGACAAAACTGTCTGATGTTGGTATGTTGTAAAATATATGTGTTCCTGTAGCATGATTGGTAGAGAATCATGTGGTCATGGGTTCGAGCCCCATAACACACATACTGTACTGATAAAAACTAGGGCTCGGAAAAGATTAATCGCGATTGATCGCATACAAAATAAAAGTTATTTTTTTCATAATATATGTGTGTGTACTGTGTGTAATTATTGTGTATATTTAACCACACACACATACAGTATTGTTCAAAATAATAGCAGTACAATGTGACTAACCAGAATAATCAAGGTTTTTAGTATATTTTTTATTGCTACGTGGTAAACAAGTTACCAGTAGGTTCAGTAGATTCTCAGAAAACAAACAAGACCCAGCATTCATGATATGCACGCTCTTAAGGCTGTGCAATTGGGCAATTAGTTGAAAGGGGTGTGTTCAAAAAAATAGCAGTCTACCTTTGACTGTACAAACTCAAAACTATTTTTTACAAACTTTTTTTTTCTGGGATTTAGCAATCCTGTGAATCACTAAACTAATATTTAGTTGTATGACCACCGTTTTTAAAACTGCTTGACATCTGTGTGGCATGGAGTCAACCAACTTGTGGCACCTCTCAGCTGTTATTCCACTCCATGATTCTTTAACAACATTCCACAATTCATTCACATTTCTTGGTTTTGCTTCAGAAACAGCATTTTTGATATCACCCCACAAGTTCTCAATTGGATTAAGGTCTGGAGATTGGGCTGGCCACTCCATAACATTAATTTTGTTGGTTTGGAACCAAGACTTTGCCCGTTTACTAGTGTGTTTTGGGTCATTGTCTTGTTGAAACAACCATTTCAAGGGCATGTCCTCTTCAGCATAGGGCAGTGGTCTTCACTATTTTTTTCATGAGAGCCCCACTAATAGGTCAGGGTCAATAGAAGAGCCGCCTTTACCGCAAAGTATCAAAAGTTACATCCAGTGATAAATAGCTGGTTATCAATCTGTCAATCTGTTGCAATGCAATAAATACAAGGGCAAATCATTCTTTATCATTTACCAGTCAAATTTGTAACTGAGACAGGATGATTTCCCTTAATGACAAAAACAGGATTTTAATGCTAAGCATTCTTATAATATGCTTATGCAGTGCTCCCCAAACCACCAGGGGGCCACCTTTCTCGTAATTTCATGCGGCCCTGCACAGAACGGTTGGCGAGTGACATTTGTGCCGCGAGAGCAATTCGAAAGCATAACAAGCAGTCTGATCTCACGGTACTTTGATGTAATATGACGATCGCTCTGTACAAGCGCTGCATGCGATTGATCACTCTTATTGACGTGCATCTTGATCTAATAGGTATGTTTTCTAACAAAGTTAGTGTCCGGAGCAGAAAAGACAGTAAAAGCGCATTTCTCAATGATCATATCACTGTATTATTTACTGCCATGCGAGCCACAAATTAAAGCTTGCAGAGCAGCATGCGGTTCGCGAGCCGCGCAATGAAGAACACTGGCATAGGGCAACATGACCTCTTCAAGTATTTTAACATATGCAAACTGATCCATGATCCCTGGTATGCGATAAATAGGCCCAACACCAAAGTAGGAGAAACCTGCCCATATCATGATGCATGCTTCACTGTCTTCACTGTGTACTGTGGCTTGAATTCAGAGTTTGGGGGTCGTCTCACAAACTGCCTGTGGCCCTTGGACCCAAAAAGAACAATTTTACTCTCATCAGTCCACAAAATGTTCCTCCATTTCTTTTTAGGCCAGTTGATGTGTTCTTTGGCAAATTGTAACCTCTTCTGCACATGCCTTTTTTTTAACAGAGGGACTTTGCGGGGGATTCTTGAAAATAGATTAGCTTCACACAGACGTCTTCTAACTGTCACAGTACTTACAGGTAAATCCACACTGTCTTTGATCATCCTGGAGGTGATCATTGGCTGAGCCTTTGCCATTCTGGTTATTCTTCTATCCATTTTGATGGTTGTCTTCCGTTTTCTTCCACGTCTCTCTGGTTTTGCTCTCCATTTTAAGGCATTGGAGATCATTTTAGCTGAACAGCCTATCATTTTTTGCACCTCTTTATAGGTTTTCCCCTCTCCAATCAACTTTTTAATCAAAGTACGCTGTTCTTCTGAACAATGTCTTGAACGACCCATTTTCTCAGCTTTCAAATGCATGTTCAACAAGTGTTGGCTTCATCCTTAAATAGGGGCCAACTGATTCACACCTGTTTCTTCACAAAATTGATGACCTCAGTGATTGAATGCCACACTGCTATTTTTTTGAACACACCCCTTTCAACTATTTCAACTAATTGCCCAATTGCACAGCCCCAAGAGCGTGCATATCATGAATGCTGGGTCTCATTTGTTTTCTGAGAATCTACTGAACCTACTGGTAACTTGTTTGCCACGTAGCAATAAAAAAATATACTAAAAACCTTGATTATTCTGGTTAGTCACATTGTACTGCTATTATTTTGAACAATACTGTACATATATTCATGTCAGATTTTTTATTTTTATATATTAATTTTTTTAATTTATATATAATATAGAATATATAAAAATTTAAATAAATATATATACACAAATGTAAATGTTTCTTAAATACATACATGAATGTGTGTGTATTATATGTACATAATAATTACACACAGCACACACTCATATTTTATGTCAAAAATCACTTTTATTTTTTATTCGATTAATCTTGTCACAGCCCTAATAAAAACATGTACCGTGTTATGCATTGTAAGTGACTTTGGATAAAAGCATCTACAATGTAAAAAAACTTGTGACACTTGCATTACATGCGAACGGCTCCTACGCTAATAGGATTTTGATTCTCTCTCTCTGTCTCATCCTCGAACCCGATGACATTGAAACAAACAGACCTAGTTCTGGCTGCCGTGGAGGTCAACACACCTCTGATCTACTGGCCCCCGTTCAACGTGATGCCTAGTCGATGCCTGACCAACCGGTGGAACACATTTAATCTCCTTATTCGTTTATATACCGCTTACATCATTAATTGCGATTAATCGCATACAAATTTTTTTTTTTGCATAATTTATGGATGTAATTATTTTATTAATGTATAAATATGCATTAATGTTTGTATTTAAGAAACAATTACATGTGTATTTATTTATATTTTCATATATTAAATATAAATAAAAATATACCAAAATAACATTTTTCTTAAATTCATACATGTATGTGTGTGTTCATATATACATAATATACACACAGTACACATACACATATATTATGCAAACACAAACATCAAATCATCAAATCATTGTTGAAGTATTTTAGTAGGGGGGTGGTTAAAGCTATTTCATGCATTCTGACTTATTAACAATGTTTAAGAAAGTAGTTGGACGTGTGACGGAGTATTTCTGTACCGAATGCACTTCGAAAGTGAAAAAGTGTAGTTACTACAGTACAACAGCAGTCTTGTGCATGTTAGTGGCGAGGAAAAGTGGGATATGGAAAACATGTTTTCTGAATAAATGACACCAACCACAGCGCTCTTCCAGGATGCAACAAGAATCCCGTGGAGTGTTTGTTTGCAAGCTGTAATTTCATCCATACTTGTGTCTTATTCTGGTATGTGACAAACACTCTAGCAATACGACTTACACAATATAGCAATAATAGATAACAATCGTGATGATTTAAGCAATCTGTCTTCTTTTGTAAGCCCTTTGGCTCGTCAAAGCTTGAGTAACTTTTTGAGTAAACATTTTGAGTCTGTTTCCTTGAAAGCTCAGCGTGTGTTAACTGGCGTTCAGTCTGATACGAAAGTCATTAATATCTGAGAAGCTCTGCGAGGAGATTACTTGTACGTGAATGGGCTTTACAAGAGAGCGAGGCTGGCTGGGATTTCCAATGTGGTTACAAAACCAACCAAGCAAGCCTTAATGATGAAGTATGTAATTACTGTGGCACCAGGTGGAATAAAAAAAGTAGCTCCGCCCACAGCTATCATCCAACCCACAAACTCACAATATTGGTTAAGGAATGGGTGACAAGTAAAACTGCTCAAACTACTGTATGTTTACAGTGTTTACACTCTTAAGGAAGTCCACCAACAATATAAATAACCTACTTATTGTCTGCATATTAAACAGGAAAAGAAAAGTATTTTAACACAAAAATGACCACACCTGTATTCCTACTGCGAAACATAAAACATCACCATATCAATCGCATGACTAATATGTTATCACAAATCCAAACTTGCCATAACAGCATATTCGTTGCTACACCACCATAAAAGTTACTTAACCTAAAGGTCAAAAAGTTTAGTTGAACCTGCCACCTGCAGTACAAACTTACCTGCCTGTGCCAAGATAAACTCTTGAAAGCGCATGCCAATGTTGTTTCTGGCTGTGCAGTTGTAACGACCAAAATCTCTATCCGACATGGGAGTAACCTGGAGACAAAAGAATATATGTGTCATGCTGCATGAAACAATTTTTTTAGGATGCGTTTTACATGATTTGACACATTTTATATTATGAACTATTGTCTTTCTGTGCAGTTCTGTGCAAAAATCTTAAGGTATCCTCCATGCTACCTTTAGATTTGTTGTTTTTGCAATTGTATAGTGATCATATATAATTATTTCTCAGTCTCTTTATTAAAATACAACCAGACAATACAGAAAATGTGTATGTAGTATTAAAAACAGTATAAAATATAAGCTAAAGTGTAAAGTATTTAGGGTACCCTTCCACTTGAGCAATAACAGGCAACTGCAGGATCTCTTAAAGGTGCAGTGTGTAAATTTTAGTGGCATCTAGTGGTGAAGTTGCAAATTGCAACCAACGGCTCAGCCCACTGCCCAACCCTCGCTTTTAAAACGCATAAAAAAGCTACGATAGCCACCACCAGACAAACATTTCATCGTCAGAGACAACTTAGTAAAAAAGTTTGTCCGTTAAGGGCTTTTGTAGAAACATGGTGCCACAAAATGGCGACCTCCATGTAAGGGGACCCTCGGTGTATGTAGATAAAAAAGTCTCATTCTAAGGTTATAAAAACATAACGGTTCATTATAAAAGGTCTTTATACACCACTGATAATATAGTTTTGTATATTTGTTTGCATTTCTTTCAAGAGATCCTTCTAAAAATTACACACTGCACCTTTAAACCTAAATAAAATTAAACACTAATTTTTAATTCTAATTGGATTACTTCAGGACTTCAGTCTCAAAAAATATGTGTTTCGTGCCCAGAGAGGTCACACTAAATACTGAGTGATGCCCAAAGAAGACATTAAGTTCTGAAAATTGTTTTGTTTTCAACTTTGTGTACATATTTTGTGTATTTTCTGTTTGTATCTTAATAAAAAGAGTGAAAAATAAATATGGATGAACATTAAAACTTCGCTAAAACAACAAAACTGCAGGTGGCCTAAGACTTTAGCACAATACTGTATGTGTGCACATTATGTTCTTTTGACTCGTGCCTTAAGCGTTTCCAATGAAAATAAGTGTTATTGTGTCATCTTAATTTCCCATGAGGTCATTAAATAAAAACTACAAACAAGTAAGATTGACGTTGCGTTATTGCATTCAATATCATATCATAGTTTCATAGTTTAACTGGATGTCATTCAAGAAAGCGTTCATTTTATGTCAGATCGTTATTTGTGTGTTCACAAAAGTGGTTTGTATGATTAATTCCCATATCAAACTGAACCAGTTCTTGAGTTCAACTTAGTGACTCAGTGAAGCGGTCACAGCGGTTCTCCAATGAGAAAGATTGTCAGTGAAAAATGACTTAATTTCTGACCTAAGCTATTGTATAAGATCAAAATCTATCAAAGTTATCGCATGACACGTGAATCTATCAAAGTTATCGTACGAAGGAGTTGTATGAACGATCAACAAAGCTTATACTGCACAAGCCATATGGACTACATTCATAATGCTTATGCATTCTTGAAATCTCCAGACTCTGTTCACTATAATTGCATGAAGTTAATACATGTGTGGAACAATATTAGGGGGAGTAAATGATGACTGCGTGTTCATTTTTGGGTAAATTATTAATTTATGTGTAGTGGCGGCTGGTGACTTCTTTTTTCGAGGGCGAAGTTCGTCACAATATGTATGTAGCCCGTCGTGTGTGGTTCGTAATTTCATAATATGTGTTTGGCACGTCGAGTCAATCTATGTGCATCACGTGTCATGTCTGCATGTCTGAAGGGTTTATGATAAAAGAGACACTCGCATTTGCCAGATACTTGCATAATCTCATGTGTAATCAGAGTTTAGTTTTAAGGGAGTGTCTTGCGTGTATTTTGTGAACGTGAGCGTCTCTTTTATTACAAATGGTTTTGACGCGTGTGCAGCAGGCACTTATTTTGACAAAACACGTGATGCCCATGGTTTACATGACGCAACAAACACATATTTTGAAAACACATATGACACTCCGAACACTTACTTTGAATTTGCGCCCATCGGATGAACAGTCATGAGCCGCCACTGAGTGGCACCATGCTCTGTCTTTATCAATTTTGGTCTTATTGGTTAAACACTGTATACTGGGTACCTCAAGAAGTGACCTGCCGGGGGCGCTGTATACGCGCATGTTTCCTGCGCCCTCACTGGGTATGGTCAGCTTGTCCCGTCTCCACAGCATGGTGGCCGGAGGGTTGGACATTACATCACAGCTTATGTTGACCGGGTTTCCCTCCCACGAGAAAAATATAGTGTGGTTGGTCTGGAACTTTGGTGCATCTGTGAGAGAACGGTACAGAAATACTCAATAACGGCACATAGAGCTTTGCTAACAGTCATCCATCAAAACCTCATTCAAGATTAGCTGCCCGAAACCTAAATTAAATTCTAGTGTGCACGCACACTCACGCTAACCAAGGACTTCATCACACAAGCGTGCTCGCACCTGGGGAAAATGGGCTCCAAATCAAACAGAATCTAAGGCACGGCCACTTATTGCAGGTTGGCTTAAATATTTCAAAACAACCTGCGCAAACCACAGCCCATGTTCTCCCACTGCATACTCAGTGGGCGGTAGATGATTTCATTTGGCAGTATGTAAGAAAAACGCAATAAGGGAGTCACAGAGTGTGAGAGTGAGAGCGGTATGGGGAAATGCTGCATTATATGCGATTTCTCAGTCTTACACCCACACATACAATGACAGACCAGCATACAGACAATCACACCATTTTTTTCCATTAAAGAGATTGATGCACCCATAGTGTCAGATTGGTGACGGATGGAGACTGGATGAACGGGTATATTAGCAAACCTGCTAGATGGTCCGTTCCAGTGCACCATATAATGAGGTACTTTATATATATATATCTGTATATACAGTATCTACTACAGTGCGCCATTTGTTCAAATCCAATCCCATGCCAAACCAATATTGGATATCCTTAAATGCTGATAATGTGATCTGATGGTGCTTTTTAGATGAGTTTTGTGATATGACAGCAAATAAAACTTCACAGATCACATATGGTAATGAAGTGAGGATTGCTTCGATTATGTAAAGGGGTCTCAAACTGAAATTGGCTTGGGGACATTTCTGAGATTGACATTTTATCAGGGGCCGCAGAGCAATTTAACATAAAAAAATCGTGATAAATTGTATACAAAATAAAAGTGTTTGCAAAATATATTTGTGTGTTTATTGTGTGTGATTATTATGTATACATAAATACACACATACATGTATAGATTTAAGAAAGTATTTATTTTTTAATATCTATGTATATAATATAAAATATGTAAACATCTATCTATCTATCTATCTATATATATATATATATATATATATATATATATATATATATATATATATATATATATATATATAGATAGATAGATAGATAGATAGATAGATATAGATATAGATAGATAGATAGATAGATAGATAGATAGATAGATAGATAGATAGATAGATAGATAGATAGATAGATAGATAGATAGATAGATAGATAGATAGATAGATAGATAGATAGATAGATAGCCATATATTATTTTAAACCTTTTTTACCTGATCTTAAATAACTTTATTTTAAAACATTGCACTAAACTAACAAGTTCAATTCTGGAATACATTGATTAACTATTATACATGTTTTGCAACCAGGCAGTGTCAAGGTCAAGATCAGGGTCAAGGTGAACTTGGTTTTGATTTTTTTAAGTCACAGACTTGACTTGGTTATGTTCCACTTCTGTAAAAAATGTATATTAGGCTACTGATCTGTAACTGCATAGCAAGCAACATAATGATATACATACTTCATACAATAGCTACTTATATTGAGACAAGTGAGCTGCATACTTTTATCTTTTCCACATTTCTCCTCATCTTACCTCTTTTCCTAACCTGGGCACCTGATGGCTCTTATTCTTATTCGTAGTTCAATATGTGTTGTGTTGCATTACATCTTCACCTCTCTCACCCTATATGAGGTGTCTCCAATGAAACTGTGACTTGGCATGAACTAACCCCGCTGCAGCTCTTTGAGTGACAGCTGAGTAACCCCTAGAGCGTAACAGATCTCCTCTGGATGAACACTGCCTAGTCCTGACCAGATTACCTGATCGCATGGAGACAATGATATGATTGACGTGAGGTGCAGATGATCAATTAAAATCGATCATGCATTTTGCCATCCTTGCCGTCATGGAGAGCGCAGCTCATGGTTGCGTAGCAATGGAAGACGCGCAACCTCCTGAGCGCTTGGGAAAGAAGTACTTTGACTCACGTTTAACTCACATTTTTACACACCCTTAAACGTTAACATCAATAATCAAACAAATATGAAACGGAGTAAATAAAAATCTTTCTGCGGGCCGGATTATGTTATATTTTTGACAGCCCATGAGGGCCATAGAGAGGGGGAGGACGGGTCGCAAATGGCCGCGGGCCGGGAGTTTGAGACCACTGATGTAAACTATTTACTTTATCTTAATTTAAGATTTTTTTTTTAATTTGTACTGGAAAACAACAGCAAATACTAAGCAGTGTATTATAAACATATAATAGTAGCTGACCAAATTAGGCAGTTGCCAACATAGGTGCATGACATGAATTACTGGTTGCTGAAACCACACCCCCTAGCTCATCTCTAGTGACAGTAGTGGCTGTTCATCACGCCCTTAATTATGCAGAACTTTAAGGCTTAATATCATTTAAACGAATGAGTTACAAAAAAATTCACCCCCTCACAGTTGTCATGAAGGGTAAAATTAGCTGTACAGACCCAAAACTATTTTTGTACCAGGCTGTAAACATATTATTTTCTGCTCTAAAAATGGCCATTTTAACATGGAGGTCTATGGGAATTGACTCCCTTTTGGAGCCAGCCTCTAGGGCCCAGTTGATGAATTGCAGATTAAATCACTTCCGTATTGACTTCATCAGAGAGTTCGGAAGATTGTCCCTCGTGTGTCACACATTAGTAATTTTGCATATTGTATGGCTAGCATATAAATTTAATAGCTTGTTTGATTTGACCGATTTTTTTCTTTCCTTTCATATGATAAACAATATTGGAACTGTGCTTGGTACTTGGAACCTGGTGGCAGAGGCACTTACACTCAATATCCAGGAACATGCTCTTCTGATGCCCACCGATCCTGCTGAGAGCCTCACAGTCAAAACGTCCCCAGTCGGACAGTCTGACCCCCACAATAGTCAGCATGGATTCACCATAACGCCCACGTACCTCCACACGGCCGTCTGGACTCTGAAAAACATCGCCACATGCATTTATTTCAACAGCATATAAACTTTATCTTAAGACTTGATATTAGTCACATAATTACCTATGAAGTCATTTGACCTATACAGTAGCAGGAAATAACTCATTAAAACAAAAGAGATTTTTTTAGGATTAAAAGAAGGGAAGGCTGCACAAACGGGTTTCGGCTCCTAACACACCTTAAGATCAAATTATATGCGTTTGATGTGACATAACACATAAAGAGCCATATCTACTGTAACTTCCTGCACACCTAGCGAAACTACTTCATGTTTTGGAGCCATAGTTAAAGGCGGGGTGCATGATCTCTAAAAGCCAATGTTGACATTTGAAATCACCTAAATAAACACGCCCCTACCCCAATAGAATCTGGACCTTCTTTTGATAGACACATACGCAACTCAGGCAACGTTGTTGGTTAGTAGACACGCCCCTTACTGCTGATTGGCTACAAGTGTGTTTTGGTACTCTGCCCGACCCCTTTTCCAAAGTGTTTTTCAAAAATCATGCACCCCACCATTAAAATGTGTTAACCTTATATGAAACAACTGAAATTCCACAAGGGGGCATATTTGTTCTTTAGACGTTGCACAATAAACGTGACACCCGAATATTTCATTATAAATCGTGAATGAAAAGTGAGAGTCGAACGAATGTCTGTTAGTGAACTAATTGTATACAGTATTTATTTCGTAATTCGGTCATAAACGTCAAGATTGTGAGGCGAACAAATAGTTTTGGATTAAAAGGCTTGGATATTCCATTTCCTTGGACTTTTGGGGATTCATTAACAATTTCACCGAAGCGGATAAAGGGAAGATTTTGAAGGTAAGTAAATAACCTAAATCGGCGCCACCCAGTTCAGGTAACTAACAACTAGATAACAGTTTTATGACTGCTATAAATCAAATTACGCTTTGTGTGTGCGCTTAATGGAATCCTGAGAGTCTAAGCTTTCAAATGTGCCGCTTGACTGTATTTTTTGAAGATTTAATGGTTCAAAGTTACAATAAGGCTTATGGAGCCTCGCGTACAGGGAAGGGGGTGTACTGTGTACGGCACAGTGATCCTTATCAGGTTAAAACAGATACTGGCCGTTTACATCCATGACTCAGAAAGCAGAATGACTCATACATCAGATTTTAAAGTAGGCACTCTCTTCGTTTCATAATGTGTTTTTTGAACCATCGGCAAAACAAATGTGAATCCCAAGAGGTCGTCTCATACCCGTCCCTGATAGGATGGAAAGTCCAAAAAGGGATCTCAGGCTGTTTAACCATCTTAAAGGCAAACAAGTCCAGCAGACATAACACGCATCCCTGTTTCAGCAGCACGAAACATCGCTCAGATGTAAATCGACCCTCTTTCCTGCTGCCCTCTGAAGCGTACGCTGCATAATGAACAGCAGAGAGATGTGTGCCGCTGTAACTTTTGATTAGCGAAAGATGAGCAGTAGTGTGGTTAACAAGAAGCACTGCATGATGACAGTTTTGAGGGTTGTCTTCCTGTCTCAACACCATCCGAACTGACCAAAATTCAGCTCAGCTAGCCGCTAATCTCCAAGCTCACGCTGGCACTTGGATCACAGTAGCCAGAAATGTTTTTAGCCGCTCCTTGCTTGCCGGAAAATCCAGGTCATAACAGTTTAAAGCGGTCAAGCTGGTTTTGAGAAACATGTTTTGTGCATAGCTGTTTAATTTCTGCATATAAATGCCTCCAAAGTGAGACATTGTGGCAGCCTGTCATTTGGCCCCCACTGAACTGGTTTTATGCATTGAATTGATGCCCATTACTTTAACCGCTGTGAGTAAAAGGAAAGAGAGGGTAGAGGCTCCTAAATCAATTGTTTGGCACCTTTTAAATTCACAGCACAGGTCCTGTCGCTCCTCCTTGTAATCGTAGCCGACTAACTCTCCCCGAGCTCACCTCCATATTCCCACACCTCTGAAAGAGCAGCTTAAATCAAACTCATTTTGTTCATATTGAGTGGCGGCGAGCATCGCTGCTCTACAGCACCTCTTTGTATGAATCCTTTTTCATTTCCAAGCCACGCAAGCTATTCTAATCGCTACCCGAGCAGCCCTCGCTAGATTAACTGTGATGGGGAGTCTTTTCACAGTTTCTCCCTGGAGCAGAGCTCCGTTTGCCTCTATTGTTGACGCCAACAACCCTCCTTTCACGGCATTCTAATGATCTTTGACAGCTTCTGTTCCCATCATCTTTCCCGCCTGCTCTCTGCAATCGCATTTGCAGTTCGGCGGGCCGCATTCGCATTCAGCGCAGGCCGGTAGGAACTGCGGCATTATTGGAGCACAGAAAACCTTCTTCAGCCCACAACTGGTATACAGATTGAGCGTGCCTCGGGGCTGTGTCTCCGCATGGTAGTTTATTATATCCTATAATGTCCAGGACTGTTACTGTGGGCATGAGCAAAAACCAAACGTCACCACTATCCGGCAGTTAATGTGCCGATAAGATGTCACATTGTTTACTGACTTAGAGGAAATGGGGTTTGAAAGTAACCACACATGCCCATGAAAATTTGCATGTGCGATGGAAAAAAAGCACTGAAACGAATAATTTTCATAACGTGCACTTCCTGTAGTCGAAAGCTCTGCATTTTACATCCGACGTGAACGGACCTGCTCTGACAATTTTCTTCATTGCTAAATGTACAGAACTGTGAGCCTGCAATCTGAATTGAACGTGATAAGAGAGGAAAACTGCTCTGCAGAAAGATAATAAAATGAAAAAAGAAATAGACGAGGCATTCCAATCTTTTCCACGTAATTTACATTGCACAGCCCATGCTGGTTGCACACAACAACAGAGCTGTCTGATGCGCAAATGAATTTTTCTTATAAGCCAGTCAAAACGACTGACAAACTCATCAGTTTAATAAAGTGGTTGATTCAGTCCCGTTCCCTTCCTAAATACAAATAAAAACATCTCATTTACTCACTCTCGTCACTCCAAACTAGATTGTTTCCTGTGACACATAATAGTATAAATCTTGGTAACTTTCACAGTGGCAGCAAATGATGATAGAATTTTCATTTTAGTGGATCTACTTTACAAATGGAATTATAATTTTTTTATTAATCTTTTCATGTACGGTACCTTATCTCGATCTGAAAAACTGTGCCCGTCACTCGCTCTCCTCCAGGAGATTTCAGGCAAAGGTTCACCTTCAGCCTTGCAGGAGATCATGGCAGCGCTGCCCTCCACAGCCGTCACGTTCCTTAGCTTAGTAATGTGAGGCTGGACTGAAAGAGAGGACAGCAGAGTAATAAGACAATGCCAAAGGAAAAAGGACAAGAACTTAAATTTGGTCATCTAAAATCATATCTGAAACTATTTTACTTTATATTATTGTTTCCCTATTCTTAGAGCAGTGGTTCTTAAACTTTTCGGTGTGCGGCCCCCCTTGTGTATGGTGCATCCTTTTGCGGAGACTGTCCTCCAAAAATAACGACCTCATAGGTTGTTTGTGCAAGCACCTATGAGGTAAAGTGACAGATACAACCTTTGGTAACGTTTTAAGGTTTTTGCCTTTACATCAGATTAGTCACATTCAGAGGTGGAAAGTAACGGATTACATTTACTCACGTTACTGTAATTGAGTAGTTTTTTTGTGTACTTTTACTTTTTTGAGTAGTTTTTAAAATCTGTACTTTTACTTTTACTTAAGCATGTTTTGTTTAAAGTATTGTACTTCACTACATTTTAAATCATATGCGTTACTGAGTAAAAAAAAATAAAAAAAAAAAACATCGCATCAAGGGTCTCTAAAGTCTGCAGTATATGATATCATTAAAGTGTGGACTCTGAGGAGGACCACAAGTCCGAAGTGTGCCATTTGGGACAGGGCCTCAGTCTATGTCCGGATCTGATATTTGCAGCGGATAGTCATCACTTTTGCATCTTTTCTTCAAATAAATCGATCGTTTGACCTCAGTACGCTTGGAATATTTTAAGTACATTTTTAAAAAGTGACTGTTTTGTATGCTGTGATTATATTATATAATAAATAAGTAGATTTAGGGCAAAAATTATTTGCCCTAAATGCCTGAATAATTTAATGTGTAATAAAATAAAATGAATCCTGGCGGTTTAAATTGAATATATTATCCCAGTACATGTCATTATAGCAAAATTACTGTATACCCCAAAATATAATTTTATACCCTAATATATTAAGTTTCACCTGCTGCTGGTAGAGGCACTAATTTAGTAAATGAATCTACAGTATTGGTCGTATTTGGTGCAATGGGCAAACGACCAAAGCCATCGTATGGGTTGGAGAATTTTGCGACATTTAATAACATAAAAAAACTCAAACTTAGAATTTTAACTAAACAAAAGATAAAAATGTACAATGTGGTGCTGTTGGTTAGTAGGCTTATTTTTCTGAGGTTTACTTATTTTATTTTATAAAATGTCTTGTGTCCCCCAAGGGAGCCATGCGCCCAAGTTTGAGAACCACTGGCTTAGAGGTTCATTTATTCAACATGATCTCATTAGAAACAGCTCACAAACGTTTTATATATGATAAAGTGTTTTTAATACAGTCATAAGGTTGGTATCGTTGGTGTTATTGTCTTTCCAGACATACAACAATGCACCAACAAAATGCATTTGAGAATATAGAATTTTTTTTTTTTTTTTTAAGTAAAAGTTTTTTTGCCTCCAGACACTCGTTGACTTTAAGAATATGATATTCTGCTCAAAAAACACACAGACATTTCCAGAATACATACTGCACATAGGGAAATATTCAGGAAATATCCAGCTGAACTTTGTGTCAACAACATCATTCCAACCTGACAATCAAAAATACTTCATGGGCACCCAGCTGTACGGAAAACAACCTCGAATTGCATAAAGGATGAGACTTTGCCGTCTTTCTGGGGTTCGAAAACTAAACCGTACATTGACAAACGCTATGCCAAATCTAACAGGGTCCCACTGGTAAATTAATATTAGTAAACTGCAGGGGTTTTGCGGCATAAAGAATACTTAAGATTCCCATCATAAATCTGTGATGAGGCTTGTGTTGTGTGGCAGTGCTCATTAAGGCGGTAACTGATGTAAAACAACAGCACCCTGCAGGGGAAGAGTTGACACCAATACTGATTTTAACCTGATAAATATACATTAGAAAACGCTGTCCCACAGGCTGCACAATAATAGCAGATACATAAAAGTGTTAAAGCAGTGTTATCAGTGTAATGTCTTTCTCTTGCTGTGCTGACAGTAGGCTACGCTGGGGAATGATTGAACAAAGAATGCATTTAGAAATGGGAACGATCCTATTAGCACACTGCTAAGTTTGTATTCGGATGAACTTTGAGAGGTAATTTGCATGAAACAAATATTTAATTTACACTTTTTAAAACACCATGAAATCACTTGACGGGCACAGTTTTTGTTTCTGTATTAAGCACTATTTGGATAGGATTAATTTTGGAGATTTTTATATTGGGTGGATCTTTAATATTAATAGCCAATTTGCACTGGGTAAGAAATTTCAGGAAAACACTGTCATGCGTATTACACATATAACCTGCTAGTTTACTGCTTTGATAAACCCACAGACATACTAGAAGACAGCAACCAGCTTTGAGAAAAAGCGTGACAATATAATCCGGCTCTCGAACTTTGAGATGCTGCTCAATAAAGCCAAAAACCATTTTTATGAGTGCACAGAAAATGCGGGCGTAATGCGTCTCACTGAGTGAAAACCGCTAGCGGCTCTGCCTCTGTTTGCTGTCAAAGGTCGTAAAGGAAAGTTACAACTCTGATTCTAAACACGCTTTGCAAAACAAAACTCCTATCCAATAACAGGGGCTCATTTAAATGAGCTCTTTGAAGAATACCCTTTGCTTGCACATGGAAAGGATTCTGATGACTACAGAATAAATCTCCATATATTTACATGAGCAGACAAGGCGCTATCTGAATAATCGGTGAAAATGTTGGCGGCTTCATGAAAATCGAAATCAAAATTCCTCGCCATGAAAGACGCGTGACCCATTCTCGTGTAATTTAAGGGGTCTGTTTATAGAAGGAAAGGAGGTCATGTGGCCAAACGGGAAAATGAAAGTCAAGGGATGTGTCAATCAAATTGTGTTGCACTATTCACTGTGTTAAAGATAAGACCCAATGATTTTATTTATTCATCTGGTAAGGTATTGTATTAGCGCATGAAGGTTGTGGGTTCGATTCACAAGGAACACATATACTGCTAAAATGTACAGTATAGATGGACTGTCAGTCACTTACAAGTACAAAAACAGTACACTATATGCATCATACGCAAAAATTGGTGCTAAATAGCTCGTAATCATAGGGGAACCGTTTTTAGTGCTAAATAGCAGCTATAAAGCACCATCCGGGGGAATATAGCACCACTATAGCACCAGATATGGTTCTATGTAGCACAAAATGGTTCTACACAGCTACATAGGTGCTGGCACTTAAAATGGTTCCTCTATGATTACGAGCCAGTGAACCACTTTTAGTGCTATTTAGCACAGTTTGGTTTTAGAGTGTACAGGTTTGAAGGGTAAATGATCAATGTATATATATAAGAATGATGATAAGAATAATCCAAAATAATCGAAGTATGCTCATCAGCGCCCCCTTTGTACCCTTGATTTGGTCTTCGGCGAAGCCTGTACTTCTGCAGGCTTCACGCACTTTACCAACCCAGAAGTCCTTGCGAAAATACAATCAAACGAATCAGATGATGTATGGGAGGAGTTCACACTAATGGACAACTTCTCTTCGTAATGTCCCAAATGGCACACTCCAGACTTATGGACTTCCACAGAATACACACTTTGATTACATCATGTAGTGCGGACCTTGACGCGAGTCCACGAGGGCGCACTGGAGTCGTATTTTGGGAACGACTTGAGCGCCATGCCGGAAATAGGAAGAGAAGTTGCACATCAATGTGAAATCCTCCTTTCCGTCGTCTAATTGGTCGGATTGCTCTTTCGCAACGACTTCTGTGTTGGTAAAGTACCCGAAGTCTGCTGCAGTGAGGGCTTTGCCAAAGACCGCATCAAGGGTGCAAAGAGGATGCTGATTAACACACTTCAGAGTGTAAAATGACAGATGGGACACCCTACTGACTCGTAGGCTAAGCAAGCATGTGCGATTTAAGGCCACGAGACCAAAAGTCCACATGAAGTGCGCCATTTGGGACAGGGCCTAAGTCCCAAAATACTACGGTGCGCCCTTGTGGACTCGTGTCAAGGGTCCCTAAGATCTGCAGTCAAGATGACATTAAAGTGTGGACTCTGAGGAAGTCCACAAGTCCGGATTGTGCCATTTGGGACAGGACCTATGTGGGTTCTCTGGGTTAAACAGGAGCTATACAGGAGCATTGCTTAATGTGTCCTAGGAGCCACATATGCTAATCTGAACTTGATACTATTATACAGTATTTTAAGTTTAACACTATGGATGGACAGTATTAATTTGACTGTCTTTTTCCTCACATAACGTCTCTTATTTGTTCCGATTAATAAATAGCCACCTACATACATGTAAAGCAGATTAGACAGCCACCCATATCTTTACAAAATCTCAAAACTAATTTGACAGAACCGTAAACAATTATTTTGACAGGTGACACACTCCTTCGCAACGAATAAAAGCTTCTCACCAAAAACTTTGAGGAACAGTTCGTGCTCAACTTCTCCTGCCTTATTAGAGGCTTTGCAGGTGTAGGAGCCCCCGTCGTCCTGTTGAATGTTTCGAACGGTGAGCGTCGTACCCCGAGCTCTCATTACGTACCGCTCCGATTCCTCCAGCTCCACTCCCTTCCTGACAGACCACACATGCACAACACACATCAACTCAACAAAGTGTATGTGCTACTATCCAATCAAAAATAACATAATGCAAATTCAGGATGCAAAGACATGCTAGAGAAAACCTCTTTTTATCATAAAATGTAATTCAACATTTCAGAACAGGCAATGCTATGGCAAAGGTAGCCAGTGTAGGTGGAAACAGAATAATGAAATATTTTTGGAGAAGAAGATTACAGCGGCGCTTCGGAATGTCATAATATTGGAAGAACGGGAAAGAGCGGAAATGAAATCTATTTAAAGTGGAGAGACCTGTGTGGATACAGGAAATGGAGAGAAAGGAATCAAATCTTAGATAGTCAACGGCGAGAAATCTCAGCTAGTCAACGGAGAGAAAACAGACGGATGTTCCATTCTGGTAGCTACTTCCAACAAAATAGTTGCAATTGAACAGATGCTTCATCAGCCAGAGGACATTACATCACACTAATTGTATTGACACTAATTGTAGACAAGTTTAGCTGGTGCAACCAAGTGCATTACTCAAGGGCACAACAGTACAGTGCAGGTTTGTGACATCAGTAACTTTCCATCTATCTATCTATCTATCTATCTATCTATCTATCTATCTATCTATCTATCTATCTATCTATCTATCTATCTATCTATCTATCTATCTATCTATCTATCTATCTATCTATCTATCTATCTATCTATCTATCTATCTATCTATCTATCTATCTATCTATCTATCTATCTATCTATCTATCTATCTATCGTACACTGTAAGAAAAAATGATCACTAGCTGTCCGTGGAGCATCCTTTTGAAAAGCACGCCTTTGTACATACTGTAAATTAGTACCCCAAAGGTACATATTGGTACCAAATATATGCACCTAAAGGGTACATAATAGGACTGGTACTGCCCCAGGGACAGCTAGGGAACATTTTTAACCAAGCTAGCTACCCATCCACCCACCTGCCTATCTTTTTATCTCTCTGTCTGTTTCCACATTTACCTCCTCCCCGATCTTTTCTGGCACCAGCAATCACGCAAACAAAATTAGATTAAACTATCAGGTTTTAGCAGGCGTAATGTAATTGTTGGTGCTATTGTCATGTGCCGACGTATCAGTGAGTGGTTTGGTTATGCACATTCATTAAAGGTCAACGTGTGAGAATGCACGGCAGGGATCGCTTTCATCCCGTTCATTCTCATCCGAGCCGCTGGTAATTACAGTGAATGAGAGTCTGTAATCAACACATTGGGCTGCTGTCACTCAAAGCCTGCAAAGTACCGGCGCAATGAACAGCTCTGTTCGCTGTCATCAAAGTCTTTTTTTGGCTGAACGACCCTTCTTCGCCTTTTCTCGCTTCAACAGTTACAATGTGACACCTTAACTTCTCGAAATTCTTGTTTACTGAGGAAAAAACATCTGTTTTTGTTTACATAACATTTCAGTTTTTTATCTTTGCTTGGTTAACGAGAAGAGCAGATGGTCTGGGCAAACGCATTTACATTTGTATATGTTATACTGTATATAAGTATATTACAGAAAAAGAGGAGGAGTCATTATACTCATGCAGTCATTGTACTCAATAACATGAAGGTATTGTACTTGGTGGTTCATTGGTGGTTAATTTATCTGAGGACTGTCTTCACATTAAATTTAATATAGTTTTAGAACCAAGTGAACATAGCTGAGTACCAAATTACGATGGGTAGTGATTATCAAAACGAACAAAAAAGTTAATCTTCCTGTCTAATGCTGGGTTCACACCAGCCGCGGTAGAGGCGTCAAGCGTGAGTGATTTCAATGTTAAGTCAATGTGAAGACGAGTTGACGCGCATCTGGAGGTCTCGCGGCGTGAATGAGGCGTTTAGACGCGATTCCGCCTGATTCGTGCGTCTTGTTTTTACTTTGTCTGATAACGCGCCACGTTAACCAATTAGGAGCTTGCTCTATTGGTGACATGATTACAGGAAGTGAGCGGAGTTGCAGAAGCCCCTCCCATGATGCGAATTTCCACTGGAATGTCTCTATGACTAGAATTTAACGTCCGAATGATAGAGTAAACTCAAAATGCGGCAAACTAGACACGTAGACGCGAATTTGACGCCTCAAACGGTATATTATGTATGTCCGCGTATGCGCACTGTCCGCAAGACGTCATTTTCATCATCAGGAGGATCCCCGGTCGTCTGCGCAGACCGACTGCGCGGACAGTGTGCGTATAGTCCGCGTATAGTCCGCGTACAACAGCGCATGCGCGTGAAAATATTTAGACAGGACACTCCACTACAAACAATTATACAAAGGAAATAGACAGCATTTGCGTGCACACTATCGTTTTTCTTCTTCCATTTTTACTTCTTCCAAGAACAGAAAGCTCTGGAGCATGCTCGTTACCATAATGTTTGATTCCTGTTCTTTGTTGTCTTGTTGTTTGTTCTAAACTGTGTTTGCAATGGTGGATCGGTTACTTTTCTTTACCTATCCTAATGTTTTAACTCTTTCACCGCCATTGACGAGATATCTCGTCAATTAAGAGAAAACGCATCCCCGCCAATGACGAGATTTTCCGTCTTTCTGCAATACCGCTATTATCCACAAGGTGGTGCCCTTCCGCAACTTTTTAAAACCGGAAGTATTGCCCTAGGGCAAGCTGCTGCATGTCCGTGTTGTTTTAAAGATTACTCTGAATGGGATCTCTATGAAAAGTCCGTCACAAAAATGGAATTATCTCTGCTTTTTGCTCAAAATGTGGTGTTTTTGCAGAAACCTACCCATATTCAAAAGCTGATTGCAAAAGAACCACTTAAGGTAGGATGAAACGTTTTTTTTTTGTTTGAAAGCAGAGGGTCTGTTCTTTCATTTGGTATATTATATGTTTATATATTTAAAGAAGAACATTTTCTGGAAGGCATTAAACTTTGGTGAAAATCATGAAAAACGCAGGCGCTGGCTGGCAACTTTTTAAAAAAACGCTGGCGGTCAAAGAGTTAATATACTGTAAATGTCGGCAAATCAGTGGTGCCCTGACAGCCTGGTAGAGTAATAATTTGAATAAGAAATGATTTGTATTGCGTATCGTGTCGAACGCGGGGAGTATACTTGGAAAGCTGCACGAGCCGGATGCAGAAAAAAGGTATACCCCTGCCTTAAGGGATAGTGGTAGTCGGTTGGGGGATTACGGATGAAAATTAGCCCTCGGCTGAATCCGGTACAATACATGAAATGAAAATTTTATGTTAAAAATTGTGCATGGTCCCATTATAAATAAATGAATGAATGAATGAATGTTTGTCATACCTGTGCCAGGTGACATCAGGTTCAGGTGAGCCATACGCACGGCAGGTAAAGGTGACGGATTCTCCATAGTCTGCAGTGGCATTGAAGGACTGCTGTGGTACAGTGACAACTGGTGGAACTGTATGAGAGATAAACAAGACCTGTGAATTATGCAAATACTCATTACACTTTTGAGAGGAAGGGGGATAAACAAATTCCCAACAAATTCTCATACTGTACAAAATTATTTTTTATTAATTCGCAAGCTGTCAACATGTTCTCATGTACGCATCTCAGGGAATGATGGGTGTTGATGGCTGTGTCAGGTGGCACAATGTAAAGTAATGCATGGATACTATTTTCTGGACCGTGTTTTCAAGATTTAGAGGTTTATCTCTCTAATAAGTTTAGTCATATAAAAAAAAGTTTTCAATTTTTATAATGTACACACTTCATCTAATTCCTATTTTCACACAACAAGGCCACAGCTGTTGAACACTAACCCATCATTTAGTCGTGTCTTTAGCTACAGATCACCAACAATGTTTTTTTCTACACAAATGAATGAATGCATCAGCTGCCCACAAAATCAATATATCCTGAGCAGTTCACTTAATTATATAACGAAAGGTCAATGAAGAAAAACGCTAGGGTCAAACAACAGGTGGCCTCAGACAAACATGCAGTAACAATTTCATAAAAAAAACATTGATTTTCACAGCATCGAGTTTATATTCATGAAGTAAATAGGCTTATCTTTGCTGAAATTGCGGATGCTGAAAGTATATGTGCGTGCCTATAAAAGTTCTTTATGTGCACACCAATGTCAAGTTACTTCCTTTAGCGCAGTCAGCTATATTGGTATGTGCAATGATTTGAGTGGGATTTTTATATTTCCCATCTCCTCAGAGAACTATAAGGTGATAAAGTAATTTCAGACTGAACCTAACCCAATTTTGACTCATTCAGAAATTACTCTGCCATGCCCTTCCGAATGAAGCAATTCACCTGGGAGGGAACAGCTTTCAAATAGTTTCAATAATAGGCAGCAATGTTCTTCTGCAAACGTCCTACACAGCTTGTTAAATACAGTGTTTTTCTTCTCTTAATCCAAATTTCGGTTTTCAAGGATGGATGAAGCCTTTCTGTCTGAAACAGGCATCATTTAATATTATGACTGCTTTAAAGACATTACACAATTTAATGGAGTGTGCGCTGGGGTAAAAGATTAGATTAGATTAAATGGATGTTTTATTCATGGTCACTTTTAGCCTGACTTAGCAGTATAGTAACAAATAACACATCCCTTACATCCTCTATTAACCATCATAAATACACTAATTCACAAATTCACTATTTGCTTTAGTCATCGCACATTATGGGTCATTCATTAGGTAAACTCAAATTGCTGACAGCCGGGACCAAATTAATCTCATCATTTTTTTGCCATTTATCTTTAATGCATCATTCGCTACATACCTGCGACAAAATGACACACATTACCTGCGATGGCACTTAGGTACGGATAAAGTGTTTTGTTGATGAATTTATGGCTGTGGAAGTCCTAATGGAAATCACGGTCAGTCACCTTCTTAAACTCAATTGGTGCTAAAAATGCCAAGGTCATGTATGATTTCTCAGTGGACACACAAATTCATAAAAGCATTGTAGAATGCTTTGGATAAAAGCATTAGCTAATGCACAAATGTAAAGGGTTAAACAGCTGAAACCTCTGGAAACATCCTACAATTAAACATAATGTAATGCAATAATGTGTTTTTATGTTTGTCACAAACGAACATTTCCAAATATATATACTTTTAACATGCCGTACCTTCATATTTTTACTAGAATGCAGGTATTACTCACAAACACACACACATATCACTAAGCTGTCATGCACCGAAATGGTTTCAACAAGATTATCATTGACTTTCTCGCCAATCGATGCCTATTTTCGAAAGGCAGTAATCTAATTCAACCTATTCCTAGATACGCATGCTCAAGTGAAACAGCTCTGTTAATGTGAGACATAATTGGGTATTAAGGCATCAAATCAGAGCAGCTAACCACCTGGCATAGACTGCATTGACCTTTAGCATTAACAACTGCGAGCCTTCAAAGACTAAATCATTCTTGTGCCAACAGGAGAAATTGCAATAAAGTGGATCTTTTGAAGGAAAGTTACTGAGTCATAAACAAGCAAACTTTTTAGGAAATAATAAAGACGAATGTGAAAAAAAACAAATGTGACAGTCTCCTGTAGTCTCTCACGCATAAAAAAAAGATTTGCTAACTTAATAAAAAGTTGCATCTTATCTGGCATAGACCTAAAAAGCAACCCTATTACTTTAAGGAATATTCCATTTTCTTAAAAAAAAAAATCCAGACAATTTACTCACCACCATGTCATCCAAAATGTTGATGTCTTTCTTTGTTCAGTCCAGAAGAAATTATGTTTTTTGAGGAAAACATTGCAGGATTTTTCTCATTTTAATGGACTTTAATAGACACCAACAATTAACACTTAATTCAACACGTAACTGTTTTTTTCAACGGAGTTTCGAAAGACTATAAACAATCCCAAACGAGGCATAAGGGTCTTATCTAGCGAAACGATTGTCATTTTTGACAAGAAAAAAAAAATGCTCTTTTAAATCACAACTTTTCGTCTAGGTCCGGTCCAGCGCGACCTAACGTAAATGCGTAGTGACGTAGGGACGTCACGTGTTACATATATAAAACGCACAATTGCGGACCATTGTAAACAATAAACTGACACAAAGACATTAATTAGTATCAGTTGACATACAACAATGTAGGAACAGTCCTCTTTCACCCCACTTGTAAACACTGGGGTGGAGTTTCGCGTTCGTCGTCTGTGACCTCTTGACGTCATGACGTATTGTGTGGGGTCAAGCTGGCGCATCACGACCAGATCTAGATGAGAAGTTGTGGTTTAAAAGTGCATATTTTTTATTTTTCTTGTCAAAAATGACAATAATTTCGCTACATAAGACCCTCATGCCTCGTTTGGGATCGTTTATAGTCCTTTGAAACTCAACAAAAAAACATAATTTCTTCTCGACTGAACAACGAAAGACATCAACATTTTGGATGACATGGTGGTGTGTAATTTGTCCCGATTTTTCTTTTAAGAAAATGGACTATTCCTTTAATGTAACCAAATCCATGTATTTATTCATTATTGTATATATTTTTCAAGTACAACATAAATGTTAAATGAAGCCACACCTTTCTAGATTTTACCCACATGATTCTTAAAGGAAAACACCACAGTTTTTCAATAATTTACTATGTTCTTACCTCAACTTAGATGAATTACAGTTTTTCTCAGTCGCTTTAGTACAATTCTCAGATCAGAATTGAAATTCTCAAAACTTTGTGTTCAATTTTCACATCATTGTGTCACTTGTGCACATCAAAAAAGCAGTTTCTCATTTCTTTGAACAAGTTGCAAATGCTTTGGTACATCCATGCAAATGATTATGTACAATTCTCTGTTGATTCCTACATTATCAGTTGCTTATGTCATGTTGATCAAAATGTATTATAATGGGTCTCTGTTGAATAGTATCATCCCCCACAACATTTAGGCATCAGTTCATAGTATAAGTCTTTACATGCAAAATGATTGAACAAGTTGTCATAATACAGGGTATAATCATACATATTTCTAAACATTTCCATTAGATAGTTTTTCTAAATCTGTCGTGAATTGGTAAATTGCTCCAGTGTTTCCCCTACCATTATATAAGGGGGGCGCCCCGCCCTCCTTACGGCTCCACCCGCCCCCCTTGAAGGTCAAGTAAATTTGATTTGATTTTCTTTGAAGTGCCAGAGAACAATTTGTTATTTTATTACAGTTTTTCTCAGTCGCTTTGGTACAATTCTCAGATCAGAATTGAAATTCTCAAAACTGCTTGTTCAATTCTCACATCATTGTGTCACTTGTGCACATCAAAAAAGCAGTTTCTCATTTCTTTGAACAAGTTGCAAATGCTTTGGTACATCCATGCAAATGATTATGTACAATTCTCTGCTTTTTCTTACATTATCACTTGCTTATGTCATGTTGATCAAAATGTATTATAATGGGTCTCTGTTGAATAGTCTCACCCCCCACAATATTTAGGCATTGGTTCATAGTATAAGTCTTTACATGCAAAATGGTTGAACATATTGTCAAAATACAGGATATGGTCAAACATATTTCCATACATTTCCATTAGACGTTTTTTTCTAAATTTGTCCTGAATTGGTAAATTGCTCCCAGGTGAATCGTGACTTTCTCTAACAGACAGAAACGTCCCAAGCAAGCAAAAACCGAGACGTTGAAATGATGGCTAACTATAGACCCAATAGTAACCCACTTCTACCCTAAATAACCTTGAATTTGGTTACATGCCATTTTTGCCAAAATAACTTGAAGATGTATGATATTCCAACATGTAAGCAAAGTCAACAAGTGTTCAAGGTGTTTGCTTTCATTTCTTTTACATGTTCTAAAAGTATACACATCATCTATTCTTGGGTCATGGTTAGATGTCTATTAGACTTTTACTGGCAGCCAAAATTTAGCCTTGTTTTAGCCAAACATGCTTGCTGGGTCAGGAGGTATAGGAAGACTTCAGTGCAATTCCTACAGCACTGCATGTACAGTTTTCCCTAAATATATTGTCCTATGTTCACATTTCTACTTTTATGTTATGCAGTGCTGTCTTTTCCTTTCTGTATCATTATGACATAGTCTGTCAACGAATTACAGTAAAAACAGTAAAAGCGTAAATGTAAATTTTGTCCAGTCTCTTGCAATCAAACTCCCACATAACATACACTAAGGTGTAACTTACAATTGACAATACTTGTCATGAAAACTTTAGCCATAGTTTACATCAGAACATCCTCAGAGTGAATGTTATATTGACAACATGACTAAACAATTTGACTGTCTTATCCGTACACGATGACACAATGACTTGTCATTCTGATGGCACTGATACGTTCATTGACACAGATATTTAATTTTGAGAGATGAACTAAGGATTTTGAGTAAGAGAGTGGCTTTTGCAGGTAATCCATGGTGTTTTGCTGTTTGTACAAATTGTTTTGAGAAATGCACTTACTGTTTTGCAAATTGTGAGTATGATTCGAGAAATGTACCAAAGCGACTGAGAAAAACTGTAAACAAACTAAACAGCCCTCAAGTAATATGTTATTTATCTTATTTCCACAATGGCATGATTCTGTCAGTGTTTGCACGTTTACTTAAAATTATCCAATTGAGTGCGCACATTTAAATTTTACTGTTCGGCTTAATTTACTGCGCATGCTCTCTCTCTGTGCAGCGCGCGCCTCTCTCTCCCATAACTGGTGACGGTGTTTTGAAAGTCCGCCTCCGTATACTTTATTTTTCTGCGTAAACATCAACAGTCACGGCTTTACTGACAGAGAAGACGACTGATCGAGTTTATCATGACTTTCCCACACACACGCGCACATTATCTCCCTCTCTCATGCTATACATGCCCGCGCCGCGTACGTGTTTTGTAGTAACTCTGTGTAACAGTAACATTGTATGCTGTCATATTTCTGAATTTGCGAATGACGCGAATCGGGCGGCGCAATTGCCGCGAAAACACGCCATTTTCCTTTAAACACGTCTTCGCGCAAGTTGAGAATATGCAGCTCAAGCGAAAAAACTCAGAGCAGCTTCAAGAACGCGCACGCAGGATCTTTTGACATTGTAGAGGAGATAGCGAGCGAGAGAGAGAGAGATTGAGAGAGAGAGGTAAGAATGGTGCCCACGTTGAGAGAGCTTAATAGAAGACTAAAGTATGTATGTCATTCTTCTAATTACAGTATGTTAACTGGATAACACTGGATATAACTCATTGTATAGTTTAGTAAAATAAAGTATATTGATTACACAAATCAAACCTATAGTGATTGTTTTACTAGCTGCTGACCAGCTTAGGGAATCTCTATGGCTAATATCTAAGACATGTTGTTAATACAGTACTGTGTGTTGTACCTTTTCTTGATAATTAAGTCTTTTGGGGTAGCATCTTATGCCTAGAATTATTCAAGGAGCTTGATTCTTTTAAATTCCTTCAAAGTTTGATCAATTGCGCATAATGACATGTGCAACAAATGGATATAGGGTGTCAAACTCATAGACTTGCATCATGTAAGACGCTTATTTTAAAATATTTTGGGTCAACCTCTGACACAGATTTAAAGCTGAAACTTATCAAATCCTATCAGAAGTCCAGAATGTCATTGAAACACACCAGTGGCTTTGCTGTCATCAGGATTAAACATGTTACCCCTCGAAGTACCCCTCCCCACAGAGCTCCCACATAACAAATCACAATTTAACCCCTGTATATACATACCCAACCAAGCCCCCCCCCCCCAAAGATGTAAACCTAGGGGAAACACTGTGCTCCCAGGTGAATCTTGACTTTCTCTAACAGACAGGAACGTCCCCAGCAAGCAAAAACCAATACGTTGAAATGACGGCTAACTAGACCCAATATAGTCCGGCTATGAGTAACCCACTTCTACCCTAAATAACCTTGAATTTGATTTAGGGCCGGGACTCGATTAAAAAAATTAATCTAATTAATTAGAGGCTTTGTAATTAATTAATCTAAATTAATCGCATTTTAATCGCATATAAATATTTGACCTGAGAACATTAAGAAGTACTTTTTTACATGGATTTTAGTATACACTCTTAGAAAGGATGTGTTAATTTTATACAAATCATTGTGCTGTAAGCTTTTAACACATTATGTGTAATTTTAACACATTATGAGTCATTTTGTCTTGATTTTGTGTTCAAGTATAACAAAATGTGTTGTTTCAATAATAACACAGAGATGGGTGGATTCCAGGACGACGCAGTTAGTGTGTTGTCCCAGAATCAACACTAATGTGTTGTTTTTAACACATTCGTTCTTAGAGTGTACCATGAATAATGACTGAATACATAAGCTTAAGCAACAAAATATTGTTTATTGAGCCCTATTCGGACAGGATTAGTTTTACAGGGGTAGATGGCGCAATGTAATTTTACCACAGGACGTCGGTAATATTAATGGTCAATTCGGACGGGATTAGAAATCTCTGTAAAACATTCAGAAGTGGGAGGGGTAACTCGTTGGCGCAGCGCGTCACCTCTCGTCTTCACGTGCACGTTACCTTGCTTCCAGATATCAGATGTGCAAACAACATGACACAGACAAGGAAAACGCGAAACACTGTGTTTAATTTCAGTTTGGGGAGAACGTCATAAACAGTTCCATGCCTCTGAGAAGTAAATTTGACTTTTTTTTCAAGTTTGTGTCGTGTTTTATTCAGAAACTGACTTGTAACTGACTTGTTTCTCCGTCTAGAACGCAAGTAAATGCTTCTTTAAGCGCTTTTATATTTAAAAGAAACCCGCAAATTAAAAGGAAATGACGCGATTTACGTGTATATTTACAGCTGGTCTATTCGCACTGGATTTGTATTACCTGAGGTAATTTTTCCGGACCTTTTTACAGAAGGTAAAAGACGCCGTAATCTTTACTGACATGTTTTGCATTGAGATGCTCGATGTGCTGCGGTGATATGTGAATTCCTTGTTGCATAGCTTACACACAACCATGCTTTTATCGACGCTTACATCCGTTCGTTTTTTATAAAAAAAATTCCCATCCACGGGGCCAACCAAAGCGATCTCATCAGCCTCTTGGTTCATGTTCACTGTGGTTTGTTGTGAAGTCATGAACGCTAGTTGGTGCTCCAGTATAATCGGTCCGCCGAAACTCATGAGAAATGTTCCGCGGTGCAAAAATAAGTGCGATTAAAATGCGTTAAAAATGTTTAACGCGTTATTTTTGTGTAATTAATTAATCTTAATTAACGCGTTAAAGTCCCGGCCCTAATTTGATTACATGCAATTTTTGTCAAAATAACTTGAAGATGTATGATATTCCAACATGTAAGCGAAGTCCACAGGTGTTCAAGGTGTTTGCTTTCATTTCTTTTACAAGTTCTAAAAGTAAACAGATCGTCTATTTTTGGGCTAGGTTTAGACATCTATTAGACTTTCACTGGCAGCCCAAATTTAGCCTTGTTTTAGCCTAACATTTGCTGGGTCAGGAGGTATAGGAAGACTTCAGTGTAATTCCTACAGCACTGCATGTACAGTTTTCCTTAAAGAGATTGTCCTATGTTTACATTTCTACTTTTTTTTCTTTGTGTTATGCCGTGCTGTCTTTTCCTTTCTGTATGGCAATGACATGGTCTGTCAACCAATTACAGTACAAACAGTAAAAGTGTAAATGTAAATTTTGTCCAGTCTCTTGCAATCAGACTCCCACATAACATATCCTAAAAATTGTCATGAAAACTTTAGCCATAGTTTACATCAGAACATCCTCAGAGTGAATGTTATATTGACAACATGACTAAACAATTTGACTGTCTTATCCGTACACGATGACACAATGACTTGTCATTCTGATGGCACTGATACGTTCATTGACACAGATATTTAATTTTGAGAGATGAACTAAGGATTTTGAGTAAGAGAGTGGCTTTTGCAGGTTAGCCATGGTGTTTTGCTATTTGTACAAATTGTTTTGAGAAATGCACTTACTGTTTTGCAAATTGTGAGTATGATTCGAGAAATGAACCAAAGTGACTGAGAAAAACTGTAATTCATACCTTTTTTTCAATGTGTGCACTTCCAATCTTTGTACAGCGCCTTGTGAATGTGTTACCATTTAGCCTAGCCCCATTCATTCCTATGGCTCAAAACAGGGATGAATTTAAAAGTCACCAAACACTTCCATGTTTTCCCTATTTAAAGACTGTTACATGAGTAGTTACACCAGTAAGTATAAAACTTTTGTTTGGAGCCATAGGAATAAATAAACTAGGCTAAATGCTAACACATTAAAGAAGCGCTGTACAAAGATTAAAAGTGCACGCATTGAAAAAAATAGGTATGTATTAATTCATCTAAGTTGAGGTTATAACATAGTACAATATTGAAAAACTATGGTGTTTGCCTTTAATATTTATGGCCTGGTCAACTGCCAAGCAAAGTCAACTTAATGTGTCCAGACTATTCAGCTAACAGCACACGTCGCCAGCTAACTTTGATTTGAATCTTTTCAGAGGACAAATACATGTTCATTTTGTATTCCATATCTAACACCGGTGACCGGAGGCTTCTTAGCATCCCCACAGAGTGACATTTAATTCGTGTCAGGCTCTGAAGTGTTGTCATGTCGGCTAAATTGTCGGTTATGCCTCATTAAGCGCAATGATTGGGCAAAGAAAATTTGAGAAGTAAACTAAAGAGACACCCATTCATGTTCTCTATCATCATTTAGACATGGACACAAGTGGTGCAATGTCATTGTCTTGTTTCCTCCAATCAGACAACACACAGGGCAGATGTCACTGAGATAACATGAGATATGTGTCAAGTGCTATACGACTGAAGTTACAATGCATAGGATTTTATCTGGCACCTGAACCATAAGTTTGTTTTCTGCTATCATTTTGCAATAGCATGTAAAGTGGTTAAGTGCTCTTTAAGGACCTGATGATGCTGGATCAGGGTAGTTTATGCTGGTAAGTGTTGATTTTGCGCTGCTTGGAACAGCATGTTCATCTACATTTCTGGTGAAGCTGGTTGAATAAGCTAGTCATGCTAATAAAGCTAAGTATAGAAATAGTTCATCCATTAATTTTTTAATGTAATTATTAGTATGTACTAATGTCGTTACCAAACCAGTTTGAGACTTTTTTCCTAGTAACATGTGATGGTTACCAATTTTGACTTTCCAAAGAAATTTTTCAATGAATCAGTTAAAGGATAATTCCGGTATTTAACACTTTGAGTCTCATTTCTGGTTTGTTTTGGATGAACTACAGTGATGGACACAGAAATTTTGACAATAGGTCGTGTCTTGACTTTTCGACTGATTTAGAAGCGTCTCTTGACTGCTTCAGAATGGAAGTCAATGGCCATGCACAAAATGTCATTAAAACAACACTTAACGTTCATTTTCAAAACTGTACTACTCACCGAGTGGTTTATGGTGTTCGTTGATGATTAAAAACAAATATATTGGCGCAATGTATGATTTCAATCCGTGTTATTTGGTATAGTGGAACTATTTTTTCAGATACCTCACAACCGCGTATATACTTCCGCTCTATATTTGAGTCTGAAGCATGAATGAACATAATCCAACAAACTGTAATAAAACGGTAGCATACTTCCAAAATCAAGTTTATTTATAACACTTACACCATCCAATATGTTTTTTTCATCGGCAGAACAATAAAGAAGATATTTTGCAGAAACACCGGTGCTCCGTCATGCAAGTCAACCGATCCGCACACTTTAAGAGCTAAAGCATATATATCCAATACAACAGTAATCCCCCATAACTCCGTGTGACATATTGACGTCTTGTGAAGCAAATCAATCCGTTTTTGCAAGAAACTGAATGGTATTTACAACATTATTAGCGTGAATGTCAAAGCAGGAAGCGCGTTTTCCGTTTGAGGCGATCTCTTCCACTGGTGTGCGTTTGGTGGCTGTTGGCTATGGATGTTGGTCTCTCTGCGCCACCTATAGAGCGGGAGCGTGAAGCGCACTTCCTGCTTGGCAAAAGCTCTGCATTAACGCTGTAAAATATTTATATATATATTCGAATCCCAAAACTGAAATACGGAACGAATATTCGAATATTCTGGTCCAGCCCTACAAATATGGGAAAAATTTATTCGGAGAGAAACCGAGCGAAAAAACAACAACCACATGTAAACAGTCCCTTTTCCTTTTCCGGCGGCGGCGGAGTGATATATCAGCGAGCAATGAGTCTTCCAGAGAAGTCAATGGAATTTTACAAAATGCCAAATAAAACATGACAGAAACTGTATTTCGCTACACAACTTGTTTTTAATCATCAACGAACACCACGAACCACTCGGTGAGTAGCACAGTTTTGAAAATGAACGTTAAGTGTTGTTTTAATGACATGTTTGTGCATGGCCATTGACTTCCATTCTGAAGCAGGCAAGAGACGCTTCTAAACGAGTCAAAAACTCAAGACACGACCCATTGTCAAAATTTCTGTGTCCATCACTGTAGTTCATCCAAAACAAACCAGAAATGAGACTCAAAGTGTTAAATACCGGAATTATCCTTTAAACCAGTTCACAAAACATGCCTGAACGATTCATTCACAAATCTAGATTTAAAGTGCAATTGAATGAAATGTTTCCTTTTGTTTCTCAAGTAATTAACAAAATGCATAAAAAAGTGTCTGGCAAATGCATACATGTAACTTTAAAAAAGCAAGTTTAAAATGACATGATGGTGCATAAATGACTACAAATAAAAAAAATGGATGAACTATTCTTATAAGAGGTTCTTGATTATTATTTTTATATATTCATTTCTTTTGCATATTTAAACATATATCTTATCTCCAAGCACACAACTTTTACATACAGTAACATCTATCCATCACCAAACAATTACTCTTGCCACTCATTATCTACAGTACATGAGTGCTAACCCTCTCGATGGATACCACAGCCAAATAAACCTGTTGGCTTTCCAAACTCACCATTAACAACCAGGATGATGTCCCGGAAGTCAATCTCTCCTCTGGCTTCGACTCTGGCTTCACATCGATATACTCCTTCATCTGCTTTAGTCACTCTCTGGACTTGCAGATTGTTGTTCGGCAGGAGCTGAAACTCTGGAGGGCCGAAAATATGATGACGTTAATGACACTCTCATTCAAAGGATCTATATTTATCACTGTGTGTTTCATGTAAATGTGATTTTATCCAGAGCTGTCGAGCGACTCGCTTGTTAACGCTTGTCAACACACAGAGCTGTGCTGTTAAATGCGAGAACTTGCAGCACGGCACGGTTATAAAAAATGTAAACCTTGCAAACCAAAGTTTAAAGAGCTTTTAGTGTGTTTATAAGGGCCAGGTGCCCTATAAACAGTGTCAAGTGTAAAATACTGTATAGATCATTTTCTAATCAGGCATTGTCTCAACAAGAATAAGTACTTACCTGTAGAATCAAGCTTATGTTTTGCTGTAATAGCCAATAAAACACAATAAACTACAATTGATTTAACCGCATGCAGCTCACATGCGACCAATACTAGCAGGTAGACACAGTGCATAGTGCCATTTAATACCAAGGAGATGCAAAATGTTACTGCGTAACACTTCAGATCCGCTTCAGAGCATTCAAAACAAAATGTCTTGAAATTGCCAGTGGTATTAAGTAAAATTAATGAATATCTGTTAAAGGGATAGTTCACCCCAAAATGAAAATAATGTCATCAATGTCTCACCCTCATGTTGTTCCAAACTCGTAAGACCTCCGTACATCTATGAAAACAACGTTTAAGATGTTTTAGATTTAGTCCGAGAGCTTGTTGACCCTTCATTGAAAATCTACGTACGGTATACTGTCCATGTCCAGAAAGGTAATAAAAACATCATCAAAGTAGTCCATGTGACATCAGTGGGTCATTTAGAATTTGTTGAAGCATCGAAAATACATTTTGGTCTAAAAATAACAAAAATTACGACTTTATTCAGCATTGTCTTCTCTTCCGCGTCTGTTGTGAAGCGCATTCATGAGACTAAAGTCACATGACTGCAGTGAAGCAGATGAAGTGTTATCCTCAGACATGTTTGCGAAGTTTTTTCCCAAAACTTACAGTGTGCGTCTCCCACAGACTGTAAACGAAGCCCGGGCGCACAAAAAATAAACAGCTGGGGCGACCAGATAACACGTCAGCCGTGTCGTACGTCATCCGAGTCACTGCAGTCACGTTCCTTTAGTCTTGCGGATGCGCTTCACAACAGACGGGGAAGAGAAGACAATGCTGAATAAAGTCGTAATTTTTGTTATTTTTGGGCCAAAATGTAAATGACCCACTGATTTCACATGGACTACTTTGATGATGTTTTTATTACCATTCTGGACATGGACAGTATACCGTACATAGATTTTCAATGGAGGGTCAGCAAGCTCTTGGACTAAATATAAAACATCTTAAACTGTGTTCTGAAGATGAACGGAGGTCTTACAGTACGAGTTCAGAACGACATAAGTAGTAAGTCATTAGTGACATTATTTTCATTTTTGGGTGAACTATCCCTTTAAGGGAAAATGCAAATGTTAATAATATTTAACAGTAGGCTATTAAATATTTTTCATGTATTAAATTCTGAAGCCTTCCAACTTATAAGTCTGTATTTATTGCAGTCATTACTTACTAATGCCCCTTACTAACCAAATGTATAGCTGGTGGTTCGACAGATACTTACTCTCACTATCTTCCATGATCTCAATGTTGTTATAAAACCAGGAGACCACAGGCACGGGGGAGCTGGTGACATCGCAGACCACTTCAGCCACATCACCCTGTCGAAACTCTTGAGGGGACTTCACGTCCCTGAATGTCAGCTTCTCTGTTGATTAGAGGAGAGAGGAACATTGTGAAATCTTTTAGGTGATATAGATGTGCAATGTTAGATATGATGTCCTCTCTCACTCTCTCTCTATGAACTCACACACATACTGCAAATTTCATTATATTATTGTATTAAAGCATATATTGTATAGCTATCTATCCAATGTGTACCCTGGATAAAAATAGCTATTCAAATAATTTACTTTCTTCAAGTTTTACACCAGATACAATTTTTTCTCATTATTAGGCTGAAGGAGTGAAAGGAAGGTAGAAGGACTTCACATCTAAGCAGTATAAAGATGGAAACAGATAACATAAGGGCCTCTGAGTCTTAGTTTAAGCCTCTAGAGAAGAATTTTCCAAAGAAAAATCAATAATAACAAGGGACAAGTCCACATCTACAACTTCTAATCATAAATCAGATGAGTTCCAGATTATTCGCAGTTACACAGCAGAAAGTTAATAGAAATAATCTGTCACATTGCGACACACCGATACCATATTCTGTTTGTGTGTGAAGCTGGTGTAAACATCTGTGTCCTGCAGTGGAAGAGACATCTTCAAAAGAGCTGGTAGATCCTGCACGTTCTCATCAGCACAGAGGCTCTGGGTAATGATCATTGAGTCGTGTCTGTTAACATATGTCTCCCACCGCCCTAAATACAACTTCTAAATGAACAAAGAAATGCCAGATCTGGTACAAAGTCAGACACTGAGAAGTAATCTTATGAAATATCTCCTGAAGGTTTCACAAAATCCACTAATTATACGCAATGAGGATTAAAATATCATTCCAGTATTTTTAAATAAGAAACACACTGAATTTGATGAACGTTTTATGAAGCCTCAGTTTACCCCGGTGTATAAATTTAAGGACTTTTTTATATACTTTTGAACCCAGTTCTTTATAGAGAGTGATTTTCACACCTGCTCCTTTAATTTATTATTTTGTCCATGCCAGGCATCAGAGTTTAGCAATTATTGCATGTGTTTTAAGCCTGTGGCATGATGCAAATTTTGGAAATTAAGCATACTCCTTATTAAAATCCCTAAAAAATGATCTTTGGCGCCTGTCTTACTTCAAAATTGACTACAATATTTTGTGTATGCACCTTATTTCGACCTACACAGTAATGTTATAAGTTAAAGTGCACCTATTTCATTGGTAAAAACGATGTTATTTTGTGTATTTGGTATAATACAATGTGTTCGCAAAAATAACACATTATTTTCCACATACCGTACGTTTTTGTAGCACCATATTTCACTTTCTTCCTGAAACGCATGGATTTTGTACAAAACTCATCAATTTAAAAAGCGTTGTGTCCCTGATTGGCCAGCTAATCTGTACGTTGTGATTGGCTGAATACCTCTGACCTCAGCCGGAAATATGACGCTCCTTACCATGTTTACAAGATACGCTCACAAAGCAATGCTAACAGGAGTTAACTTACAGGCTGTGAGTCAAAGTGGGAGGAGTTATGATAATGTCGGTCTTGTCTACATCACCAATCCCAGGACGTAAACTGTTGCCTACAATTCGTGTGTTTGTTGTAGTCCAAGAAAAGAGATTTATGTTGAAGACGATAACTCGCGTCATCGTTTACTTTGGGGTTTGCACCTTTTGCATATCGTTAACATGTACTAATACACACTTAAATCATGAATCGGACCATTGGCACTCTTTAAGAACTGGCATAAAAAAACTCAGTGTCGTGTGTGTGTTGTCATAAAATCACATTTGACCATCACTACATATAAAGAAATTTGTTTGTTTTTATTTAATGTCTGAACTTTTTACATAGTCCCTTACTTTAATTGAATTTAATAAATGCACTTTTGATGAGCGACTAAGGGGGCGTGCACACCAAAGCTTCAATGCCCATGGAAGGCGCACGTTTTCAATTGTTTCCAATGGAAGCGCTGCATTTTTCAAAAAAGCCAGCAACTGGCGTTTTTTTTTTTTTTTTTGATGAAAGCCGACGTTCAGTATTTTTCCACGCTCACCGCTGACCGCCAATCAAGTTGAATAATATTGAACTTTGGGTGAAAAGTTCAGCTTGTCAATGTCAGTTCTCACACAGCCGTCCAATCACAGTGGAGGAGAGGTGGGACAAATATCACAACAACCAACCGGCTTATCGTACAACGACTGATAAACAAAGCAAAAGTATCACAGCAACCAAAGCGCTCAGCTGAAGAAAGCTGGCAGTCGGCAGAAAAAAAATGGCAGTCGGCCTCCGCTGGGCGTTTTCAGCCATGTTTAAAAGCTTTAGTGTGCACACCCCCTTAAAATGCACTCAAATATATACTTATTGGAGAATATGTTCCAAAGGCAAGTTCAACAAAAACATATTTGTCTCAAAACAACCCATCACAGGCCTGATGTCCCGTTTTTAGCTTAATGTTTTACTATAAGGAGCTCTCGACACAGTCCTGGCCAAAGCATATCCATTTACCCTTTGTTGCCGCTCTATTGAGGTTCAACACATATCTTTGTAGCTTTCTTACTTTCATTCATGCTGGTTTCATTTCTGTGATGTGGCAGCAGCTGTCTGCTTATTGAGGGAATTATATTTAGCTGTACATCAACAGATTTGTCAAACATCTTGAAATCGAACACGTCCATTTTCTTATCATTGTGAGGTTTCCCTTTAAAGGCTTTTGGATGTCATCTATTCAATTGGAAAATCAAAACAGCTATTTCAATGGCAACATTTCAAATGCAGGCAAATGGTGAAAGGGCTTTTTTGTGCTAGCAAACATAAAGCCTTTTGCTTTGTAATGGATTCCCAAATAGTGGTGCCAAGATGTTTTCTTTTTTTAATTTGCAACAATATAGAGTCCTCTCGAATTGCTTTTACAGCCTGGGCATTTAACAGCGTGGTTTCTTGTACAGTAATATGCCGGATAAATTGCAATTTAAATGTATGATAATTCGAGGTAAAATAGAAATACAGATCATCGTGTGCATCTTTGAAGACGACAACCAATTTCAGGACCAAGATTTTTCATAAGCAGAACACATACTGGTATCAAATGCAAAAAATAAAGGGTAATTGAAAAGCAAACATCCCTGTCATCTTGACTGGCCCACACGAAATGCCCGCTTATTATTTTCTCTGCTTTGAAAGCCTGATTCGTCAAATTGAGCAAAAGAAGACAATTAGGCATTTCTGCAGTGCCAGGAATGGCACTACTCATGGGAACATCTCTGAACCGACTGGTTTCCCAGCACAGATGTGAGTCTGGGCTATGACAGTGATAGGATGTTGCCTTCGTGCCGTTTAAAGACTTTGGGTTTGCTGGGAAACCTTACTGTGGGTTCACACCAGACGCGCTTGGGGATCAAATTCCCGTCTACCGTGCGTAGTTGGACGCAGTGGCGGCTGGTCACTAGCCCCAAAGTTGGCCAGAGAAGAAAGCTACTTTAACATGTTACAAAAAAGATAAATATATAATGCAAATTAATAAAAAAAAAAAAATGTTTAGTGGTACTGTTTCACTGTTAGTTTATTTAAATGTTTATTTAAATGTTTATTTAAAAAAATAAATAATCAAAACTGAGTTTGTTTTGTGTGTGTCATGTTTGTGTGTCTGGGGCGCACCCCTAATGAGTGTCTATGTAGGTTAGTAAAAAGGTTAAAAACATGTGACCTGAGGCTGAGCTCTAATTGGCTGGTTTCGGATCCGTTAGGTTAATGAAGGATAATTGACTGTCGGGATTTTCAAATGAAATAGTCTAACGCAAACTCTGGTGTGTTTGTGAGTGTGTGTGAATGATTACCATGATTAGTTCATGATAATAAACCCACATTATACATTAAATTTATTTCATGCAGTTGACATCAACAGTAACATTTTCAGCATTTTAGCTAAGCAGTAATGATACCTGATAAACGGCTATTTACAGACCTGCATTACCGCAGTAAAAGTTTAATTTCAAGTTTGTATGCGCCCCCCCAATTTTTTTTAGCACCAGCCGCCACTGGTTGGACGTTTGAACATTGTGAGTGTACTCGCTTCATTAGTGCGTGAAATTCTAGTAATCGAGACATTCGCGTCATGGGAGGGGCTTCTACGGCTCCGCTCGCTTCCTGTAATCACGTCACTACTAGAGCAAGCTCCTGATTGGTTAACGCGGCACGTTTTTACGCCAAAGTTCACATTTTTCTACTTGCGTGTTTCCCGTGGCAACGCTCAATTCAAAGTGATTTCATTAACATTGAAATCACTCCCACTTGACGCCTCTACCACGGCAGCATTATGCTACGTACACATCAAAGGCGGGGCATCGTGTTGATTACTTGCAGGATTTAACTTTGTGTCATGCAAATTTACTTGGGCGGAGACGCGTTTGTGGCGAATACTGCATGTTTTCGCGGCAAACGCGCCGCACATATTGTGTCATTCGCATCGCCCCACGCGAGGATGCGTCTGATCGCGTCTTTGCATTGACTTTGTATGTAATCTACTGGTGCAAATCGTTGAACTCCCGTCTGGTGTGAACCCACAGTTATATCTCCAAAGTGGATTCTGTATGTTGGCTACTACGCTTGGGAGGAAGAACCATTGCTGTATCTAACTTCTCCATTAATACAGTACAAATGAACAAGTCATGAACAGAGCTATGTGGATGTTGCACATTCGGTTTTGCCACACATAATATCCTACAACCCCCTGGTATTTACTGCCCTCTATCTTATATATTTCTCAATGAAGGTTGGCCATAAATAACATGAGAAAAATGGAGAAAAATGCATGCGTACAATGTACATGAACTGCCCTAGGGGCACTGTGCTCAGCAACAAATGAAATTTATATGATGCGGAAAGTTTGCATGCAATTTAGGTATTTAGTTGAGCTTAAGGGCATATTTAATATTATTGAAAGTAAATTGATTAAACAATTCTTAATCTGAACAATTACTGTATGCTGTTACCTGTATTAAATCAATATCAAATACAAAAGTTTCAGTAAAGTATGTAAAACATACAATTATGCAAAAATGCCCGCTAGGATATACAGTATTAGTTAACTGAATGGTTGCTTTGTTAAATTATGAAGGTCTTTACTATTAATCTAAGCCTGTTTAACTCTGCCGCCCCTGTACACTAAATGTAAACTATTCCCCCCCCAAAAAAATAATATTATTTAATATTCATATATTTAATATTTTTCAAATTATGACAAACATGGGCAATATATCAAATGAAAGCTCTCATTCTCAGGAATAAGGTAATTTTTGTTCTATTATCATCACATATCCAACAATCGTCGAATGAATAATGAGGTAAGAAATGGTCTTTTGTAAACTTACAAGTGAAACTGAGCATGAGCTGCCTCAGATAGCAAAGATAGCCACAAATGCTACATCATCTTTTAGCTTAGGTCCTACTCTACAAAATTAGCAAATTTACAGCGTTTTCTGTGGTTGTGTGCACGAAAAATGTATTATACACTTTCAAATACAGACTTTTGGAAAAAAAATCTAAAAGCGCTTATTTATTTTTGTGTTTATTAGAGGACTGATCACACAGCCATGTTTAGCACTTTCAACAGTGTTTTATAAAATTTGGAGGGGTTTCCTGTAAAATGACATCAACATTTTACATTTACTCAACTGTATGTGGTTATGAGGGGCTTTTCAATTTGGGCATGCCACATTTAGAAAAATGGCTCATAGTGTTTTGCAGTGCTTTCTTTTGCTTGATTTTTAAGCTGATTTTACTGTATATAATAAATTAAGTCATGTTAACTGTGCTTAGTGTTATCTGTCTATATGAATGTAATAATAAAATGATGATAACAGAGAAGAAAGAAGAACTGATTATTTGCATGTGTTCAATACTCACGATAGATCTCTAGCACCACTGTGGCCTCTTGCACTTCCCCTCGGGCATCGCTGGCCTGGCAACGGTAGATGCCAGCATCTTCTATTTTGGCATTATAAAGCGTGAGTCTGGAACGAACACCTTCATTGTGCAGGGCCACCCGTGGAGATGGGACCATCCGCTCCCCTTGCGGGTTATACCAGTCCAAACTGACAGGCTCTCCGATCACTACAATACAAACATATACACAGTTACAGTATCATTACAATGTTGCATATAAAATATACAGTATTAACAGTACATTTTAATTTATGAGGACTGCCTGAGGATACTACTGTACATAGACTTTTTTATGTTGGCTTAGATTCAAATGGGCTGTGATATACACTTCAAACCAGCATTGGGTCAAAAAGGAATGAACCCAACCTGTCGGTTTGTGTCAGGTTGTTTCACACAAAATGCTGAGTTGTTTTAACCCATTTTTGGGTCAAATATAAACATTTTCTAGGTTAATTTAACCGAATGGTTTAAGTTTGTTCCTTTTCTGACCCAATGCTGTGTTGAAAATAACCATTATTTTTTCTATTCTGTTTGGTGCGGCTAGTGACAGAAATGACATACTTCACTTTTAAAGCCATCTCTTCAGCCGCTAGTAGTGACATACATCCTCACTCTCTCTACCTCTCAAATACACACAATGTAATAAACAAAACACGTCATGTGTACAGTCCTGCAGAGACTGGCTCTCTGAAACCATACATGGTACCAAGGTGGTTGGCGCTGTAAATCCTGCACTGCTGGAAAGTCATAAAAAGCATCAGCGTGATGCAGCACTTCTGCGCTCAAGACATCAATCAGTGGCACAACAGGGGCCTTCGCCTGGACTGTGGGGAAGCGTGAGGCGGCGGCTCCAGGCAGGCCCACGCTTCAGCTCCACTACCATGAAAGCGATGCTGAGAGCGGCAGGGGCTTATCAGTGAAGGAGCAGAGGCTGATCTGTGGGATGCTGGAGGGTCAAGGAGAGGTCACAGCTGCCTAATCTCAGATGCTGGACCATGGAAGGGGTAAGCCCGCTTTTACTTGATGCGTCCGTATGAGCATCAGAATGCTCACACAGAAAGGTGAGCCATACGCTGGGCTCCGCAAAACCTCTGAATGGTTGTAACATTGGCTGAATCTGAAGGAAGGCTGGCTGAGTGGATGAGTGTCTGCATACCAAATACTCAGAGGCAAAGAAGAACGACTGCAAATAATGCTGAAAACATTTAACAGCATCTGTTACGGCTTAATTGCTTTTCATTACAGTGTAAGTGTAAACATCGGCCCTTTACAATGGACAACAAATCCAAATAGTAACAATGTTAATAACAATGTTTCATTTAAAATGTTGTGTCATTCTTTTCAATGTTCTGCAAAGACAAATCAACATAAGCAAGCCAATTCTCTGTTGATTTTTCCAGAAAAAAGTAAATGGTAATGTTAAAACTTAAAATTAAAGTGCTATTTAGGGCATTACCTAACACAGCACACTATCTGCTTTTCCAAACAATGGAAGACGGGGGTGGTGAGGTTTTGCTTAGAAAACCTATTTATATATGTGACCCTGTGAAATGTTTTGTTCCTCAATAGAAAGTAAGTCAAGTCAAGACATTTTTACTTTTGGCTAATCTGTTACAGGTGCAGTGTGTAAATTTTAGGAGGATCTATTGACAGAAATTCATTATAATAAACATAACTATGTTATAAGACCTTACATAATGAACCGTTATGTTTTTATTACCTTGCAATGAGCCATTTCTATTCACATACATCGTGGGTCCCCTTACATGGAAGTCGCCATTTGGGCCACCATGTTTCTACAGTAGCCCTAAACAGACAAACTGTGCATTTCATGACCATGATGTCTCAGACGACGACATGTTTGTGCTGTATTGGCTACCCTAGCTTCTCTATACGTTTCGTAAGTGGTGGACTGAGCCTTTGATTGCAATTCGCAATCTCACCGCTAGATGCCGCAAAAATCTACACACAGCACCTTTAAAACAAAAGACAAGTAGATTCATTTGAGGACGAAATACTAATAAACATATTTACTTTTATGTAACAGACAGTTCAGACTTTAAATTATATGGGATCAAAGCCATTAAAAAATGACTATAAACATGCCTATGTCCATGCCACCACATGTATTAAAGGGGACTTTTTTAAGATGTCAAAAGAATCTTGGGTGCCCCCAGAGTACATATGTGAAGTTCTAGCTCAAAATAACATATAGATAATTTATTATAGCATGTTAAAATTGCCACTTTGTAGGTGTGAACAAAAATGTGCTGTTTCCTTTAAAATGCAAATCAGCTGATCTCTACACTAAATGGCAGTGTCGTGGTTGAATAGTGCAGATTAAGAAGCAGTATTTTCCCCTTCTGACATCACAAGGGGAGCCAAATTTCAATGATCTATTTTTCACATGCTTGCAGATAACGGTTTACACTCCCCGTTCAAACGCCATCAGCGCCAGTATGAATACGCGTAGGGTGCCCCTATGCGTCACTATATCGACGAAATGGGAACTCCGTTGCTTTCATGCTAATCCCTCAGCGTCGGATATAGACGAAAGGGAATCCCGGAAGGTGATGCCGTCACGTTATGCGACGATCGGCAGGATCATGCCGCTTCTGGGCGGTAACTACTCAATTTTTGTTCCAAATTTTTTACTATTGTCACTTGGGGTTGGAATGACTTTCTGTTACATAAAATTACATCCTAACCCAAACCCAACTCTAAATCTAACCCCAAGTGACAATGGCTTAAAAATCAGAAGACGAAAATTATAAACCAATACTTAAACTGACATCCAAACCCCAAGTCTAACCCCAACCCCAAGCGACAATGGTTTAAAAATTGGGAAAAAACTTAGTAGTTACCGTCCAGAAGCGGCATGATCCTGCCGATCGTCGCATAACGTGACGGCATCACCTTCCAGGATTCTCTTTCATCTATATCCGACGCTGAGGGTTTAGCATGAAAGCAACGGAGTTTCCATTTCGTCGATATAGTGACGCATAAGGGCACCCTTTGCATCTTCATACTGATGCTGAAGGCGTTTGAACATGCTTCAGATTTTGACGCCTTGGGGAGTGAGAATGTGTTGTGGTTTACCAAAACTAAGTTACTGTATTGTTCATTTTTACATTTTCTATGTAGATAGAAGCACTAAGGACCCAATGGTAGCACTTAAACATGAAAAAAGGCAGATTTTCATAATATGTCCCCCTTTTAATGCAACAAGTTGCTATGTTTCTTTGGCAATCACAAACATCCTTGTTAGAATAATGAACTTCACTACTTGGCAATGGAATTGTTTATTCAATTACTTATTATTAAAAATAAGATTTTATTTTATTTTTATTGAACATTAACGTCTTTTTGACGTCTGCTAAAAAGCATTAAGCATCTCTATCTATGCATTACAGTAATTTTACAATGGCCTCTCGTGGCTTATTGCTTCGATGGACAAGTGCATTGAGTATTTATTAGCAATGGTATATGGAAGTTAATGTGCCTATTAACACGCCTTCTGTTAGCTTTTTTAACGGTAGAACGGCCCCTTCTGCTAGAATCTATTAAATGACCAAACACTAAGCCAGTTAAAAATGAGCTTGGAGCACAAATCAGCATTGTGATGCTTTCGCGGCCCTTTGAAAGCCATGATTAACCAATTAAACAAGTTAACATCTTTAGTTAAAGCTGTGGAGCTTTACCAAAGTGAAAGCACGTTTAATCTGTGCCAGATACAGTATAAAACGATTTGGACATTTATAAAACTTGCACACACACCCGCACTCCCTGAGACTATTTAAAAAGCTGTTTTTGAAGGGCGACATGCAGTGTGCCGCATAGTTGACCCGAATGTCCACAGGGCATGTGCGTGGCCTTCGCATCTCCAGCCAGAGATACTGTACCAGCTTGTTAACAACCTGCAATCTGGCTGTCATCCAGCAGGGGTCAGTATGCTTCACCCTGTTTAAAACATGCTGTCAGGTACAGCCTGAAGCTTAGGAAGCAGAACCTGACTACAGCTGCTCAGCCGTGTGGAAAACCAAAACAAAAGCTAGCTTCACCACAAAGCCTGCCTGACATAATCCCCCCCTCCGCAAATGGATATCCATACTCATTTCCTAAAGCACACGGTCTATGAACAACTTTGCCTGCAGTGTGCGGGAGGAGAGCAGCTTAACAATGCAAGGAGCTGCTGTTTACTCTTTACTGGTATTAAATGATAAGCAACTGAATGCAAGGAACTGAAGTAGACACTTAGGGTGTAGACTGCTGTTTGTGCCCACATGTGGCACACTGGTGGGTTATAAGCACATCTTTGTGAAAACATTTAAATAAAAACTGTCAGAAAAGGCAACATTTGAATATGCACGTGATCACTTATTTTCTCTGGAGTCGAAAACTCAGTCATAATATTCAATACTGCTTAAGAAGAAAACACAATTCAAGTTTTATAATAAATGATTAATCGTGTCAGCACAATGCAAATTGTGTGCATTCATGCATCTATCTAACATTTATCAGCATTAAAGGGAACATATCATGAAAATCTGACTTTTTCCATGTTTAAGTGCTATAATTGGGTTCCCAGTGCTTCTATCAATCTAGAAAATGTGAAAAAGATCAACCCAGTAACTAATACCGCATTCCAGGCAGCCTGTAACCTGTGTTTTTCCAACCTTCCACCCGTGAAAGTGCACTGGAACGTCAGTCGAACCCCCGACTTCCCATCCGTGAACTCGTACTAGATTGATGTACTCCCTGTTCCGAGCTCTGATGTCACACAGCACGCGAAACCATACAAAACAACAATGGCGGCCCCCACGGATGCAGTGTTTCTGCAAGTGGCACACGGTGGGAATACACTTTAGGACAATATAACATTACAGTCAAATTAATAATAATATAATAATAATAGTAAATAATACACACGATTATATATTACAATGTTATGTGTCTAAAACAATAAGTATGTCGTGAAAGTATATCGCCGCATGGACATGTTAAGGTGACGTAAGTTCCTTCCGCCCAGGTAGTTTGGCGTGACTTGCCTGGAACGCTACAAAGTCGTGAGTCCTGGTTTGAAGTTGTAAAGGGCGATTTATAGTCGTGCGTAGGTCCTACGCCGTAGCTACTGCGTAGCCTGACGTGCACCTCCAAAAATTTTAACAGCGCGTCAGTTCTACGCGGACCGCAAGCGCTGTGATTGGTCCACCAGAACCCCTCCCGTCAGGTAAAAAAAACTGCGTCATAGGTATTTCCGTTTGCGACGGTGAAAACAAAGATGAGCCAAGTTGAGGAGTGATTTAACTCAAACTGCAACAAAAGTCACTGTTTATTTACTTCCATCATTGCTGGTCTTCTAAAATCATACACAACAAGTTGCGGCTTCTTCTTCATTTGTGGATTAACTTGCCAAGTTTCTTCTTCTCTGACGGTCGCGCTGCTACTGTGGTTACACGCGTGGATACTGCCTACCAGCGGTCTGCGCGTGTGTTTGCACGTCGACGCGGACAACAACGCAAAAGTATAAATGAAAACTGACGCGGAACCTACGCCGTCGCGCCTATGCCGTAGGACCTACGCACAACTTTAACGAGCCCTTAATTTACGGGCTCAAAAACCTGCCTGGAACGCAGCATTAGTTCTGCAAGCATGTGAAAAAATAGGTAATTGAAATTTGGCTCCACCTGTGATGTCAGAGGGGGAAAATACCGCCCCTTAATCTGCACTATCCAACCAATGGCACTGCCATTTAGTGCAGAGATCAGCTTATTTGCATTTTAAAGGACACACCCAAAACGGCACATTTTTGCTCACACTTGCATGCTATAATAAATTATCTATATAATATTGTGAGCAATAACTTCACATACGTACTCTGGGGACATCAAAGATTTATTTCACATCTTAAAAATGCCTCGTGAAATGTCACTTTAAACAGATATCTTTCATAACACAAAAAGTCCCCTGATAATAATATACAATTAATAAGAAATAATACAAATAAAATATTTTGCACATCACTAATATTGCATTTTTCAAATGGAAGGGGAGACAAAATAACACTTTTTTGATCTATCATTCAAAGAATATTTAAGATTGATTAATATTTTTTTACATAATAAACACATCTTTGCTGCAAACAAACATATAAAGTTTGTTTGTGGGATCTACCGTTATTGTACAATTACACCGAAAGTTATAGCAGTGCAAACTTTACAACTTACCCATATAGGTGGGGTTCATTGTAAAAGACAGAGGGTTTGTTGTAACACCTGCTAGAAATTTTTGTTTAAATACAAATAATTCAATAAAATTCTATCTACTGTATATATTAAAGGTGGATATTGTTTTTATATCTGCCTATAATAGATATATATCCCCACACACATTCATCCATCCATGATAACCTTCATCTAACCATCCTTGTGTTATGCATCAATGCACAATTAATACAAAAATCATAATAGTCAGTTATTTCCCCTGATATTGTATCAACAGTTATCATTTTGATGAATAGTATTTACATTGTTTTCATTATCATTGTATACCCGAGGCTTTATTGTAAAACTGTGTGACAACTAACCCCGCTGTGTAAAAATGTTTTCAATCCTAGCTATCAGTTTCTAGGAGTTGCTGACATGTTTCAGAAAGTTGAAATAATATAAGGTTGGATTTGGTAACTTACACACCCAACTCAGAAATGATGAAGATAAAAAAAAAGTACTTCCATGCCTCCAAAAAACTCTTTGTTCAATATCTTAACAAAAATTTACAGGAGATCATCTTCTGACAGTAAGAGAAAAAGACCAAAAGCACAGATTGCTCGTCCGTGTATAAATATGTAAAGTAGCCGTGTTAGAATTAACCCCGCGTTACAGTAGTTTGTGTCCCGCTCACTCCTACTCTTAAAAAAGTTTCTTTGTAATGAAAAAAATGTTCTTTAGAGATTATAAAAAGGTATGAATGGTTCTTTGAGGAACCAGAAATGGCCTGGTTAATGTACTGGATTGATTTTTAACTTGGAAATTGGGACTTGAACTTTCCAGCTACTGTATAAGAGTTGTTAGTCACCTCCTACTGACCTGTGCATGTGAAGAACTTGGACTCTCCGACGCTGAGCTCCACCTTTTTGAGGGAGATTGACACCTGGAGGACACCTTAAAAACAAAAGAAAAGAGAGAGATAAGAGGGGGGTATATAGAAATTCAGTACACGGACTGCAGGTACAACCAGAGCGCTTCACATGTTCCTTCCACAGAAATCACACCAAACCACAGGCAGCACAAAAAAATCTTTGCAAGCAGAAAAGATGAGAGGGTACAGGGAGACTTCTATAACCCCCTCCCTTCCAATCACTTCAATCAGGCTAGCCAGCCTGGAACATCTAGCACCTGTGAAAAAAAACTAAGAAAAGAAAAGGACACAAAACAGACAAAGCTTTGATCTGTATTTCCTTTATTCTTATACTTGGACTGATCTTGCATTGCATTTCATTTTTGGAGGAATGCACTAACAATAAATTGCCAAGCTGATAGCGTCATTCTTTTGTATATACTGTCTGTGTGTGGTTTTAGCACCTGGTTCACAAAAGGAATTATTCAACTCAGACTTATGCATTTCTCCATCTTATAAGATAAGGAAATGTTTAAGTTGTAAACTATGCAAAAAACTACGCTTTGCTGGGACTCAAGAGCAGCGTCACTCCAAAAACATAATTGCATCTGCTTTTTTAAATGCATAACGGGCTACACAAGGCATCTGGTTGTTGGTTATTATGCTAAATCATTCGATCAATATCGCTTTAAAGTGACACTCGACTTTTTTTGAAAATATGCTCATTTTCCATCTCCCCTAGAGTTAAACATTTGATTTTTACCTTTTTGGAATCTGATCTCCGGGCCTGGCGCTAGCACTTTTAGCATAGCCCAGCATAATCCATTGAATCTGATTAGACCATTAGCATCACGCCAAAAAACAACCAATGAGCCTAAATATTTTTCCTATTTAAAACTTGACTCTTATGTTGTTACATCATGTACTTGGAGTGACGGAAAATTAAAAGTTGCAATTTTCTAGGCCGATATGGCTAGGACTATACTCTCATTCTGGCGTAATAGTCAAGGACTTTGCTGTCGTAACATGGCTGCAGCAGGCGCAATGATATTACGCACTGCCCGAAAATACTCCCCTTGGTTACTTTCAATAGCTGGGGAAAATCCCAACTTTTAATTTTCCATCTGTCTTAGTACACCATGTAACTACAGAAGAGTCAAGTTTTAAATAAAGAAAATATCGAAAATCTTTGGTTATTTTTTAGCGCGGCATAAATGGTCTAATCAGATTCTATGGACTTTGCTAAGCTATGCTAAACATGGTGCCGCTACCGCCAGACCTGGAGATCACCTGAATGGATTCCAAAATGATAAAAATCAAATGTTTAACTCTAGGGGAGCTGGAAAATGAGTGTGTCCCTTTAAATAGTTTAAACGTGAAGTAATACAATAGCTGAATGTAAACAGCAACAAGCAAATATCGCTGACTTCTGTGAATAAGGCAAGATATGGAATAAGCCTCATTTGCATAAAAAGGCATGTTGACTGAAATAAAAATGACTTATGACCTAATGATTTAAATACTAATGGTACACCTGGTTAAACTGTGTGGTAGTAAGACTTTGCACTGAATCACCAGACATGGCACAACTGTCTAGTGATGTCAGACTACTCTCAAGTGTCTTTTCATTGCTAAGCATCACTTCAGCATCTGGTTTGAGATTCCCAGTTCTGCACTGATGCATCAAATCAGCTCAGTCACATCTTCCTCTACCTGCTGAGCCAATCATATGGAGAAGACAGTGGGAGATGGGGGGGGTCCTTGTTAAAAGTGGTCTGTGGATCAGGTGAGGGCAGCAGAACGGATACGAACAAGAAACCTGGAGGGTGAGCGAACACGAATGCGAGATCTTCTGCTGTCCATGTTCATCCAAGAAGCTTGAGATTTTCACACATCAGCATGTAGCAGTCAAGAGCAAAGCGGGCACACAGATGCACATTTTACATTTCCAAAGAAAACACACACACACACATACACACACTGACGAAGCTCATGGGGGGAAGCACACAGGCATCTGGCGTAATGATTAATTACAGCACAGTAGGGCTGGAGTTAGTCATCTGGATGGAGACTGAAGTCTGAGGGTACGTAAGCTGCTGCCCATAGCAACCAGAATATAATTACTACCAAAGACTACTTTAAAAAAAGAAAAGAAAACCAATTGCCTTCTCATTAACTTTTTTCTCACTTATTGTACTCTTCAAACAGTATGGCATATTTGGTGTCATGAGCTAATGAACAAAATGACAGCATTAATGTAAAATAATTAAAAATGTTATTCTACAGGTGTCTTAAAAGGCCTATTCTGCATGGTACAATATGTCTAGCATTTACCAGCTATGATCAGATTATGTAGATATCACGCTTATAAAACACAGCATACTGATGAAAGAATTTAAGCCGAATTTACCTCAAAAGATTTAAGTACCAAAGAAAATGAATAATTCCCATAAAGGCTCATTGGAGACACGTACCTCTGCCTACATTTCTGTATAACCTGAAATATATAATTTTAGGTACATATAGCTGCATATTTTGCATAGAGTGTCCACTAGGGGCACTAGAGGTGCATGTTATTTTGTTTTGTTTTTTGATGCGGGCCCATTCAAAGTTATAAAGCAGACAATACGAAGCGCTGTGTCCCTGATTGGCCAGTTAATCTGTACATTGTGATTAGCCTAAATACCTCTGACGTCAGCCGGAACCATGACGCTCCTTACCATGTTTGAAAGATTCGGTTGCTAACAGGAGTTAACTTACAGGCTGTAAATCCGAAGCGGGAGGAATTATGATAATGTCGGTCTTTACTACATCACCAATCCCAGGAAGTTAACGGTTGCCTACAATCTGTGTGTTTGTTGTAGTCCAAGAAAAGAGATTTACATTGCAAACAATACCTGAAGCAACAAATTTTAGGTATAGCCACAAAAAAATCTTTAAAGGTGTAATGAGGGATTTTAGCGACATCTAGTGGTTAGATTGCAAAATGCAACCAACCTCAATTTCGAAATACAATGAGAAGCTATGGAGCAACCATGTCATTGTCTGAGACAATGTAGGAACGAAATGCGCTCAAGCACTTTGTCCGTTTAGGGCTACTGTAGAAATATGACAGCGACTTCCATGTGTATGTAGATAAAAACGGCTAAATCTAAGGTGATAAAAACAATACAGTTCATTATGTTTTTATACATTAGGTCTTTATACACTACTGATAATATAGTTATGTATATTATTATATTGCATTTCTGTCAAGAGATCCTTCTTAAAGTTACACAATGCACCTTAAAATGGCATCCGGTAGATGCTTTTCTCAAACACGTTTACCTCCGTAAGAATCTGCTTTCTGATTAAACCTAACTGTCTGTCAGCCAGATTATCTACAGTAATTAAACTGATACGAATCAACAGTCATTGGACCAAAAATAAAGTGCAACAGTTCTTAGAGGACCCTAATATGTCACAGCACAAAAAGGTAAGATTTAAAATTTTTCAAATTTTTAGATCTATTTCATGCAACACAGTGTATGTTTTGGCAGCAGCGCACGGCTCTGTAGTACATAGACAGAAATTGGAGAAGTGCGGGAGTTGCATGTTGAGGTGCCAAAGCAATTAGATGCCAAAACGCAGCCAGCCATCCACAAGTTGTGCCAAAATTCTAAAAAATTTCAGTACCTGACAAAATGGTACAAAAATATTCTGTGAATGATACCTAAAAGCATAGTGCTAAAGCTACAAACTTTAGTTATAATGACCATGAAAAACATTGAATCAATTGAGGCCTTAGGCACAGACATAACAGCTTTACTGTAATTTCGTGGCGTGTTTGCCATTCTGAACAAAGTGTGCTGTGTGAACGAAGGAAGTTAAAGGTAATTAAGCAGGCAGCAGTTTAAACCCCTCAGGCTGAACTGCTCCACATCAGCCACTTATCCATCAACTGTGGACCTTTACACTGCTTATCACTATGGAGATGAATCACAAATTAAACAAATCTTTTGAATCATATCCATATAATGAATCAGTCAAACCAAATCACACATACAACAATTTTTCTAAGGCGTATGTGTGAAGTGATGTGAATGCCAATTATGGTAATTCATACTAAGAATTTGACCTCTTTGACCTGTTTTCTAAATCAAATTATCCTGCATAATGTAAAGTAGATTCTGTAAAAATATAGCCTTGATGTCCGTAATAGTCAGGTCCATGTTAAAAAGACAAGGGGATATAATAATACAGTTTGATATAATAAACATCTTCCATTAACCATGTCAACCATGCATGTGTGTGTTTTAAATACTAAAATAAACAGGCTGTTCATTAGCATTAAACATATGTATTTAAAGAGATACCACTTTTTTTGGGGAAAAAAATGCTCATTTTCCAGCTCCTCTAGAGTTAAAAATTTGATTTTTACCGTTTTGGAATCCATTCAGCTGATCTCCGGGTCTGGCGCTAGCACTTTTAGCATAGCTTAGCATAATCCATTGAATCTGATTAGTTCATTAGCATCGCGACAAAAACTAACCAAAGACTTTCGATATTTTTCCTACGTAAAAGTTGACTCTTCTGTAGTTACATCATAGACGGAAAATTAAAAATTGGGATTTTCTAGGCAAACATGGCTAGGAACTATACTCTCATTCTGGCGTAATAATCAAGGGCTTGCTGCTGTAACATGGCTGCAGGAGTTGATGATATTACGCAGTGCCCGAAAATAGTCCCCTGCTATGGAAAATTACTAAAGGGACTTTTTTGGGCACTGCGTAATATCACTACGCCTGCTTCAGCCATGTTAAGACAGCAAAGTCCTTGATTATTACGCCAGAATGAGAGTATAGCTCCTAGTCATATCAGCCTAGAAAAAATCACAACTTTTAATTTTTTGTCTTAGTACACGATGCAGAAGGGTCAAGTTTTAAATAGAAAAAATATTGAAAGTCTTTGGTTATTTTTTAGCGCGATGCTAATGGTCTAATCAGATTCAATGGATTATGCTAAGCTATGCTAAAAATGGTACCGCCAGACCCAGAAATCAGGTGAATGGATTCCAAAATGGTAAAAATCAAATGTTTAACTCTAAGGTAACTGGAAAATGAGCATATTTTCAAAAGAAGTAGAATATCTCTTTAATACATAAATACATAATTTCCATCCATAATGAGTGGTTGGTTAAAAAATAATCGCTTGATATTTTAAAGGAATAGTTCACCCAAAAATGAAAATGTCATTATTTACTCACTCTCTTGTTGTTACAAACCTGTATAAATGTATTTGTTCTGATGAACACGAAGGAAGATATTTTGAGGAATGTTTGTAACCAAACCGTTTAGAGGCCCCATTGACTTCCATAGTAAGAGAAAATAATACTATGGAAGTCAATGGGGCCTCTGACATTCACATGTTGACTGTTGGTAAACATCACCTTTTTACCATCTTCATTCACTTTGCATGAAATACATTTGGTTTGTAAAGTTCATGGAGGCTTCCTCTTTGAGTGGTAGCCTTTCCCTTCATAGTCTAACCCTGTCCACCTTTTCTGAATTTGCTACGCGATGGTAAAGAGCATTTGCAAAGCCTCTGACATACATTAATACTGGATTCTGCCAGAGTGCTAAATTAAGTGCTAGAGAGAGAATGGCTACATTGGCCGCTCGGTTCCACCTGTCACTTTCCTGTGCATTCCCTGTACCCGAAATGTCACCGTAATAACTACCGAAAGATCTGTTTCTGTCCTCCCTGCCTGCTTACATCTCTCTCAGGGGAAGGGAAATGATCAAGGTGTAGACTACTGATAACCAAGACCAACCAAGCAAAGCTGGTTGAACACCTACCTAAGAGTAGTAGTCCAGGGACGAGCAATTCCCAAGGTGCTATTTAATTATGCTCCGAAAGTCACCAAAATAGATGCAAGCGGTGGGGTCAAGCTCTTGAGAAACTGCCATAAATAAAGCCAAAGGAGATTTGTGAACTTCATCTCTTGGAGGAAGCTGCTGGGGTTTGAAGGTTAAGAGTTCATTGTGCAGAAATGCAGTCTGTCTAGTCCGTGACAATTTATTATCATGGAGGAACTGACTTGACCCTGGCTGACCTTCTTAAATGAGGGAGACGTGAATAAGTTGAATTCATTGCTTTTTCCGTACAGTAGTGGAAAAGTCTTATCTGCTCAGTGGCTAAATGGAAAATGGATGCACATATTGCGACAAATCATGTTTTGAATGCATGTTAAGTGCTTCCCTTATGTAAAATAACCCCCTAAACCCGCATTGCACGATAAAATCGTCCACGTCGCAGATTGCCATTGCTAAATGTGCTTATTCAGACATGCTATGACCCTCCATTAACTTCAAATGCATTCGTTACACTGTATTGACAGTTTTGCGAGGCAGAATTATAAAAATGGTCTGAATTTAATGCATTTGCCTTCCACTTCACAAACAAGGTCTGACAGCCGCATGATGGGTAATGTTTACTCTCGTTTCAGATGAGATTATGTGAAATAGAGACACGTGTTGGAAATGTTAATTGTTTTCGTTCTCCCTGCTGTGTTAATTAAATTCGAAGACATCGCTTCTTACATTCTGTGATGATAGCTGCTTTTCTTCTCCGTGTGATATTTATCTGACAGAAAACTTAACATGAGAAGAGAAACTTAAAGGTCTCAGGAGCTCGACGTAGTGTGTGACGTGTCGGCGTGAATTGTTTTGTGAACATGGGGCGTTTGCTAGACATAAAGCTGTATTGGGGCACGTCACATTTTCTTAAAAGCTTGGTGCCTGTAGAAAAGTAGCACAATGCTTACTTACATATTTTTAGGGTAAAAACTCTACATTTAATGGACACTGAGTAATTCTCCGCAGCATTTTTTTTCCAAGAGCCCAGATTGACTTAAACCGGCTCCTCTGTTGACACACTGTTGATGTCTCTCACTGTCTTCAATGCCGTCAGTCAGTTTGTGCCAGAAGGCCTGTGCTATTTGTCAGCCCCAAACAAACAGTGAGAAATGCTCACCACGCTTGTGTAGCACTGACACAAATAAATACATTTCTCTCTTCACTCCTCAATCTTCTTTCTCACACCCCACTGGCAGTCTATCGTTTCAACCCTCCACAAAAATGAAACCTGTCAACATGATACATTCCTTTATCCCCTTCACATCCATGGGCACATCTCACTCCGCTGCCCAACATGGCAGCAAAAATCATATTGTGATCATTCTGACCCACATTGTGATTTTGCAATATGATAAACATTATATATCCATTTTCACATTAACATTTACGTTTTTTTCAACAGATCTTACAAAAGCAAAGCGATTTGTCATAGGAAAGCAATAACATGAGAAGTGCTCCAAAGGCTCCATTTGTTGCTGCTAAGCATCATATGCTTTCTTGTTGAACAGGGTGTCCAGATTTGTTCTCTTTAAAATAACCATATAAAAACTACAGTAAAACTATTGTAAAAGGCCTGCCCTTAATGATCTGAAAATTAATAAAAAGAAACATAACCCAGTTCTCTGTGCATAAGCACTGTTTTCACCTGAACTTAAAAGAGACCTTTTCATCCGCTTTAGCTCCTGTCTCTTATTCTGAGACCATTTTCACATTCCATTACATTTACATTTATGGATCTGGCAGATGCTTTCATCCAAAGCGACTTGCAGTGCATTCAAGCTATAAATTTTTAGCATGCATGTTCCCTGGGAATCCAACCCACAACATAGGCAGGGTTTTTATTGGGGGGGGGCACTGCCCCTTAGACCAGAGCCAGTTTTGATTTTGTCTGAGCTATTAATGAAATAAATTAGAATTCATATTTCGAATCTTGATATTTTAATGGAAGACTAAGTAACTTAAAGGGACACTCCACTTTTTTTGAAAAAAAAAAGTTATTTTCCAGCTCCCATAGAGTTAAACAATTGAGTTTTACTATTTTGGAATCCATTCAGCTGATCTCCGGGTCTGGCGGTTCCACTTTTAGCATAGCTTAGCATAATTCATTGAATCTAGTTAGACCATTAGCATCGCGCTCAAAAATAACCCAAGAGTTTCGATATTATTCTTATTTAAAACTTGACTCTTTTGTAGTTACATTGTGTACTAAGAATGACAGAAAATTAAAAGTTGTGATTTTCTAGGCCGAAATGGCTAAGAACTATACTTTCATTCCGGCATAATAATCAAAAACTTTGCTTCTGTACCATGGGTGCAGCAGGGCAATGATATTATACAGTGCCTGAAAGTATTCCCCAGCTATTAAATGTTACCAAGGGGACTATTTTCGGGCCCTGCATTTTTTTCACATGTGCAGTTTGTTGTTCATATTAAGCTGCAACTTATTTCACATTTACTTTTTCAAATGAAATAAAATTCATATAATAATTTCTGAACATAGCATTGCATTTGTTTAAAAAAAATTAGTTTTGACTTGAAACAGTTGCATATTAAACTTAAACTTAGCTTATCCTTCCAATTTTGTTGTTTTTTGGGGGAGTGTTAGAGTGGGATTAGGTGGTCATCAGAAAAAAAATGGAAGATAAAGTGGTCCTTGGGCTGAAAAAGTTTGAGAAACCCTGGCCTAGAAAATCACAACTTTTAATTTTCCGTCTGTCTTAGTGCACAATGTAAGTACAAAAGAGTCAAGTTTTAAATATGCTAATGGTCTAATCCGATTCAATGAATTATGCTAAGCTATGCTAAAAGTGGTACCGCCAGACCCAGAGATCAGCTGAATGGATTCCAAAACAGTAATTGTTTAACTCAAGGGGAGCTGGAAAATGAGCATATTTTCAAAAAAGTGGAGTGTCTCTTTAAGACTAAAAGAGTTTAAATTCATTTAACTCATATTTTAAAACCATAAAACGCACTCTCTCGCTAATCTTAAAGTATTGCAGTACTCTTGTTTGCCAGTAGGTGCCCCCAAGCACTAATTATGCCAAACTCCGCCTATGACCCACAATCTTTGCACAGCTAACGCAATGCCATTGAGCTACATGAAAACTAAAATCACTGAAAAATCGTAAGAACATCACGCTTGCAGTATGTGTAGTTCTCTACAAAGAAGAATAGGGCGCTGAGTCTTTGCTTGGTAGCCCACAGTGCAAGCAGACTCCTGTATGTTTAATTAAATTGCAGCCTTTTGTGGTTAAATAATCGCATGTCGCCATATCGCATATATCATACTTTGTTCCAATTAATTACGCAGCCATATTACCTTCTTATACAGCAGGGCTCGTGAGAGCCCTCAAGACTCCGCAATCAGACTCCCGATAAAGAAATAAACGTGCGTGTGCTTTCTTCTTTGTAGCGGTAATTGAACAGTTTGTAGAACATCACAAAGGAAAGGGTGTAAACACAGCGGCAACGTATCAACACTCCCAACAGATTCATTGCTATGTGACACGTTCCCCTGTGCTGAAATACTGTCAGTAAATATTAATAAGCCACTACATCAAACGAGGGTGGTCCCCTGTCACCAGATTAGCATAATCAGTGCAGTTAAAATGGCCGCCCTCCTCTGAGCAGGGGGAGGATAATGAAGCTGATTGATTGTGCCCTCATACAGCCTGTGATGTACGACAAAGTCAGTAGATCCTGCGCTGTCACCACGTGATTTGTGGGCCAGGGAGTCAAACAAGGCTCCTCGGGGAACGAATGCGATGCCAATCATCCCGGACACTGATTGGACGGAACGCAGACCGCAGGTTTGGGTTACGAATAATGTTTGTTTTTGTTTCATTGCAAACTGTCGACCAATCAGAGGAGCTCATGCTTTGAAGTCAGCTAAGGAAGGGTCATGAACAGAAATGAGGTCATCATTATGGAAAGGATCAACTCGGCTTAAGCGTGGAAAACTCCATTAGTGTGTTATTCCTGTTTCAATTCAAGTCATTAATGAAATTGAAAGTTCAACAGCTGTTTATCAACTTATCAAATGCATGAAGGTGCAGTCACGCTATATTTTTAACATGGAGAATTACTAGAGAAGTCACCACTGTGTGTTTGGCCAATAGGATGAGATGTCAAGGTCTAAGTTTCTCCTATATGAAAAATACAATACTGTCCCAAACTTAAGTATTACACTATGCTGTAGCATATTATGGTAATTACTACGCTTTGATAATGTTTAGGCTGCTGAACTTTACATTTACATTACATCACATTTATGCATTTGGCAGACATTTTTATCCACAGTGACTTTGTGTACACTTTATTATCACTGAGCTACAGGGACAGTAAAGTATTGCAATACTGCAATATCAAGTTAATTGATAAACTGTACATACAGTACATACAGTACTATAATACTATACAATAATACTACTACAGGTAGTATGTAGGAGTTTTAGTTTACTATAGTAAATACTAAAACCTACTACAGTATTTTTCATGTGAGCTATTTTTAATAAATAATAAATTACAAGGAGTTAAAATGATCTTATAATAATGTAACAATTCATGAATAATATGATAATTAAAGTTACTATTAACACAACACTGATTTTTAAAACAAGGTGTCAGACATTAAAAACACAATGATTTAACAGACAAAGACGTCTGCTTTCATAAAGAGTATGAAAGTGTAAATGGCTCCAGTGTTGACACCCAATGAAAGATAATACCTCCATGTACTTGCTGGCCTGCATTTGTTTGTGTGAGATAATTGATTTTCTTGTGCTAAATATTAATCTTATGGCAAGGCGTTTACACACGGCAAAGTGTTTCTGAAGCTCAAGCACATCTAGTGTATACCAGCCAAAGCATTCTTATTACTTGTCTGGTGCTACATGGGGACATTAGGATCAAGATTACAGCATTCATGCGGAGATGTCTTAGAGCCAGGGAAAGGGTCCAGATGGTGAGACAAAGGTTTTGTGTTTGCTCCTCTGGTGCATCAGGATGAGGCAACAGAGTTTAAAGAGAAATATAAGTTGTAATGTCTATACAGTTTATATGAAGAGTTTGGTTCCAAAACGCGATAAAACGCCAAATAGTTACAGCCAAAACCAGTATTGTATCTGGTCATTATTAAAAAGTAAATTCTTCATTTTACGCAAAATCTGATATCCGTCATGTTATTCCATCATCTTTTCTCCCTTTTTTTCCAAACCGGGGCAGCCGCCAGTCCTCATTCTCTGCAGAATGCAATAAATCCACTCAACCTATCACAGCGCACCATTCACGCATTGTAAACAATAAAGGCAGCGCTTTGAATAAACACGGAATCCTAGTTTTCCTCATCTACTTTGTACTTCATGATCAACAAACAAACAAAAATAATAATAATAATTTTGATGGCATTGATAAACCTGTGGTGGTTTTCTGTGGCGGGGAAGAAACATTAGCCATCAGAATCGAATAATTTATGTGATAGGCACTCGGGCGAAGGAAAAATGCCGGCTGTTGCTTGTTCTCACGTGACAGCTTCAAGCTTCTGTCATGCTAACACATTGATCCCAGTTTTTGATCACAAATGATCAGTTTTTATAATAAATCTTTGAAAATCAATTTATGGATTTGAATTTTTTATGTTATTATAATCTAAAGATGCTACGTGAAAGTTTGTAACAGAAAATAGTGGTTTTCATCTAAATTTCTTGGTTTAGAAAACACATTTTTACCTAAATTAGTCAAAATGGATTTATTGCGTTTTGGAACAAAACTCATGTGTCTTGTCAAAATAAGTGCCTGCTGCATAAGTGTCTAAAGGGTTTATGATAAAAGAGACGCTGTCCCATACACTGGTATTCCACAAACACTATTCAAGCCCAGATAAGAATGAAAGAATCGCCTAAAAAGTGGTTCAGTCAGAATATTTTGAAGCGACAAGAACCCTTTTGTGCGCAAAGAAAACAAAACTAACAACTTTATTCAATAATTTGTTTTCCTCGTTCGCACATTAACAAGCAGGCTACGACATCAAAACGTGACCTTTCATTGCTTGGCATCTAGAAAATCTAAAAATGTCTTTCGAAGACAATCAAAAGACTTACGTGGAACGTCATGGGGGTAAGTGATTTATGATAAAATTTTCATCTAGGGGTGAACTAACCCTTGAAATTACAGTTTTTTGGACTAATGGTGACAATTACGAAAACTATACTAAAACATGTACTTATTACTTAATCAATACTTAATCAGTAATCAGGATATTTGCGCGTGGGTAGGTTGCATGGTGATCCCTTAGTCTATAGCTGTGATGTATTTAGTGCTTTGGGCCAGAAGTGGAAAAATATGATTTTCTGAATATCTGTAACCTTTTGAATGTTTGAATATCAGCAGTAACCTTTTCAAATATAATAAATGTGTGAACAAATACAAGCATCGGTGGGAATTGCACCATCTCTTGAGAATAAACGTTAGTTACAGACAGACAGACAGACTGTAGACAGACATATATAATTACAGACAAAAAGATGAATACACAGACTTAGACAGTTTATCTCTCTTTTCAGATTTTAAGGAACCCTTTGTTACTTTTGAAGGACATCTCAGACATCATCCCAGGAGAGATGTATCAACATTCAAACGTGATATGAAATAAAATATACCCACTGTTATCTTAGAGGCATAATTACCCTCTCAGTGCAGCTCACAATAGGAGTGACCTAAGCCGAATAAAAAAACACGAACTCATCTTCAGCACTTTATTGATTCTGTGCTGCTAGGCCCGCATTTCCATTCACACAAAGGAAGGTGTTTGTTTGATCACAATATCTCCACCTGAAAACACCTGCCCAGCAACTGCAGCAAAGACCGTGAAAGTACTTGCCAATCTGGGATGTGTCCAGAGCTTATTATAGTGTGGTAAGATATTGTGGTATTTATAGGCGATGGAATGGCTTCAAGATGTTTTTATGGGACCAACCAGTGAGACTGTTGATGGAGATGTTGCTCATTCCTCCCTCAAAATCTTTAGGATTTAATATAATCCTCAGCTCATCACTGCGGACAGCTGAGTGGTTGTGCGCACAAAATTCGACCATTATTGCCCTGATTCTGCTTTTACTGGTTTCATCAAAATCTCAAAAGCAGGCGATGCTTTCCGAGTCATGAATTAACTAGGCAGAAAATAAAAAAGACCGGGCAAATGAAAGCACAGTATGCTGCCGATCAAACTGCATGATCAAATACAAGCCATGTGAGGATGCATCTCAGTGAGAAAAACGGGGACTCGGGTGTCCCAGAAAATCGTAACGAAGTGTGGGTCTGTCAGGAGACTGCAACTGCTGCTTCTTTTGTTATGATCCAACAAAACTTAAAAGTATATGAATATTCAACTACATCATTCTTAATGCAACTACAGTACATTTTAAGTATTAAATATGCATGATAAAATAACATACAGCTACAGGGTAAAATCAACCAGAAAAAACTTTTTTTGGAAACTATTGACATAACTGTGTGTTTATATAGTGTGTGTGAAATTATGTCAAGTGAACATATATTTTTATGCTACTTTAACTTAACAAACTAAGTTTAACAATTTCAACTTGTTTTTATACGTTTTCAACTTATCACAAGTCAAAACTTAAAATAGAAGCTTGCAAAACAAAGTTGTTGCAAACTTCATGCCATGCTTAAAATTTTAAGGCAGCAACAGTTTTTAATAGTGTACATGCAAGGCTGTTATATAATGGGGTAATGAGGTAAATAATGGGGTAAAAGGTGAGAACTAGAGATTTTAGGGGCTTACATGCCCATGGGCCCCATAATAAGTCCAATAGAATGTATGTAGGTTAAAGTATAATTAATTTATTGCTTTTTAATGTCATATGTAAAAAAAAATCCATAGATCACATTATGTATATAGTACCCCTTTGCCCTTTCCAAATAAAACATTTGAAAATGAAAATCTGCCGGAGATCAGATCTAGTCTAGGGCCACAATGCATGAACAAAAACACAGACAAGATAAATTATAGGCCACATTAAAAAAAGGCAGCTGGGTTTACCACTCCAGTACACTCCTAAAGAGTCAAAATTACATACAAAAGATATGTTTACTGTTGCCAATGTTGCATGAGCTGCTTAAACAAATAAATAACATGCTAAACATGGAAATGATAATCTAAAATGAATCTGACACTGAATTTACTAACTATACTTCCCCTAGGATAGCTTTTTTAACTATGCACAGTATACACAATAGTGTATTTATATAGAAACATAAGATATGAAAGGCAAAATTATTAAAATCGGGACCTATTTTAACGATCTAAGCGCATGGTCTAAAGCGCACGGTCTAAACGGGCGTGTCCGATTCCACTTTTGCTAATTTAACGATGGGAAAAATGGTTTGTGCGCCAAGCGCACGACCTAAATGGGTTGTTCCTATTCATGTAATGAGTAATGGCTGTGTTTTGGGCGTAACGTGCAATAAACCAATGAGAGTCTCAGCTCTCATCCCCTTTAAAAGCCACTTGCGCTCGCGTCATGCCGATTCCCTATTTAGAAAGCGGACTTTGTAAACTGAAAAACAAAGCGGAGGAAGAAGACCACCAGTTTAAGATTAATGTTAAATAATTGTGTTGTTTTCATTTTTTTTATTAAAACATTTAAAAGACGTTTTCTTTCAGTCATAGAAGTAAAAATAGCAGGCTTTTAATTGCTGTAAATGTATTGATATCCTGCATGATCAGTGTAATCTCATAAAATAATTTGCAAATATGCAAGAAAAGGTTTGTACTCTTTAAAAAAAACGTTATTAGTAACAAACAAGAGATAGAGAATTTACAAATGTGCGGAGAGCCGTTTCAGCACTCGGACAGCGCCATGTTACAAAAAAACATGCATATTACTAACGCGCTCTTTGATTAACAAAAACAATATTGCCCCATTGACTTTAGACCAGGTTTTAGTTGGTACATGGCGTTGTCTATTTTAGTTGCCTCAAAATAGCAACAGCCCACCAATGTGCCTGAACACACCTCATTTTCACACCACAACGCCCATGGGCGCAAAACTGGGCGCAAATACAAAACAATGTGGCACTAAACGTGAAAATGATAATTGCACCAGGTTGAAACTAGCAAAAGACACTTGCGTCGCGCATTGCGCCGGGCCCATCAAGTTGATATTTTCACAAAATGTTCTTTACATTATTTAGGATGATTTTATGTTGAAAACAGTAAATAAAAAATTACTTCACAGTGTCTTTAGACATCATTTAGAAAAGCAGATAAGGATCCCAGTGCAGCATAAAAAAAGAGGGCCCAACATAATAGCTAGAGCCATCTGTGTGTTATGATCTATATCAGTATCATATAATTCCTGAACGCTAGTAACAACAAACATATTTGAGCAATGGTAGACTCTGATATACAAACAAACACACTTGGTGGTCAAAAGTCTTAATATAAAACTCAGTAAAGAAACTACAGGAGAAGAAAAATATTCTCAGATTAACGCATCAATACATCCATTACCGCTATGGCAAGAAAATGGTCTCTCAAAACCACTCTTTTAAAGACAGTCTAGACGTTATTATAGTCACACCAGCATAAGTGTCACTTATCCCGCTAAAGGACTACTTGACAGAATAATACACCATACTGTTACAAAATGCCTCTTTAACCCCATACGCAATCTACTATGGCGGTGAATGACTGAAAAGACTCAACGCCCTAAATAGACTAAGCTGTAAATGGATGCTTGGCTTGTGCGATGCATGTGCGGTTTTGGGCCAGCGTTCAGGACGAACGGACAATCCATCAGGCTAATAGAGAGAGAGTCGAGTGAAGGAGAGAGGCTCACACGAGTCTGACGGCGCTCTAGAACGCTGATGCACAACGGCGCGTGACGCGCAAGGTCGGGTCCATCTATCTTTTCTTCACGGGTGAAAAAAATGCCTTTCCAGATAATTTCTGTCAGTATGCTGGAACTACATAAAAGTGATGTATGATATAAAAATTACGAAACTACGGGGTTGTCCAAAAACATAGCATAGAAATTAGCAATGATTAATTTATTCTACGAGTTTATGTCCAACCAAGCGAGCAGCATTAAACTTGTCATGCGGTGAACCACACGAGGTGACCATGTAAAATTAAAATCTTCTAGAGCACTGCTATCATGGAAGTGTGTTTGTGTATCATTTAATGCATATTCTATCAGTTATTCCTTAATATGCCTTTAAATAAGGAAACATTTTAGATCATGCATGCATGTACGTGCACACATACATGTGATGCCCACACATCCTGCATGAATAGTTGATTTTAATGTCTATGACCACACCTATCGCCAGCAGAAGAAAATGGCCTTTGGCTGCTCATGAGATCACAAATAATATACAAGTACAGAAGCTGAAGGAGAGACGGCTGCAGATCCACCAACAGCACTGAGATATCATGACAGTTTCATTCCTCTCTTTTATTAACCGCTCCAGCCTCCCTCCCGAGACGGATATTAGCAGTAAAACCTACGTTATCTCCGGCGCGACACCTCCTCTTTTATTTACCGTCTCTCAGTCCACATCGAGTCAGGAAACGAAGCCAAGTGGAGGGTCTGCACTGAATCACGAGGCAGACAGGCAGATCTCACTTCTGACATGTGTTTCGATCAGGTGGAAACACATTTATAGCATGCAGAGAGGCAAAACTGTGAGTCATGGAGAGCCACTTTAGATCTTCACATCATCAGGTACAGCTTTCCGAAAGAAACCCTATTTATAAAGAATCTCATGGGAAATCCAAGTGTGCCGTGAAACCCCCAGAACAGGTGTGGTGGTGGTGGTTTAATAAAGGAGGAGTATGGGAGAGAATTAGGGAGTCATGAATCAAAGTATCCAGTATTCCAGCAGCATGAAAGACTAGCGTTATGCGGTGGCAACAGGCCAGTTATGCATGCAGCAATGTTTGCCTTCTGTAGGTGCAATGCTCATTATTATGAGTCGACTGTTCACCCAGGATTAGGATTTTAGTTGGCGAGTTGACATGCACCTTATTAAAATGACTTACAATATGCCAAGCATCAGTCGGCCTTGCCGTTGCTGGCGAGATCAATGCTGCTAAAATAAAAGAATGTCCATGCAGCTCAGTGTTTGTGAGAATCAAAAGCGTTTATATCTACACTGACTGTTAATAGGACTTGCATTGTCACAAACAGTCAAAAAAAGTAATGAAGGGATTTGGACTTCTGTGGGTGTATAGTACATTTTAAAGTGAATATAGCACATACAAGGGTAATAAAGGTGGTAAACACTAGTTTAGCATAAAGCAAAATAATGTAGTCCTCACTTCTGTGTCATTGTGGATAAAAGCATAAAAATACCTAAATGCGAAATTTACATTTTATACATTTTTATATTGGGCGTCCCCTGGGTTGACTGAGAGTCTGAGTGAGGGATCACTGGAGCCAGGAACCAAGACAAACACTTCAAATTGCTGCATTTTTGCCAAAGATACTGGATATATCTAGCCTGGGTTTCCCCATGCTGCCTTGGTGCAAATTTATTCACGCTGCAAGCGTGAAACGAATTTTGCCCCTGAAATAGGGAACCAATCACAGAACGGGGAGGGGGCAGCAAGACAATGACGACGTCTATGCGACACACCGAAGCATTTTTGTTTATCCAACACGGCAGCAGATGCAAAGTTACTTTTTAATACAGCGTTCAAAGTAGTTTTGAACACAAGTTTATTTGAAAAAAGAGCAACTTTTGGCGTTAAACAATTTCATATCCAAGAGGTATGGCAAGACATGATAACCACAACGTTTTATAGGACCAACCTGCTAGGCATCGTCGTCGACGAAGTACAATTAACTTATAAATGGTAAGTGGTATATATTAATATCATATTGTCATTAAGCCTGTACTGTGGTTGTCACAGTGCCAATAAGTTGTGTTGCTTTTCAATATCAATATACAATATCAATATCAATATATTTCAGCTGTGTGCACACGTACCCGATAAAAGTTGTTTACGTTTATGCCGCTCTACATACGTCATCTGGTATAATTTAAAAATTGGCTATGAGCAAATTGGCAGACGCATTTGATAGACATTCGTAGCACCCAATAAACGGCTCTGTGCATTCGTAAACCACACCTCAAATACGTGAAAATGAACATGTGGATTGGATTGATCACTCTTATTACTATAAATAGGGGACAATCCAATGCTCAATATGGCTGCTCTGATCTCACAAGAATTCGTACATATTTTAAGAGTTAATCGTGCAAAAACGTACGATTTTCATGGTAAAACAACAACAAAACCGAACCCCTAACGTCACAGGGGTCAAGGCAAATCGTACCAAAACTTACAAAAAAGGTCGTATGAATTAATACGAATTAGCCAACTAAATATGTAAAATATGTACGAATTCTCGTGAGATACCATTGTAACTCCCGCCTTCCAGTCAAAAGAACCAATCATTAATCAATGAAGCCTGACAATTCTCCGGGTGATGAAGCTCTATACAATCACGTGAGACACTTGCTGATCTTTGTGTATGAGCTGTAGCTGAAATGACTTTGAGACAAAACAATTCCCGCAACTTGGGCTTTAACGTTATGTGTATTGTGATTTTAGCACACGATTTAAGAGATATCTGGACTTTAGTCTTGCATGACTGAAATAACTGCCCAGAGGCATTGCAAAGATGGCCGCCTAGTGACGTGACTTCGATATTTACTTATACATAATTGCAAATACATACAGTACTGGGCCATTTTTGGTTACCAAAGCTGAATATACACAGCTACATGTACATTGGAATGCAGTTTTGTGGACTGAGGAATTGTCCTCCTGCTGTCGGCGTATGCAGAACAAGTACAGCAAGAGATGATCCCTCACGGTGCTGCCTCAACATTCCCTAAGCATTGCACAAACATTTAGGCAAACTACACAAATAAGCCAGCTGTGACAGAACATTAATACAATGCCTGGCAGGGGAATATAAAGCACCATGAGAGAGTAGTGTTGATAAGACCTCATGTTTATGACATAATTACACCCCATAGTGTCCCTGGCTAATAATTATGGGCTGTGAAAGCCACTATTCTCACCGATGGGTAATTAATAATGACAACAGACTCATTCCCTGTGGCAACCCCTGTCCCTCTTCATCATTTTGAATTATGTACCACGACCTGTGGGAAATTGTTTATGGAAAGTAAAAAATTAAAATATACATGAATTAAACAAAGAGGACGTTCAACCAGTCTCAACACAGCGATGGCGAGTTGCGTTTTGTAGAGAAAACTGAAAAAGGCTTCTATCTAATCTGATTAACCTAATTCCACAAGTAAGGGTATACACATTTTGTTTACGGTACTATACTGTATATGCTATCCCCTATTTCACTGCGTCACATCAATTTATGATTGTGATTTAACACAAAAGTAAAACAAGCAAAAACAAAAAAGCTGTGATTGATCAGTTTACATGTCAGTCAAATGACTATGGGCTAAGTAGGCGGGTCTTGGGCAGTTTAAGCAGCAAAAAACACCAAACCGTTTGGCACAGTCAACTGTAAAGCAAGGGAAAGAGAGCAAGCAAACTGTGAATAATCATGAAAGGTGGGACAATGAGACAGAAAGTGTGTTTGTTAAAAAAGTCAAGAAGACAGATTTCTGTTCCCAGATAAGGTCAAAGCAAATCTCTTCTGTGAAAGGCAAGAAGTTGTCTAACATGTCAAGCAAAGCCTCAATAATAGATAAGTCTCAGACTTTCCTCGCCAAAGAATTGTACCCACTTACCAAAAAAGCATGCATTTTTAATACAACCCAAATACAGGCCTCTTGTGATATCCCACAACACATCATGTTAAATAAGCGCAACTTCCCATGGCATTTAACAGCACAGGCGTCAATTATTCATGGCAAGTTCTCCCCATACGCTTCTGCACATCTTTAAATCAATGACATTCTCTAAAAGTCTTTCATTTCCATTAGAAACCATCACCTTATTACAACCCAGACACTTACAATGAATAGGCAATTGGCAACTTAAAGTACACCCCCTTTAAATGGTTGTGGCTAGAAGGGATACAGCTACGGACAAAATCTCATGGAATCTCGCCGGACGAGTGCTGCGTTCATCCTAATTCCACCCCTAAACCCAACATATCAAGGGATTTAGGCTAAAGCTGTATCCTATTTAGCCATAACCGCTGTTTTCATCCTAATCCGAACCATAAACCCTACATCTCACAATATGTGGCCATAGCTATATCCCCTCTAGCCAGAATCATTTTAAATGCCAGCATTTACTTCCTTAAATTCAAGCTGTTAACCTTTTTCGCCCTCCTGTGACTATACACTCTACCCAAAATGCATTGATCATCGAAGGGATGGGATGTGCGCTGCCAGTACTGAGGAATAGGAGAGAATAAATGAAAAGAGGTTTAATAATAACTGAATCGATTTTGAATTTAATGAAAATGTGCCTTATCAGCAGAGCCGTGCCAAGTCTGGGCCGGTACAATGAACCCAGACTTCCCTTCTCTGTTATGTATGGCATGATAACAAATAGCTCCACCGAGGTTGGCCATCTAAATACACAAAAACGCTGAGTCAGACCGAGAGAAGCCGTAATCAACATTATGTTACACGTAGTTGCATTTTATCATGAATGACAATCAGTTTGATCCATAAGTGGGCTCTTGGTCAACCCACCAAGTGTGAAGTGACTAGATGTTTGAAATTGTAAGAGGTGGAGATGAGCTAAAGTTGAACTGTGCTGAGCCAGGGGGCGACAAGGATTTCTGCTTCCATGCTTAGCAACAAACAGAGATAATTATGAGGCAAAGCTGCAGTGAGGTGGAGTACACCGTCTCTGAATGTCACTTTAACTGAACAGCTGCTCCTACGGGGTACAAAATGGGAGCGAGAGTAAACTGTGGAGAAAAAATGAAGTGTAAAACTACCGAAGGCACCTGTCAAAAAGGCTGCTAGTTGACAATAGCAAGAGCTGAGTTTGCAACCTGCTGGGCTTTTTTACTATTTTTGTGCAAGTGCAGCTTAATGCAATTCCAGTCTTATAAAGTGTGTGAAAATTTCCTCTGCAAAAACCTACTAAAAAGGGAATCCAAAATGAAAATTCTGTCATCATTTACTCACTCTCACATTGATTAAAACCTCTATGAGTAACAGTACCTATTAACTGCCAAAGTACACAAAGAAATTGTGCTAAATAGCACTAAAAGCTCTATATAGCACCTATAAAGCACCTATGAAGAACCATAAGGGGGTGATATAGCACCACTATAGCACCAGATATGGTTTTATATAGCACAATAGGGTTCTACACAGGTGCTACACAGGTAGGGGAGAATACAATTTTTCAGAAAAACTTAATTTTAAAAGATAATGTTTGAGACAGATATATTTTTGCTGTGGTCAATAACTTACAAGTGTGGTCTATTAATACCACGTAAAATTTTGTAAAAATGTAAAACAACTTCAGTATAATATCACTTTGAACATAAGTAGCGCATTGTTACTTTTGACACTATCAGCAGGTATAACACACAGGTGGGTCAAAAGTAACACAACAGAACAAGATAGATTTTTGTGTTACACTTGTTTTTTATTAAATATACATGACTATGACTTCATTAATATTAATATGCAACTGCAAACATTTTTTAATTTATCTTTGTAAAAAATAATGAAATTACATTTTAATATTAAAATTCAGTTTTATCAAATGTTTCAAAAGCAACCGACAGTACAAACTTAAATTGTTGAGAATAAAAACATTTTCAACAGTTTGAACACTATGAAAATGAAATTAAACCAAATTAGAATAATATAAATGTATAACATATGCAATAGTATTATTTAAACCTGATTTACTTTTATTTTGAAAAACTCTGCGAAGTCAAAATTCAGGATGTGTTAGAGAGCACTAAATAACCTGTAGATTGGTCAGTATTGTAACACATGAAACGAGAAACACAACACGTTATAAGAAAAAAACGACAGCTTTAGGAATTTACTTATTATGGTTGAAAACACCATTCTGGATCTACACGCAGAAAACGGTGAGTAAATAATGCGATATTTGTCATGTCTGTCAAGGGTTGCATGCTAAAGATGCTGTCATAGTTTGGGATGCAAATGTCACGACTGGTACACTAGGAAGACGAAGGAAAACCCAAACGCAGACTAAAATAAAGAATACTTTAATCTATACAAAGACACAGAACCAAAACACCCACGAGGGGGTAAAACATAACAATAAACAGACATGAGAACTAACTGACTAACATTAACACTTGGAACACTAACTACATAGACTTCACAAGAGATCTGGAACAGAGAGTAAACACAGGGATCTGGAAAGGGAACAGAGAATAATACCAACGCACGGAGGACAGGACAGAAGGGTATTAACCCCCAGGGGTCCAAAAACGCGGGGACGCGTTTTGACGTGTTTTCTCCTTATCATAGCAGAATCAACTTAAAATACTCCATCATTAATAATCAAACACTTACGTGTTTGACATCATTTGAAACTCTGAAGGGTCCTCTTAAATTAGTGTACATTCACAATAACAACAGATCTTTGTGTTTTTGTCAAATAAAGAAAATAAACAGGGTGCTCATTCAGACATTTCTGTCTCCGCCAGCTGTCTCTCAAATCACGTTACAAAAATTAGTTGAAACTCCGCGAATACTCGTCACACAAACATAATACACATATCCAAAGAAAGCCTGAAATGTCTACTTTCAAACAAGCTAATTATTATCAAAAACAAATATTTCCTGTTTATATAATCTGCATTGAAGTAAAAAGAGTACCGTTTTTCCTAGCTGAGCTCATTATCTCTAATGCGGTCACGCCCACACGCTGTTGACATGGTAATGAAGAGACGAGCTGTTCAAACCAGCAGAGCAAAGCGTAATGTTTGATAAGATTTAAAGACTTTAGCTCATGTTTGGATTATAAACTTTATACACACACGTGAGGAATATCTTCATTTATGTATGGACATTGAGGAAGAGAAGCGTTTATCTTTAACGTTACCTAAGAAGAAGAACAATGGAAGACGCAATGGAGGCGGATATATTCCTGAAGAAACTGTAAGTCATTTGTTTTCATTTATATTTGCTATCATGTAATATGTTATGGCTTGTGCAGTTCAGCCTACATAAGCAACCTCAACAGACTGCACGCCTCGGATTGAAAAACGTTCGCATTGTTTACAAACGAGTAACTTACGCGTGATCACGTAATGGCGGATTTCATTGTTTGCTGTACAGTGTTAGACACAGTTATTCACTTTCGTATCCTTCATGGCAACTTTGTGTAATGCTGCACTGCTGTGTCTTTTAAGTGTGTGCTGTAAGATTCCATGTTTACATGCTTATTTACAAACGAGTACGCGTGATCACGTAATGGCGGATTTCATTGTTACATGCTGTACAGTAGACACTTTCGTATCCTTCATGGCAACTTTGAGTAATGCTGCACTGGGGGGGGTCTGCTGTAATATGATATTGTTTACATGCAACGCATTCCATACATTGCGTTTTACACGCGACACCGTTTTATTATGAGCTCCGCGTTGTTTACACGGAGACTCGCCTTTTTTTTTTAATTATAAATTTACCTTGGCCAGTCTACCTAGGTGTGTGAAAGACATAAATCACGTGACCAAATGGTGGCGCAGCGGTAGTGCGTTAGGCCGCCATGTGGTAGACCCGGGTTCGAAACCCGCCTAGGCCAAGTTTTTTTTTATACAGTATATTTAGTTTAGGCGACCACCGTTACAAGTGCTATCATTTACCCATAAGTTATGTATGTAAGGGTATTTCTGTGGACAATTTATGCTAACAGCTGTTCATAACTCTCTTACAGGTCTGCATCCCTCTCATCAGTAAACTATGAAGTGGAAAAACATATTCACACTCTTTGGACATAAAGTTGTATGGTAACATGAGCCACATGAAGTTTACAGCTCTGTTGTTTATCAGTTTCTTATACAAGTTAAGTTTTTGAATAGGGTCCTACTGACCTTCATTTCTATTTTGATTATATTGTTAACTTCTTAATAAACCTCAAACAAACATGTTCATTTGTCCTCACATTCTTTACTGTAGTTCCCTCCTCCCTCATTATGCAGCTCATTATGCAGCTCATTATGCGAGCCTTTGTTTGCTAGCTGTCAATCAATCCTTCTCGCATACGGCCCCTCTAAACAAAAAGTGTCTTACAATTTCTAAAAGAATATATTGGTTTATGTGAATGAGTAGGCAGGATGATTTTCACATCATTTTAAAGAAAAAACTCTAGACTACTAGATTCTGTTTAGGAAAGTCTTGTTAAAACATGTTTAGTATGAGTTTTGTGGACTTATATCAGTGACTTAAAATTTTAGCTTTTTAAAAAAACACGCATAAACCTTTTTCTCTCAAAAATACAAACATGTACATACATGTAGCTCATATAATATTTTAGCCCAGTTTGTGCTGAACACAGTGGTATGAGACACTTGCCATTATTATGTTTTAAAGCAACTGAAAAAATAACAAATGTAAGAGCATGTCAGAACCTCTTACAGTGTCCCAAAATGGTCGGACCCCAGAGGGTTAAATAGGGAGAACTAACAACATACACCTGGAGCTTAATCAAACATAAGGGAGCGGGAAACAATTCACGAACCCTGAGAGAAACGTGGACCGCGGAAGGGCATGTCACACAACTCTCTCAGGGCAGACACGTACTGTCACAACCTAATCCCTCAAACTCGGATAAGACAAGAAATAGAGAGATCAGGTCATGACAGCAAATGTTATCAGGGCTCTGAGAAAATTGCTTTGTTACTTTTGTCCCACGTTACTTTTGCCCCGGTTCTCCCCTACAACATAGGTGCTATATGGCACTAAAAATGGTCCGCTTTGATAACGAGCCAGTGAACCACTTTTAGTGCTATTCAGCACTGTTTGTTTTTAGAGTATAGGAAAAACAAATACTATAGAAGTCAATGGGTTTCCTAAACTGTGTGCTTACCATTGATCAGACTATCTTCTTTAGTGTTCAACAAAATTAAGAAACTCATAGGTTTAGAACAATTTGTCCAAAAGTATTCAGGTCTTGGTTTGGTAAATTTCATCTGCAGATTAAATTGTAAGACTCTTATGACACACACATTAAAACAACATGGTTGTCAAGTTCAATTTCAATTGTTCTCTGTTCATTAAATAAAAACATAAGATTTGACTCCTATAGTACTTAGTGAAAACCAGTACACTCATACTGTATCTTATGTGTCAGGTATTTAAAGCCCGTTTCAGGTGTATAAGTCACTACTGCTAAAGGAATTTTAGTGGTACTGCACCGGCATACTTTTACACTTTTCTGCATTCCCACATCCCATCCAGAACATTAGGTTCAGCAAATGAGCAGCGCCTTGTCATACCTTCACAAAAAGGCACTAAATCTCGTTCCTGCTCATTTTCCTTCACTACTGCCTGCTGGTGGAATGATCTTGCTTTAGGAGTCCAGTCAGCTACATCTCTTGCAACATTCACAAAACAACTAAAAACTCATCTCTTCCAAAAATACTTGACAAATTGATATTGACTGCACACACCTCTTCATTTTTTCTTACTAACTCTCTTTTTCTCTCAACAGGTAATGTTTCGGAATAGTGAAAACTTGTAACTTGGCATAGACGTTTTCATCGGACGCACATTCGGTGATGTGATTAGGCATCTCTGTTTGTTTAATGGTCTGACTCAGTTGCTAAACTGAACAAATACTTAGAGACTATTTTTAATTTTCAGAGACTATTATTTTTTCTTTCAGATTTTTATTCTAGGGACATTAATTTTGATAACACTGTTTTTCTAATTTCTCTTCTAGGAAAATTTCATATTCATAAAGCCAGATCCATTCATTCTAAACCTAATTTTAGAATGTTTGCTACAGACATTAAGTCCCTATACAAAACTTTTGACAATATGACAAAGCCTTTAAATTCAAAATCTCAAAAAACGTTTAATATACTTAATTCTGTTGTAAAGTATATTTAAGCAATATCACTCGAGTAGGAGTGTGATATAGCTCTATATCATCACGGCTGTGATTAGGCCAGAGGCACGAGGCCGTAGGCCGAGGGCGATATTGCTTTTATACAACAGTTCGACGGCACACGTTTGAAAAAAGAAAACTGGAAAACAACAATGGAGTTATTTAAAAAGCCTCTTTGTTTGAGAACTACTTCTTCCGCCACGGATTTGAGGGCGGCCAGAATGACAGGTAACACTTTCGGCTCCTTTGAATCTCATAACAACTCAATGGACGGAAAAGCCGTTTCTTTATATTACCGTTTCTTGGTCACAAAGTGTATAGTTTTAAGATTAGTTCAGTCGAGAATGTATATGTATTATATTTAAATCTGCAGTCGATTACTAAAGATAGCGCCTGTTTGAACGTTTGCTTAGTGAGATTCGGTACGAATGAGAACCAAAGCATGAGCGGACGTCAGTGTTCACTCGCCCCGCTTGACCACCGCCCTCTCTGGGCTACATCTCTGACAGGGATTCCCTGGCTCTCATGTCGGCCTTGTTTGTTTTTGATCATCAAAGTGAGATCAAATCAGCAGTATTTGGTGTCATGATCAAACTATTACTTGTTTTTTTATTCATATTTAGTGTCTTTTGTGTTGTTATTGTTTTGGCGCGAGGTAAAAGTGAATAAAACTATACTTGTATAATGTTACTATTGCTTTCCCATTTACTCTTAAAGCGATACGAGCACTCGATTATTATTAAACTTTGTTCTTGTCAGTACTATATAAAACGTTTTTTTTATAAGTGTCAGAGAGATGTTTTTGCATGCTGCTTATAAATATATCAGTGGCGATATCTCATAACATGTTTTAATAGTCACGTCACGATAAAATTAATGATCAATGTCCACATTTAAAAGCTGCGGTGCTTACCTGCAGTTCCACGGTGTTTTCGCGTTCTGATAAGAGATATTCCTCCAGAAAAAAAAAGTTTACATTCCTCTTTCCAAGTGTCCACACGATGTGACAAGACATTACTCCCATTAAGTTTAACGTAACATCCAAGAGCACTGATCTTTGACGGAATAATAACTTCCGATTGGGATTCACACACTGATTCATGAGCTAGTGAACTAATGAGACACACGGAGAGTGATTCAAAACAGCGCGTTTGTGTGTGTCCGTGTGTGTGGGCAGTCTTTCCATTCAGAGATGAGCCTGTTTAGAGGACCTCCATTCACTAGGTGGCGGAATGATACGAAAGGTGGAGCGGTTACTGTGCCGTTATCAGTAGAATATTGCACGCCTCTTAGCCAATCAGATTCGAGAACCAGAAAGAACTGTTGTATAATTGATTGTATTGTATGTTTTGTAAATTGTGATGTCCGTCTAACCCCTGTTATCTGTTCATTGTTGTCTTAAAATTGTTAAATAAAAAAATAAAAAACACTAGAAGGATGATTAGCTTACAATCAAATTGAACTTTTTAGCAAAAACTAATTCGAGAGTGTTTCTGTACTTTTACACGTAGCTCTGTAATTCACAGTCATTCATATTATAGACCAGAATGATGGCAGAGTTTTCTCTTTATCTACAAAGGGCTTTCTGTCTAAGCGTTTCACACATCTCCAGCAATATCTGAGGAGCCTGCAGGGTTTATGCTAATAAAGGGGTCTTGATTACAATGCAAACGCATACCAAATTAATCTCCTGCTCCTTTTGTAGATTGTTTCACTAAAGGAATGTGATATTGTGAGATAACTAAAAAATAAAAACAGCAATGTTTATTAAAAGTCTTACATCCAAATATCAAGCAATTACTTTGCTGTTCTAATCCTTATTACACCCTTTCTCTCCATTAGGCCCGGGATGATCTTGCAACAGAAGGGACAGCGAGAGGCAGCAAGGTGAAGGCAACTCTTGCACTGACGCAGCCACATTTTAATCTGCCCGGTTGCACTTTTGTAACCTCATCACATTGCTCAGCCCTCCCACACTCACAGAATTGCAGGTTTACTTGCCCTATTATTGAGCAGTAATTGAAGGCTTTGACCCTGTGTTGAAGGAGACTGTGTTACTTTGTAGTGACAGTTTCTGGGCACCCGTTTATTACGGCCCCTTCAAACACGACTCAGCTGCCATTGAACACTTAATCCCACGAAATGAACATTTTACAACACTAATTGAAATGCGGTATGATCTGCAGCATACGTTTACTTTAAAGCAACCTTCCTTGGTTGCTTAATACAAATTACGCTATTTAGCAAAGTCCCTTTAGGGATGTGACGCCAATTGGCGTCCATGGCTACAGCACCTTTAGATAGCTAAGATAGATAGATAGATATTTAGATATCAGTCATGCAAGATTAGAGTCCTATCTACTTAAAAGGGAAAAGACAGGTATCTCTTAAATTGCTTACTAAAATCAAAATTAAATCAGATATTTCTATACAACAATTGAAAGCAAATGTACCACAACTTTTGTATCTTAAAGTCACAATGATAGGGAAGAAGCAGCTATCTTTTATTCTCCGTCGTGACGTATATCCAAGTGAAACGGCTTCTGAAATGAGAAATTTGAATTTGTCTATTGAGATTTGACTGGATCGCTGAAAGTTGGGTCATGTTGCTATTTGCCAATCGCTGCGATCTTTTCCCGGGCCCTGCCTTCCGCATTCTTTGTGACCAGAATTAAAGAGAGATCGTTTCGAGAAGGGAAGAAGATTTGCTTTTTGATTAAAGATTATGAGTGCACATGAAATAAAAAAAAATTATGAAGCTAACAGATAAGACTTTTGTAAATAATATTCCACCTTATACAAAAGAGCTTTTGCGAGTGCGCCAACGTTTTTAAAATCCCTCACGAACTCATAGTGGTTTCCTGAAAGCGAGCTGATTGGATCGACTTTATCACAACCACAATATAAAAAAAATAATTAATTTTATTGTGACTAAGCTCAAATTGGGCTAAAAACAAAGTGTTGCTTCATCTGATTCAAAGGATGGCAAACGCCTCACGAGACCGTATAAAGCACTTCCCCCAGATAATATTCAATTAATGATTGGCTGTATTTAATAAAAGGGATATTTATCTGTCATTGACAGAGCGGCCATATTGAGCGTTGCATTACCCACCATTTAAAGTGCAGTGCCACATTTTGTTAATATCAATTATCTTTGTCCATAGACAGCATTTGTGGGATTATGCTGATTAATATAAAAATATATTCTTATAATATATATTGAAAAAGTTGTATACAGGAATTCACCTTAAAAGTATTACACAATATTTTAGAAGTATTGCCAGACAGGCTAGCTATTGCGGCATTAGTATATTACCCAGACGAGTTATGTGAATGCTTTGTTCGGTACAAGCTAAATATTGCGAGATAAGTATAATTTACTAGACAAATTATGTGAATGCTTTGTTAAAGAAAAAAGTTTTCAGTTTATATTTAAAGTAATTGACTGTGTCTGATTCATGGACATCCGTTGGCAAATCATTCCAGAGCTTAGGGGCTAAGTAGGAAAAGGATCTACCACCTTTAGACACTTTGATATTCTAGGGACAGTAAAGAGACCAGAATTTTGTGACCGCAATGTACGTGGTGGATTGTATTCTAAGTATAGATGGTTTCAGAAGACGCAAACTCATTGTCATAGATGGTTTCAGCAGACGCAAACTCTTTGTCATGGTTACGCGCCTGGCCCGAAGTTGATGTCCGGTCTGTGCTTGTTCATGGGTTTGGCTTGTGACTTAAGTGACCACTGAAACAAATACCTTGTTAAAAAGTGAAAATGTTTCAGTTTCCTTAAAACGAGGAACGTGAGGTTTGGCACTTGCCAGCCAGGTAACAATTCAAGGATCTCTAGCTAACATTGTATACATTAATTTTACAAATTAACGTTAGCTCAGTGTAGTAGTTGATATGCTTTAGCTATGATTTGTACTAAGGTATAGTTTACTGGTTATTTGTTTTCAAAAAATATCCACTTTAGAATAACTCTCTTATTATCGATTCTTTGCAGAAGTCTACTGGAAGTATGGGCCATAAAAGCCGTTTGTTTATGTTGTTGCAGCTGAATCCGTGTATAGCAACAAGACCTGAATATTAAAGTGTTGACATGAGATTCAACACAGTATTGTTGACTAATAAAAGAAAACATGAGAAAATAAAAAAATATTTTCTTCAGCACATTCAAGACAAATATCACAAGAATAAAAATTTAACAATTGTAGGATTTCTTTAAAATCTACTTCTAAATTAAACTAAAACCTCATATCAGATATCTTATATCAAATTAAAACTACAATAAATGGAAAAGTTTCTTGCACTAACAATGTTTTTACTTTTTACATCTTTAGTGGTTCAGCCCAAACCCGAGTCTCACATGACAGTGATTCTGTCAGGCCTCCCGGGAGCCACCACAGGCAGTAGATGTCATAACATGTGCCTATCTATCTGAAAGGCCTGCGTGAGCGACTCGCTATACGGCCACATGCTTGACTGCATCAGCTGTGTCAGTGTCAGGCTTGGTTGGGTAAGAGGACACTAAGAGGTTTAGTTGTCTGTGTGCCTGACTGGGCCCTCTGTGAAGTTTCACTTTAAGGAAGGATCAACTTGTTATCTGTCCAGCAGTGTGGCAGGGCACTGAGAAGCCATTCGAGGCTGAGTCCCCAAAAATAAGGTTGAGGCAGCTTATCTGTGGAAATTCTTGAGAATTTTGAACTGGCGATGACTTGGTTTGTGCCCCCATAGGATAATGATGCTATTTTATTCAGTACATCAGTATATTTCTCTAGTTTTTCCCATGACCTTCTTACAGTCGTCATTCCATCCGGGGTTGCCGTGTATGTTGCCTAAACCCGAAAAACTTCCAGAAGAAAAATCAAGCTTCTTTCACTAACAATGATAAAACACGTCATGAGTCTACACTTTAAAAATAAAGGTGCTATCAGCCATTCTGTAGAAAACCTCTTATTTTTAAGAGTGTAAGCCAATTTAACTTCAGCTAGTGTTGCATAAACAGAGTACCAAAAATTCCACCTGTCATAGACGTGGCTGATGTTTGTGGAGGAGAGATGGACTTCCAATAAGCTAAAGAATCTGCTCTCTTTGCTCAAGTCAATAGGTGTGTGTTTACCTGAATCGGTTTTATCCAGAAATTGAAAGGTATAAGGAAATAGATATATACATTGAGAGAGGAGGGACTATTTGGTAAACATGTACAGAGGATAAGGACCCATGACACGAATCTATATATATAACCGTGCTTGTGTGCGGTATGCATCACTATAATGGATGTTTGGGTCTATTGCCCTCAACTGGCAGCATTTGTTATTCAGACAGCCACTGTACTTATAGAACAATGAACAAGATAAACAGAGCTATTCTTTAACTTCTCATTCTATTAAAGATAATTCCTGTGTCCACACACACAAAGACAAAACCGTGTTCAAGGGCCATTGCTTAACCTTCTTAAACACACAAATTCCTTACTGTATATGGGACCTTGAGTGTATCGGAGAGCAAAGCTCACTCATACAAATCTGTACAGCCTTGTAGCCTTGATATAAAAAGCATGTGACATTTTCTGAGTCACCATAGAGACTTGATGCTCATCCTATAGACATGGGTTTGAATCCTGATTTAGCCGGATTGTGTCCTCTCACCAATACATCTTTCTTATATAAAATGGCAAAATGTCAACACCCCATAAGATAAGTGTACTGTACATTCACCAAGGGGCAACCTTCCGATCTCTCTGATAAGAAGCCAATACGGAAGTGACTTACGGAACTGCAATTCATCGACTGGCCGCTTGAGGCTGGCTCCAAAAGGGAGTCAATTCCCATAGACCACCATGTTAAAAATGCCCAAATTTACAGTACAAAATATGTTTACAACCTGGTACAAAAGTGTTTTTGGTCTAAATAGTAGAGATGCGCGGTTGGCTTTTACAGCCGCGGACTCCGCGGATAAACCGCGGAATCGGGACGGATGACGTGACGAAAAATAATATTTTAATTAAATTCGGGCGGGTGGCGAATCGACTGCTTGTTATTAGCTGTGTCCTTCTAAGCATGCGAGAACTGAAATGAGACGGTCTGGTCTTCTGAGGACACATAATTTGTGTCACCTGTTGCACGCGCCCCCAGTAGCGCCCACCGCACCTGTCAGCAATAAACAGCGGAGAAATTTCTGACTTATTAAAATAAATATGTAATCAGAAAAATATTAATTTATTTTACAAAATATGACACATTGATGTAGATTAAACTATTCAACAGTATATCAAATAATCAACCTTAGAAATATACGCAACATAAACCGAATAATATTAACACAAAACATAACTTATAATACTAAAACAGTGACAGGAAAAAGTTTTCTAATACACTTTTATTTAATAAGTTTTACAAAGTGGTAAATCAGGATGACACCAGTGCAGACTATGTCATTTGTGCGTTTAATTTAGGCGCTTTATTTATTTATTTTTGTCCCATGTGTGCCGATCGGAGACTGAGTTCACTGCTGATATTCTAGAGCTTTCTAGTCTCGCGGCTGTCATCAGCAGCGGCTGTCAGCTAATTTTGCCCTTCACGACAACTGTGAGGAGGGTGGATTTTTTTGTATCTTATCCGTTTAAATTATATTAAGCCTTAAAGTTCTGCATTATTAAGGGTGTGGCCACTTGAGTGACGGGCGAACTGCTACTGCTGTCACTAGAATCGAGCTAGGCGGGCGTGGTTTGAGCAACCAGCCACCTCAGCTTCACCCATGTCCCACCTCTTTACCCATTTTTGGTTATCCGCGAGTTATTAGCAATGACGTGCGGCCAAGATGGCGATGACAGGCAACGCCTACTTTAAGCTTCAAAAACGGTCTTCAAAAACCAATGGGTGACGTCACGGACACTACATTCTGTGACATTCACACAGGGCGAAAGCGATAACATGGAAGGATTGTCTGAAGCATGGCCTACAGCCAATCACAGTGGCCGCAACACATGCTCCGTTCTTGCATAAACATAATTGGCTGGCAATCTGATTGGCTAACGCACGTGTTGCCGCTCGAAAAGTTAAGTAATGTTCCACTTCTGCAGCGAGCAACGGCAGTGACACGATGTTGACAGATCCACAATTCAGTTTGGCAATGCATGACATCACCCTTAAAAGTAAATGAGAAGCGCTAGCGCTTACGCCCTGTGTGGATGTACCGTAAAGGTATCACTTTATAATAAGGTTGTATTTCTTAAAGGACAGCAAGTAGGGTTTTAAGTGTTTTATTAATCAAAATCAATGTCTTTATTCATAAATATGTCCTTGTTGGTGTCAAATGACCTCTGCCAGTGATCTGACTTTTCTTTGTAAGCTTAGAATTTCTTCTCTTTACTTACGGGTAAGTCCCGCCATATTGATAAACTATAGTAGCAGAGAGGGACAAGAAGCACTAGCCTACCAACGCATTTCCACAACGTGTTTTCATTCAGAACACGTGAACCAGCTGAAACGGACAAAGGAGTTCAGTGATTACATAACGGCTACCGTAGTTGCAATACGCAATTGGAAAGGCGAGGCGCTAGAGAGCACTATTTGTTTGAATGCAAAATACAATTTCACCACTAGATGGGGGTAAATCCTACTTATTGTCTCTTTAATGTAACTAAAAATGAGAAACATTTATTAATCTTAGTTCATGTTATTTTTACATGTTTTTTTTAATTAAAAGTTGTAACTGTTAACATTGGTTAATGCACAATGAACTACAGTAACATGAACAGTTGTATTTGCCTTAACATTAACAATACTTAATAATTGCTGAAGCACTATATTGCTCATTGTTAGTTCATGTTAGCTAACACATTTACAGTACTACTGCTAATAAATTCAACCTTATTATGAAGTGTTACTCTTGTATAATAATAAAAAATATTAATAAATGGTCCCTAGGGGCTGTACTCTTTCAAAAAGAAGACCTTTGCACCTACAGTAAATAGTTTTAGCTCCTTGTAGTACATCAAAGGTACATATTGGTACCAAATGTATACATATCTGTACCTATATGGTACATATTAGGACATTTTAAAGGCTACTGCTGCCCCATGACAGCAAGGGACCATTTTTTAACAATTTTTTCACTACTCCGTAGTGAGTACTTAAAGTAAACTAATGGTAATACCATTAATACATGTCCAAAATAACATGTCCAAAAAACTATAAAATAATATACCACTATTTTAAAAAATTAAATAAACTGCAACCAATACGATACACATATAAAGTAAATGATATTAGACTTCTATATATTTCCCATTTGCTTTTTTCAATCATATTTTCATCATATTGTCAATCAGGGCAGTCCTCCAACCCGTGAATCATTTATTCACTGCCAAACACCAACGACACAAACAAGCCAGCTAACAGGTTAATGCTGCGCCTCGCCGAAAAGGCGGCACTGCTATCATTTCATTTGCTTGTTCAATTGTTTTTCTCACACTGGATCGGGCTATTATGAGCTCCTTTCAGGGTGCCGGCTATTCAATGTCAAGAACAGATTCGGTTGCAAATATCAATATGGGATATTCTACCTCCGCCTCTCCTTTATTATCTGTCATTGCATTCATTTCTGTCCAAAAAGAGGGATTATTAATATACAGCTAATCTGAGTCTCACAGTGTGAAATAAGCCTGGCCGTGCCTTCGCCAAGTTTACATGCTGATTGTGCTTCTCCGCCTCCGTGTCGACTTAAATTTGCATAAAATCCCATTTCTCTGATGCAGCCTCAACGCGCCAAATCCATTCACTGCCGCAACCGCGATATCGCAGCCTGACGGAAGGAAGTGAATGGAGGGAGGGGAAAGAAGTAGAGAATAGAACCAGCTCTTCTTCCGCCCCATTTCACACCCAGCCTGTCCCATTAACACAAACCACACATAATGGATTTTTTTAAAAATATATAATTTAAGATCATTTGAGTATAAGGTATGCATGAGATACAGTCAGGTACAGATACAGTAGACTCTTAAAGGGATAGTTCACCCAAAAAATTACTCATCCTCATGCTGTTACAAACCTATATACATTTTTTTAACTATCCCTTTTTAAATTAAGTTTCTTTAAATGTCGAGATGTATGGTTCCATAAAGAATCTTTAACATCCAAATAAACGTTCTGTTGCACCAAGGCTTAGCCTTCCCCTGGCCACGGACTTCTTATTAAGTGATTAAGATTCAAATTTTTCAAAAGTTTCTGCTGCTTTAACATGAAAATGCTCACAAATGCTCAAAACTGTTTTCTCTGTCCCAAAATCCAAACAGCGCCCGTTTCTCAAACAGAAGACTGCATCCTCCGGAGGTCGCATATGCAGGCTGCATACTTCACCAAGCCTGGTTTATTTCAGTTAACTGAACATTGCATTCGCAGATCATACGCATATTACAAAAATGTACGATTAATTAACTATATTAGTAAACTTTATAGATGATAATATTCTGAAATAAGACAGTCTTTATGACGTATGCAGCCTGCAAATGCGAGGATTCAGCCCTCCGTTTAAAAAACGCCCACACGAGAAATCCTGGTCGTCATCAGCAACAAAGCAGCTGTGGGAATGCTGTGAGCAAGCGCAAAATTAAAGTTATTTTTTTTATATTCGTTCATAGACAAAGGCTACACAAGTAATACATTACAGTGTTTTTAAATCTAATTGTGATTGCGTTAATTAAAAATGATTTCATATTTAATATTATGCATATTTTTATGACACATATCTGGTACGCGCTTAAAAAAGCGCGGGAAATGAGCGTAGGTTAATATTAACTTTTGCAGGCGGCCAACATTTTAAGCATTTACAAACATGGACATATGCATATATTTCAAAACCAAGATGGACCAGATGAACAAAAACGCGTCAAATTCAAGTTTGCAGTCGACATAGCAACCGCATAAAGTTTGAAGACATCATTAACACACATGATGATACGAGGTCCAAATGCAGGATTTTGCTTTATTAGGTAAGGCAATGGCTATTTATTATTATTGGCTGCCATGCCAAATCACCCATAAACTATAGGCTACCTGCTTTATTTTAAAAGATAACTCTCTGAACGTAGGCTATAACTTTTTTTTAAATAAATGTATGGGGATCGTTTATGCTTGGAGGTGCAGATTGTTGCTATGGCAGGTGGCACCTTGGAGGTTTTGGGAAAAAACTATATAATTTGGTTTTGCATTTTAAGTTTGATTCTGTCCGCGTGTTTACGTCGAGCACTCGTGGTTTTTAAAGCGCAGCACAAAATGCGAGGATGCCTGAAAGAAACCCGCAATGCATGCCCCACCTCCGAGGCCCGGGCCTTTCTGACTGGTCCACTATTCGACGTTTAAATCGCGGCACTGCAAAAGACGAGCGCCAATCACGTCAGTCTAGCTCGCGTTTAAATCAATTAAATTAAAGCAACACTATGTAGTTGTTTACCTTTAAATAATGTCTCTAAAATTATTTCAGTGATAGATCAACTTTTAACTGGACAAATTGTACTGTCGCTGCAACCTGAGCAGCCTCCTAGCTGCTACAAGCACACTCTGAAAGTGGCAGTGGAGGGTAGCGCACACAGCCCCGCCCCTCCCCCTGTCTGCAGAAGAGTGTCTGATACCAGGCACTGTTGCGCTTTTCAACCACATGGGGGAGCTGTAAGTCATTTTTACATGGAAACTACATAGTGTGGCTTTAATGCAAAGTGGAATAATAAAAACGGTGAATCCTAGCCTTACCGTGGAGTTGATTCACTCTCCACCTACATGTTGCACAAAAGAAAAAGGACTATAAAAATGTAAGAATACTGAAAGGTTATTTTGGGAACCAAAACTTGTTCTTCTTGTGTATCGCTTGCAAAAACCTTTTCAAAACCTTCATTTTAAAAATGTAGTCCAACTCCAAACTCCAAAGCTACAAGGTAACCCAGCCATCATACGAAAAAGTGTTTTCAGATTTGACCTGGTACGGTATGTGTGTGCGCATGTCTCAAATTCAAATTCTTCCTCCGCGTTACAGATTTGGATGCTTCGATCATGAACTCTGGCGTATCTCTGATCACCAATCAGAAATCTCTGCTGCCAGCCTCACTAAGCAAAAACCTGAGCAGAATACTAAATCACCACATTTGATATTCCACTCCATGCAAGTGTGCCCGGTATCTCCTGGCGGCTTTCTCATTGTGTCTGTCTCTATCGCACCATCTCGCTCTCAATCTCTGCTTCGTAAATAACAGAGGCAGTAAACTGATCCTATGTAAATCTGCCATTACACAAAACGGATATCAGATATTTCATTTGTGTTGCTCTTCACCCTGACTCACATTTGTAGACGTCAGACACCTGGGTGATTGTCGCGACTGTGCTTGTAAGAAAGTATTTTAAATGAATTGCTCGATCGGTATTTCCAAAGCAAGGCCGCTTGCAAAGATGCATTGATGCTATGGTTGTGTAACCCATAGTTGGGTCAAATATGGACATTTTCTAGGTTCCATGATAATCCTTTTAGTAATGTCACAAATATGGCGTCCATGCTCCGTGACAAGTGTACGACATAAAGCCTGTGATAAACTAATAACAGACTCACCTGAAAGTGACACATACGTGATCAATGTAACTACATTTCGTCATGTGTGGCTAGTTCCTACTTTTTATAACTGCCCTATTTCTGAGCTGATAGAGATTTGTTGAGGGTGCATGCAGATTAATCACATTGAATGAAAGCTCTCATTTGTCCTTCTGACAGTGGCCTCATTGCATTTCTCTCTCTGGATTGCCTCTGGAAGCCTATTCGTCTGATAAATCACGGTAAATGAACGGAGATGTGCCGTTACAGCTGTTTTGTTTCCTTTCTAACAACAATTATTGCTTAAACCCCTGAACTAAACCTCTATCCGGAGGAAAGAGCTTAATAAAGTTTGTTTCATTCTTTAGCAAATTAAATTGTTCCTCCAGCAACTCCTCTTGACATATTGAATACAATTTTAGGTAATGCATCAGTCCAAGACAGAGAGAGAGAGAGAGAGAGAGAGAGAGAGAGAGAGAGAGAGATGTGTGTCAGCATTCTTCGGTGCTTGCATCGTCTCTGTAATGGCTCCATTGTTTTGTTAACAATGTTTAAAGTCTTGAGGGAAATCATTGTTTTGTTAATATTGTGTTTGGTCTGCTCTCAGTTACTGTACAGTCATTCGTAGTGACAGACAGACAGATACTACTGACATAATAGTTAAGGATGCATTATATCTTCTTCTAAATTTCCTTGTCAGTTTACCTCTTAAAATAACATGATGGTATTTAAACGACATAAGCGGAAGTTTGACACGAACCATGAAAACTTTTAACCCTTACACCCCTGGCAGACAACCCATACTGAAAAAAATAGCCTGGTTAGCTGGTTTTAGATGGTATTCAAACCTGGTTTTAGCAGTCTGGTTTTAGAGGGTTCGGAGTGTCATGTGTGTTGCTTGCATTTTCAAAATATGTGTTTGTTGCGTCATGTGAACCATGTGCATCACGTGTTTCTTCAAAATAAGTGCCTGCTGCACACGCGTCAAAACCGTTCATGATAAAAAAGACGTTCACAAAATAAACACAAGACACTCCCTGAACACTAAACTTTGACTATGCATGAGATTATGCGAGTATCTGGCAAAAGCAAGCATATCATAAACCCTTTAGACGCGTTTGCAGCAGGCACTTATTTTGACAAGACACATGATGCACACACGATCTCTCGATGCACAGAACACATATTTTAAAAAAAGGAACCACACACATGACGGGCTACATACATGTTGTGACAAACTTTGCATCAAGCACTACTTGGTAGTAGCTGGTTTATGCTGGTCCTCCCAGCCTGGCAAAGCTGGTCTTTAAGCCTGGTGGGTAAGCTGTTTTTTCAGCCTGACCAGCTAAGATTAGCCCTGGGCTGCCTAGTCTCCGGTTTTAATGTGGAATAGGCTACTTTAATACTATTTGCCATGGGCTGTTTATAATGTCCAAGACCCCAGTGATGGAATATTTAGCTGAGGGAATGTAAATTTTAAGATTTGAGATTTAACCATGGAATCCAATTTTTACCAAAGAATCCTCCTCGAAATGTGATTGGGCTAGGTTTGGATTACTTTGTTGTGAAAACCCTGGCAACCCTGGACCAGCCTGACCAGCTAAAAAAGTGGCCAAAACCAGTGGCGGCTTGTGACTGCTCATCCGAGGGGCGCAAATTCAAAATATGTGTTCGGAGTGTCATGTGTGTTGCTTGTGTTTTCAAAATATGTGTTTGTTGCATCATGTGAACCATGTGCATCACATGTTTTGTCAAAATAAGTGCCTGCTGCACATGCGTCAAAACTGTTTATGATAAAAGAGACGCTCACGTTCACAAAATACACTCCCTGAACAGTAAACTCTGATTACGCATGAGATTATGCGAGAATCTGGCAAACGCGAGCGTCTTTTTTTATCATAAACCCTTTAGACGCGTCTGCAGCAGGCACTTCCCTACTGAAAAATCCAGCTAAAACCAGCATAAGCTGGTAGCTGGTTTTAGCTGGTTTAAGGTGGTTTACGCTGGTCCTCCCAGCCTGACAAAGCTGGTCATGCTGGTGGGCCAGCTGGTATTCCAGCATGACCAGCTAAGTTCAGCTAGACCTGCTTAAAATGCGACCAAAACACACCTAGACCAGCTTGCTACACCAGCAAAACCAGCTTCCTACACCAGCAAAACCAGCTAAAACCAAGCTGGGGACCAGCTAAAACCAGCTCATCAGCTTATGCTGGTCTTAGCTGGATTTTTCAGTAGGGTTGGCAGGACACGTGATTTACACACAATCTCTCAAAGCGCAAAGAACCACACACATGACGGGCTACATACATGTTGTGACGAACTTCGCGTCGAGCGCCCTCGAAAAAAGAAGTCACTGGCCGCCACTGGCCAAACCCTTCTAAAACCAGCCTGCTACACAAGCTTAAGTTAGTTTTAGCTTTTTTCAGTAAGGAAACCTGCAGATATTGATAGACAAACAAACAGACAAACAGGTAGATGGAAGAACAGGTCAGACAAGGAGATAGACATAAGATAGACAGATAAATAGACAGACAGATAGAGATGTAGGCAGACAGACAGACAACCAAACAGAAAGACAGACAGATGGGAGAGAGAATGAGAGAGAGACAGAGATGTGGCCAGAGAGAAGTGGAACTTTCTTACATTACAAAAATCTAGCTGTCATAGACTGTGATAATGGGCTCTCAAGAGGAAGCAGCAACACTTGCTCCTGCATGTAACTTAAATAAGAAGACAAACGAGTGTGGTTTTACCCACCCTGTTAACCTTCATCTCGGTGGCAGAGAGCAGATAAGGGCCAGGGCCACAGCACACTCTCTCTTATCCAGACTCTGCTAACACAATACAATCCTTATCTTAAAGATCTACAAATAATAAACGGTACTCGTCAGTGTGTTTCAGTGTGTTTCTTGTACATTCATTATAATTTCATGACAAGAATGCAATAACGATTAAATCAATTTTTGAACACAGTGCAATTTTGTTTTATAGATTTTGAGTCAGATATAAAGGTTTGTCTGATAAGAGAACTTTAAGAGGACCCTCCAACTTTTAATGTCAAAGATCAGATCATTTAATTGGTATAAAAAGCTGTTTTTCAAATATGGTCTTGTACTAAAATACCACACAGAGGTATGCTTGTAAAGGGGTGTCCGGGGAATTGTTCAGGTGAAGTGCAATATGGATCTTAATTTATGCACGCAATCCACCAACATTTTTTTTAAAAAGCAAACAACTATTGACGATGCAGATTTAAACTACCAGTCAAAAGTTAAGGATGACTGAAATCTTAGATCAAAAAATCTAAAGATGTACATCAATACAAGTATGTTGTTTAATATGTTTCTCTGAAGTTTATATGAATGAACACGAGGATTAATGCATGGCACGAGACCAACGAGTATTCACTATCATACACAATATGTTGTTTAATGTTCTCTAATGTTTCTCAAATTAATATGAGGAGTTAACGTATGCCTTTGCTGCGTTCAGACCAGCCGCGGCAAAGGTGTCAAGTGCAAGTGATTTCAATGTTATGTCAATGTTAACACCTATTGACGCGCGCCTGGAGGTCTTGTGGCGAATGAGGAGTTTAGCGCGGCGCTGTAGACGCGATTCTGCGTCATTTGTGCGTCTAGTTCGCGTGAATAGCGCGAATTGAGCGTTGCCGCGGGAAACGCGCAAGTTAAAAAATTTGAACTTTGGTGGAAAAACGCGTCACGTTAACCAATCAGGAGCTTGCTCTAGTAGTGATGTGACCACAGGAAGCGAGCAGAATGCGGGAATGAAGCGTGTAAACTCAAAATGTTCAAGCGGCAAACTAGAAGTGGTAGACGCGAATTTGACGCCTCAAACGCGGCTGGTGTGAACCCACAATAAGGGGTGGCTTCCCGGACAGGGTTTACCCTAGTTCCAGATTAAAATGCATGCTTGAGCTGCCTTAATTTATAAACACATTGTACTTGTCTTGTCTTAAGATGCACATCACAGTATTGTTTTTTGTAAGGTTTGTTTTTAACTCTTTCCCTGCCAGCGTTTTAAAAAAAAGTTGCCAGCATTTTTCATGATTTTCACAAAAGTTTAATGCCTTCCAGAAAATGTTCTTCTTTAAATATATAAACAAACAATATATCAGATGAAAGAACAGACCCTCTGCTTTCAAAAAGAAAAAAAAACGTTTCATCCTACCTTCATTAGTTCTCTTGTAATCACCTCTCAAACATGGGTAGGTTTCTTCAAAAACACCCAATTTTGAGCAAAAAGCTGAGATAATTCAATTTTTGCTAAGGACTTTTGATAGAGATCAGATGCAGAGCGATCTTTAAAACATACACGGAGTTCTTTCTCTTTCACGTGAGGCACTACTTCCGAGTTGTATAAGTTGCGGAAGTGCGCCACCTGGTGGATAATAGCGGTATTGCAGAAAGACGGAAAATCTCGTCATTGGTGGGGAAGCGTTTTCTCTTAATTGACGAGATATCTCATCAATGGCGGTGAAAGAGTTAAAAGCCACTTAAATGTCCTAATAAAACTAAGACTTAGTCCTGGATTAATCTAAACCCTGTACGGGAAACCGCGCCTAAATGTTTAAAATTAGTCTTATGGAATAAACATACAGGTACATGTGCTAACATACCATCAATGAGATTAAACGGAAAGCAAATGAAAACTTTAGCTTAAGGGGGAAAATTTCGTAAAAAAATGACTTTTTCCATGCATGTTAAAGGGGCCATGGCACAAGACTTTTTTAAGATGTTTGGTGTCCCCAGGGCACATATGTGAATTTTTAGCTCAAAATACCATATAAATAATTTATTATAGCATGTTAAAATTGCCACTTTGTAGGTGTGTGCAAAAATGTGCTGTTTTGGGTGTGTCCTTTAAAATGCAAATGAGCTGCTGAAATTCAAACACTGATCACAATGATGGTGGTTTGTTGCAATTAAAACTCAATTGTGCTTTTCTCTGCACTAAATGGCAGTGCTGTGGTTGGATAGTGCAGATTAAGTGGTGGTATTATTATAATAAGAGCTCCTTATGACATCATAAGGAGAGCCAGATTTAAATAAAGTTACTGGGTTGGTCTTTTTCACATTTTCTAGGTTGATAGAAGCACTGGGGACCCAATCATAGCACTTAAACATGGAAAAAGTCAGATTTTCATGCCATGGCCCCTTTAAGTGCTATAATTGGGTCCCCAGTGCTTCTATCAACCTAGAAAATGTGAAAAAGATCAACCCATTAACTTAGTTTTGGTAAACCATTCCCTGCAAGCATGTGCAAAAATAAGTAATTGAAATTTGGCTCATCTTGTGATGTCAGAAGGGGATAATACCGCCCCTTAATCTGCACTATTCAACCACGGCACTGCCATTTAGTGCAGAGATCTATTCATTTGCATTTTAAAGGACACACCCAAAACCGGCACATTTTTGCTCACACCTACATAGTGTCAATTTTAACATGCTATAATAAATGATCTATATGATATTTTGAGCAAAAACTTCACATATATACTCTGGGGACAGCAAAGATTTATTTGACATCTTAAAAAAGTCTTGTGCGATGTCCCCTTTAAGTCTCTTGCATGTGCCTCTGATTACAAAAGGTTCTTCTGGGATGTTTAGACCGCAAAAAAAATAAGAAATGAATGAATAAGAATGAGTGAATCATCCCAAACTTTTGACTGGTAGTATATGCCTTCAGTATACTTAATTACTCATTGCTTGTTTCCAAAAAATCCTCAGTGGGAAACATATTGGATTTTTTGGTTTTGCTTCTCTTTAACGTCTGGTAGTGAAAAAGAAAAAGTGTGAAGTGAACAACACTTTGGCTCCATCTCCTCATTAGCTGTTACCTAGCTACATCGAAAAAATGCTGCTGGTACTCACAGTTATAGTGATGACGCAAACGTACCGCGGTCCATAGCCAAATAATAATGTGAGAAAAGACCTGCGGGGGAAGAACGAAGGCGTTGGAATCGAACTCTCGTTCCAACCTAGTACTCGAGCCAAGTGCAAAAACAACCATAGAGCTTTTGCATCCGCTGCAAAGTTTCCAATGAAGTTCTGTACATTTTCCAAATCACCTGCATGGCTCATTTTCGGTGGGGTTAAAGGTTCATAACTCAAACCAGAGGATGCTGAGAGTTTTAACTGGAGAATCTTCAGAATGTCCCTGATTAGACAGAGGCTCGGTGACCCCACTGCTTCTGTCAGAAATATGATTATTAGTGCGCTAAGTGCCTGCTTCATAACCTCTCTGCAATCCCTGTCAATCATAGGGTCAGGGTGACAACCGAGCACCAGGAGTCCCCTGATGGGAAACATGACCTCTCCGATGCAGCGGCCTGGTGGAGATCGACTCGACATGAGTATGATGAGACCTTCCATCGCTCATGAAGTGTAAAATCATCTAGGACCTCTCAGGGCTCTGGGAAATGATGCTCATGCTGGCATTTAGATAGAACTGAAAGTGGAGCAAGTTGGTAAATACAGAGTCCAAATCATAAACATCTATCTCCGTCAAAAGGCAAACGTGTGTTTTATTAAGTGAACTGCACGTAAGGACTGAGATCAAAACAAAGATTTGCATCTCATGGATTTTAATTGTACACCATACGAACTTGTTAAGAAAGCTTTGTGTTGGATTTATCAAAACACGACTTTCTTTGACATTCCCGGCCTGTTATGTGAATTATATTAATGCATCTGCCTCTTTCTGTCAGTTTGTCTATTTCACTAATAGTGTTAAAGTTCCTGTAGCTAAGTGGAAGCATTGCATTAGCTGCGCAAAAAGTCATGGGTTTGATCCCAGGGAACAGATACAGTATACTAATAAAACGCAAACATTGTAATTCACTGTAAGTAGCTTTGGATAAAAGCGTCTGCCAAATGCATAATGTAATGTAAATGTAAACAGCTGCCCGAAATAGGTTATCTTGTTTACATTATATATATTTAATGACATAAATTACATTAATTTTACAGATATGCTATAACAAATAAGACACTATATTTAACACAACTATTTACATCAAGGACTGTGTAATATGTTACATTATGAAACATAAACATTAGCCCCTGTCATTATATCCCGTATCCCAGAATTAATGCAGTTATTTTGCATGCGTATAGATTATTGCGACCGTATTGTAGATCTAAGCAGCTGGTAATACAATGAATCTCTGATCATGTGATTTGACATGATTTATGCTTGGCTAGGACTGCAACGGATCATTAAACACATAAGGGTAATTCAATTTGCTGCCTTTAGTGATTTTAAGGCTATTTAAACACATTAGTTGACATTTACCTACATTTTGCATATATTATACTCAGTGCTGCTATTGCTACTATTGTGGCTTTTTTAATTAAGATACAATCATTTTCTGTAAAGCAGCTTAACAATATCTGTCCCTGCCTGGGAAAAGCTGGCTGAAATAATTTTTTCACATAAGGGTCAGTGACAAAACGGTTTGGCAAGATGAGAAATTTAAAAAAAAAAACTTTTTTAAAAGCACGCATCAGGTTTATTTCAATGCACATAGTGTATTTATGTTAATTTTATGCAATAAAAAAATATATTTGCGTCATTTTTATAAAAGTTAAGACTGAATGGACCTGAAAATGTCAAATTGTGTAACCGTCAATTGCGGCAAAAAAATGAGAAAATGAGAAATATTAAATATTTTATCCACCTTGATAGCATATAAGCGTAATCTTAAAAAAAAAAATATATATATATAATTTTATTAGTGGAGCCCCTAAGGGGACATGGAGCAAAAATTAAATAAAGTTGAGTTTCGCATGCACACGTGAAACTATCTTGTTCCCACGTGAAACTATCGCGTTTAGTTTTGTGTGCGGAAGTGAAACTATTGCGTTTAGTTTCGCGTGCGGAAGTGAAACTATCGCGTTTAGTTTCGCTTGCGCACGTGAAACTATCGCGTTTAGTTTCACGTGTGCACGCGATATATTCACGTGCGCACACGATAGTTTTACGTGAGCACGCAAAACTAAAATTTTACAAAAAATTCTGTACATGAAGGTTTCACATGAGCACAATAAAGTTTCACGTTAGCACATCAAACTAAACTTTAGTTTTTTTACTCCAATGTCACCTTAGTGGCTCGGTAGTTTTTTCTAAATATACATTTTAAATTTAAATTGTTATATTTGTCCTGACATCTGCCGAAAACAGCTGTTTTCTAAATAATCTTGACAAATTATGTAAAAATGTATATAAAAAAACATATTACATTAAACAAGATGATTATATTTTATTCCACATTTTTATGAATATATTTATATTTTAATCATTTAAAAAAATACTAGTTACACCAATTGACACAGAAAGTTACACCACATTGACATTTTTGCAATTATCACCCAAATATTCTTTCAAAATTAAATAAAACCAGAAATTTTAGACTTGGTCCTCAAAAAGAGAATGTATGCAAGTAATCTCCAAATTTATTTTTAAAATTTTAACCCTTTTAAATTTAATTGAACCATACGGACACAAATTAATTAACGTCACGTCATTGACCCATAAATCATCCTACATAATGTAAAGAACATTCTGTGAAAAATATAATCTTGATATCTTTAATATGAAATCAATATGAAATCAAAGTTTTATTCTCCAATACTCACAATTAGATTATAAGACATTAGCATGGTTTTCACAGACAGGGTCACATATATGTGCTGTGAACAGCCCTACATAATAAAAGTGAACTGAACAAATTTAAGTATCAATCTAAAAATAATCAAAGCAGTAAGATCATTTTCTCAATGTCTTGTAGCAAGAAAAACATGAAATTTAAATCTTTCACAAATTAAACATGTGTACTGTACTACATACTAGGACAGCCCTAGATCTGAGCTGTTAAGCAATGTGCTAACGTTAAATATTACCGTTAAATATAGAATGTGTTAAAATCTGTTCATAAACATTGCATAAATCTCTCCAGAACTGTGAAATAATGAGCTTTAAGGATATGCTTTAGTATGCAGATGATAACACATGATGCAGGACTATAAAATTATGGGTATGATATGTCATGCTGGCTTGCTATTCTTGCCCTCCAGGGTAGTTTATTGTTCTGGAATGCAGTCTATTCATCACAGTGGAAAAGAGAGATAAGTAGGTACCCTTAGGTTTCGTTTTGTACTTTTACAGGTTTACAAAACATAATACAATGTTGTACCTTTTGGGGTACATTACTGTACCTTAAAGATCTATCGTGCACCTTTAAAGCTACAGTTAACCTTTGTACTCCTATAATTTAACTGGTACAAAAATGTTCCTTATGGTACACTTAAGAAGATCATTAGGGTATAATATTGTACCCCAAAAGGTATAACATTTTAATGTGTTGTATACCCATAAAGGTACAAAAATGAACCTTTGAGGGTAACACCCGAGTGACAGAAAATGCCTTTTTGTACCTTGTTTTCTGAGGAAACAAGGTATGTGCGTGTAAAACACTTGAAATACTAATACATGGCTAAAAGGAGAACTTGTTTATTTTATGTGTTCACAATGATAATTTTTGTCCAACTTAAAGCTTTAATTCGAACCGTAAAACATCTGTGATTTTGAGCTCTGTTCCCAGGGGATAAATGAAATGTTTTGGAAGTCAGCACTTTTAACTACAACAAATGAAAGAAAGACTGAGAAATTGTATAATTTGCTTCCCAAAATATATTAATACTCGGTGAGATTTGAAATGCAATGCAAGTATTTTCTTATTAAAACTATTCCTGAGATTTTATGTACTTACACAAATTAGAGCCGCTGGATATGAATTACATCATTTCATTTTCTCCTCTTTCAAGCCACCGTCTTAATGGACAAAATAATTGAAACGAGGCAATTAACGCCATAAATGGCACAAAAGTAGCACATCACGCACGACACAATGTGTATTTGTACAGAGGTCTTTAACATTTCTATGAAAACCATTCATCAAACTTGGTATCTTTCCTATTAGTCCAGTTGACATCCAGCACAATGCATGTCCATCAGTCAACCTGGTAAAATCCATTACAGTGAGTATATGAAAAACAAAATTTGGCCTTGTTTGTACCATGCAAATCAATATTTAATTCCAGTAAAGTTCAGTGGTAGACAGAACCCTTTATCTTGATAGTTGATTTAGGACTAACGTATACTTATTACAACATATCCCAAGCAATGTTTGTTTGTTGCACTACAGCACTGGAGAGAAAAACAAATAAATTATACATCAGCTAAATTTTCAAACACACAATACTCAGGGGAAAACTTAATAAGGCTTGCATTTTTTAAAAGGCGTGTAGTGTTTCTTTACAAGGTACAATTGCCATCTACTGGCCTGGCACTTATAATACAGCATATTTAGTCATCTTCACGTATTTAGTCATATCTGTGAACGGACAACTTTTCGGAGTTTCATTACATCGTTGTCATGTAAGTAGGGCTGTCACAATGATTAAATAATCGTCTCATCAAGATTGTTTAACCTCATCGCGATGATTTCAGATCACCGCAATGATTGCACATCTCTTTAAAAAACACAAGGGGGAGCCGCCTGTATAAACGAGACAGTTTCAGATGTTTCCTATCACATTGGCTACTATTTAAGACCTGTTTTGTTACACTGAAAAAAATGATTCATTGAATTTAATCAATTTTTTTAAGGTAAGTGGTTGCAATCAATTTATTTAAGCTACATTTAAACAAAAGTTTTATATTTCATTTTACGTTACTAATCTTTTTTGTTTAAATGTAGCTTAAATGGATTGATTGCAACCACTTACCTTAAAAAAATTGATTAAATTCAATGAATCATTTTTTTCAGTGTATAGTCATTTTATTTTAATTGCATCGTTATTTTTCAGACACTTTATTGTGTTTATTTCTTTAATTTTCAGTTTTTGAAAGATATATGTGTGCAAAAAATATTTCCTGAACAAAAAAAAAATGTATGAGAATTAAGGGGTTGTGCACACCAAAACTTTAAACGCGGCTGAAAACGCCTGGACAACGCCAAATAGCTTTCTTCAGCTGAGCGCTTTGGTAGCTGTGATACTTTAGCTGTGGGCCGGTGGTTACTGTGGTAATGCCCCGCCCCTCCTCAACTGTGATTAGGGGCCAGTCACACCAAAAGCGTTTATGGCAGTTGCAGGCGCCTTTTTTGAATGATATTCTATGGGCAGGGTGCGTTTGCGCGCTGTTTATGCGCGCCGAGTGCCTTGCGTTTTTTTGCCGCCTGCCGCGCACGCGTTTTTGAAGAAGCGCTGAGAGCGGAGAAGCGCCCGACGTCATTCGCCTCTTTCTATTGTCCAATGGAATGAGGGGAGAGGCGGGCCTTACGTTGTGGTGAGGGAAGTTTACAGTTGCTTTGAAGAACCGGACTCCACTTGCTCACTCTCTCCTGCGTGTTTGTGCACCTCTCACCCTCAAACAAGGTCAGAGCAAGCGTTTCTTTTTAAAGTTTCTGCTAATATGACAGTTAACAGCAAAAGAGCGCTCACGTTTCAATATTTGATTGACAAGACAGCTGACTCGGTGGTTGCTTAGCAATAAGAAAAGCCGCGTCGCACTGCTCTTTTTTAAAAAAGGCAGTGCGTCGCGCCTTGCATTTGCAAGCATTTAAAGCGCTTTTGGTGTGACTGGCCCCTTAGACAGCCGTGAGAACTGACATTAATGAACAGAGCTTTTCACCCAAAGTGGAATATTTTTCAACTCTCGGCGCTCAGCGCAAAGCGCGGAAAAAACGCTAGCTGCTGGCTTATTTGAAAACCGCCGAGCGTAAAAGCTTTGGTGTGCACGCCCCCTAAGTGTCAAAGCAATAAAACAGACAATTAACCGTCATAATCGTCAAAGTCCTGAAACAGGAAATTAATTGTCACAATTTATTAGGCAAATAACCGTCAGCCAAATTATTATAACCGTGACAGCCCTACATGTAAGTATAGCCTTACATTGCATTCAAGCTATGCCATTTTTCAGCATGTGTGTTTATAGGATCGAACGCACAACCTTTTGTGCTGATAACATAATGCTCTTTCAACTGAGCTACAGGAACACAATCAATCCATGGTGATTGGTCCAAGATACCACACCATCCCCTGCAGAAGTTTGAAGAATAGATGGTTAACTTTGCCAAGCAAACGTTGCACATCTGTTCAGTGATTTCACTGCTTAAACCTTCTAGCATTATACAGATGTTAACCTAAAGTACACAGAAATTGCAAGTAAAACGCAGAGTAAAAGTAAAAAAGCTGGAAAGGAGACAGTGAGAAAGACATAGAGAGACCTCCATAGGTGATGTGACATCAGACAGACAGGTAGATGGAGATTAGGCTGTCAGAGAGGCAGTCTGTCAGTATAGCGTCTCATATACACCTCACTGGCTACTGACAGCTACATGTCTGCACGTATGGGTCGTAATAGCAGAACACTGTTATTTCCCTCAGCCTTTCCCTTTTCCTTCAGGCAATTAGGCACCGGGGGCTTTTCTATTACTGCTGGGTTTCCTATTGCGTTATCCCTCTCTGTGCTTTCATTTAGCACACTTTCATAGTCAGACTGTTCACGTTTGCAGGTGTGGTCTACATTACAGTAGCATTAACACAGCAAATGATTTACCTGTAGGGGGAAACCATGTACTGTTCTTTATTTATTCTGCCAACTGTTATTTTTTTCTGGTGACAAAAACTTTTTTAAGCTTCAGAAACTTTAAGTTTCAGATTCAGTATTTGAATGACACTCTTTTATAATTGTCTTGTATATTTAGATTGTTACACGCATCTAAACGACAAATTTAAAACACAAGAGGGCTTGTTAACAACAGCATCATTTATTTCCATGCATCTGCAATGTTACCCAATTCACTAAACACATTATACAAATCTGGCAGTACAGCATGTAAAAATGACGATAGTACAGCATGGTACAATTTCACATTTCGTGTTTTGAGCCGTCCACCTGGATATATGCCCGGTTATAGAGCTCTTCTCTGTCGGTTGATGAATTACTGCTGACATTCATACGAATATGAACATAAATATTTCTATTCTCTTTATTATATACTATTCTGATTGGTCGTAATACTGCAGTATTGTGAATAAGGACAAAGAGCATACTTTGTAAATAAAGATGTGTTTGTAAAATGGTAGTTATTTCATTTAAATATGCAGGATCCAGTGCGAACCATCACAGTAGCACCTGGTAAAGATGGATTGTGGGTGGTAATGAATAAGGTTTTGTGCTGAAATACCAAATGTTCAGTGGGCAGCTCTTGGCCAAAATAAACTACTTTGGACTTCATGCCGGGAGACAAAAATCTGTTTGAAGCAGATGTTCATAAACTATCATACTAACTCGAAATTGTTTCATCTGGCCTTAAGACGCGTTTGTCCTTATGCCTCATTCCAAGATTTCTTCCTTCAACTAAGAGAGATTTTCCTTGCCACTGATCTGTAACGCTGTTTTACTGTCAATGATATCTAATCTACTACTGGTCAAAAGTTTAGAGTCACATTTTTTTCCACTTTTTAGAATAATAGAGTACTTGGAATTCCATTGTAACTGGAATTTCTGTTCAAAAGAAAATAACAAATAAATCCACCAAAGGCCATCCTTTGCCTAAAATGTAAAAAAAGTTCAATTTTCATCAAGCAGCTCATTGAGGTATCAATGAGAGTGGTTCTCAAACATTTTCGTTTTGCGGCCCTCCCCCTGTGCAGTGCATCCCTTCATGCCCCCCAAAGAAAATTTATCAGTGGCAGCCGGGGACTTCTTTTTTCGAGGGCGCTCGAAGCAGAGTTCGTCACAACATGTATGCAGCCTGTCATGTGTGTGGTTCGTAATTTCAAAATATGTGTTCTGCGCGTCGAGTGATCCTATGTGCATCACGTGTCTTTTCAAAATAAGTGCGTGCTGCAGACGCTTCTAAAAGGTTTATGATAAAAGAGACGCTCGCGTTTGCCAGACACTCGCATCATCTTATGCATAATCAGTGTTTACTGTTAAGGGAGTGTCTTGCGTGTATTTAAGCGTCTCTTTTATCATAAACGGTTTTGATGCATGTGCAGCAGACACTTTTTTGACAAAACGTGTGATGCACATGGTTGCACACCTGACGCAACAAACACACATTTTGAAAACACAAGCAACACACTCCGTCACGAGCCGATGATGAGCAGTCACAACATTCAATTAAACAATGTAGTCCTGTTGGTTAGTAGCCTTATTTTTCTGAGATTTAATTACACAGAATTTATAATAAATGTATGTTTTTTTATAAAATGGCATTAATCTGGGGCCCCCCTGGCATCATCTCAGGGCCCCCAGTTTGAGAACCCCTGAACAAAGATACAGTATAGAGCCAGCAGCCAGATTATCTTTGTAGCGGCTGGTTCTGAAATAGATCTGTCATGAAAACCACGCGCGAATGATAGACACGAGTGTGCAGAAGAATATCCATTTTCAGAAAGTGTCCGTGCAAGCGCGCAATCACTATTTGCTTTTGCAGCTGGACAACAAGCACTTGTTCGATCAAGTTGGTGAGTTAATCTAGGTAGAGAAGACAAATTTTAATATGACCACTACGTCAAAGTAAGTAATTTATGTTAGAACAAGTGTCAATGCATGCAATTAACTGTAAATCAAACAATAACAAAAATGTTTATGTATTCATTTAATTTTGACTGGCCCATCATCTTTTTTTGGCCCGATGCCAAACTTACTTGCCAACCCCTGGTATAGAGGGTATACATGTGACGTTACCATAATTGGAAGTGACTGCGGTTATGCCCACTGAGTGCTGAGCGACAGCATTAGGGGCCGATCACACCAAACGCGTTTATGGCAGTTGCAAGTGCCTTTTTTTAAATTATTTTCTTTTTTAAGTAGCGCTGAGAGTGGAAAGGCGCTCGAGGGCATATGCATTTTTCCATTGTCCAAGCGAATGAGGGGAGAGGTGGGCTTTCCAATGTGGTGACAGAAGTTTACAGTTGCTTGGAACAACCGGAGACTGCCGTCACTCTCTCTCTCTCTCTCCTGCTTGTTTGTGCACCTCTCACCCTCGATCAAGGTCAGCAATCGTCCTTTTTTTAAAGTTTCTGCTAATATGACAGTTAACAGCAAAAGAGCGCTCACGCTTCAAAATTTGATTGACAAGACAGCTGACTCTGTGGTTGCCTAGCAATTAAAAAAGCAGCGCCGCACTGCTCTTTTATAAAGTGACCAAAAAAAGGCAGTGCGACGCATCTTGCGTTTCCAAGCGTTTAAAACACGTTTAGTGTGATTGGCCCCTTAGTGTGGTACATGGGGGGACACGCATCTAAAATGGGGAAAAGTGCTAACAGATTCAACATGAATTTGAAGCTATCTATTTCCAGAATGCCAAAAAAACCCTGAAAGGAGAAGTTAATCACTCTCTAACCACTTGTCGTAGGCAGCTTAACCCCAAGGTTGCTTCCAGGGCACTGCGATGATAGCTGCCCACTGCTCCGAGTGCGCGTATGTTTACTACAGGAAAAACTCAAATCCAGGCACTAAAATGTGGATTTGCAGCAGCCATTTGATGTCAGGGATATTATTTTTGGGATAAAAAATAATCCTATTAAAATACTTGAATGAACACTCCTATTCTGTGTAATTGCAAAGGTTTGTCAGAAAGCCTTTATTAAAAACATTCATTATAATGATGTTCTACAATTTGTGTTAGGCCAGACAAACATGTCAGAAAAAGCAATGTCTGGTCACATTCCAGCTTTCACAGACTACTGATTGTTTGGCAAATGGTTAGGGTTCAATTTAAGCAGATAATTGTCGGTAATACTGGAGTTAACAGATGCCGCAATTAATCCCAGCCATTTTCATGTATGTTTTGCCACTTATTTCATCCTAAAGGGGGTGTGTTCTTGTGATAAAGTGACGTTGATGCATACCGTCTATTGAAAGCGTTTTTATCTATTTTGGCTAATTGTCTTTTTTTAATTATATTTTTGTTGAAAAAAATTCTTTAAAGCAGATTAAAAGCTTTTTAAGATCATGAAAACATGACCAGTAGCATGCATAAATACATAATTTCTGCAAAATTACTGGTATTAAAGCAACACTATGTAGTTTCCATGTAAAAATGACTTACAGCTCCCCCATGTGGTTGAAAAGCGCAACAGTGCCTGGTATCAGACACTCTTCTGCAGGCAGGGGGAGGGGCGGGGCTGTGTGCTCTACCCTCCACCGCTACTTTCAGAGTGTGCTTGTAGCAGCTAGGAGGCTGCTCAGGTTGCAGCAACAGTACAATTCGTCCAGTTAAAAGTTGTTCAATCACTGAAATAATTTTAGAGACATTATTTAAAGGTAAAAAAAACTACATAGTGTTGCTTTAAATGTACACTGAGATGAAAATTAGCCACTTCTCAATCAAGCCTATGTAACTGTATGCCAAGGTCCTGTGTGTTTTACAATTCACCCTACAGAATAAATATCTACATTTTAATTGCAGATCAATTGTCTTGAGATATCTGGTGGTATTGTTCTGTCACATTTAAATAGACTTTTGAGATTGATCACCGGGCTGCAGTTTGCTCTGTACAGTGTTTTATAGTGGTGGATGTGGGTGTGGTGGGTGTTTGTATGTGCAGCCGTGCTGTAGTATTGATCCATGTGTGGTTGATATACAGTGGTTATCACGTTCTATCAGAACACAAGCTCCTATCATTCTTCAGACCCACAGTACCCCGCTCGTGGGACAGTTTATATCCCGAACCGCACATGAGTTATGCCCAACCTGTCCTCAGATATTCCTCTCCCACTTATTCTCTCTCAGCATAGATGTGTCTTTCTGCTTTATCTTCACATTTCTTCACCTCTTCGACCCAGTCAGACTCTGGCAGTAGATTTTCAAATGTCCAGGAGTCTAATTCTGAAGAAACCATTTCACACATGGCTGACGTGTCTGGGGAACTTCATGCCCTCCAATAATTGCCTGAATACCAATGATTTCACACGACAAGCACAAACTATTAGTGCCTAGTAAAAGGAAATTTTAGGTGTATAGTAAGACACAGTGGGGCGGTTTCCCAGACAGGGATAAGACTAGTCCTAGACTAAAATAAATGTAAGAGCGTTTAAACTAGGGGTGAAACGATTAACCGTGCAAATGCACGTTTTCTCAATGAATGAATTTGAATGAATTACGGTGAAATCCTGGCACATCCGAACGCCAGGGGGCGCTCTCATGCAGAAACTCCCTTTGTGCCACAGAAGAAGTAGCATTGCAAATGCTATCCCAGGAAATGTCTACAGGAATATTTATATCGCTGTACTTCAAATTGTTTCAGGTATTTTCATAATAAAGAATATTTTGAATGATTTTTATTTAACGAGTGTTGCTTTTTTAAATGCACGTTATAAACGACTCCAACTCATAATGATTTTAGATTGATATGGACATCCTACCGACCAAATGCCGTAGTACACGCACAAGCTGTGCATGAAACAAAGAATCGCAGCCTTGCGATTCAAAATCGATTTCAGACAGGCATTTTTAATGGGACACGCGATTTAATCGTTACATCCCTAGTTTAAACTGAAAACAACTTGCACCGACATATCTTAAAATACATCAGTGCCCTTTGTTTTGCCTCAAAATTCATGCCAGATATGTTTTTAAGGCATGTTTGTTAAAGTTTGTTATATTTTCTTATTAAACTAAGGCCTAGTCCTGGTTTAAAGGAAAACACCACCGTTTTCAATATTTTACTATGTTCTTACCTCAACTTCTTACCTCTTTTTTCAATGCATGCCCTTTTAATCTTTGTACAGTGCCTCATGAATGTGTTAGCATTTAGCCTAGCACCATTCATTTTTATGGATCCAAACAGGGATGAATTTAGAAGCCATCAAACACTTCCATTTTTTCCCGATTTAAAGACTGTTACTTGAGTAGTTACACGAGTAAGTATGGTGGCACAAAATAAGACTTTTTCTTGGAGCCATAGGAATGAATGGGGCTAGGCTAAATGCTAACACATTCACAAAGCGCTGTACAAAGATTAAAAGTGCATGCATTGAAAAAAGATAGGTATGTATTTATTAATCTAAGTTGACGTAAGAATATAGTCAAATATTGAAAAATGGTGGTGTTTTCCTTTAAGCTAATCCCTGTCAGGGAAACCACCCCAGTATGTCCACATTGTAAAATACATGCAGTTTGACAGACCCCCTTTTAGGATGCAAGTTGCATTATCTACCAAACTATACTATCGGACAATTCTTTATTGCTTCACTTTTGGCCGTGACAATACATGTCAAATCGTCTTCTGGCATCCCACTTGATTTTTCAAAAATTTCAACGTTTACAAACATTTTTAGGCAATATTTGCTCAAAAGAGAATGGAGGGATTCAAACTTCGATAATCCACCAGTGTAGTACATCATCCAGACATCATCGTTTATCATCACATTATGTTCAGTTTGTGATTTGGAAAGTACAACCCTTAATTTCTTACTCTGCACAGAAGGGAATGCACACAAAATAAGATCCTGCCATCTTCACACTGGTCTTTCCACCTCTGGCCCACTGACAGCCCCATAGCAACATGTAGCCAAAAATTGAGGCTGTGGAAAAGCACTACAGGCGCCCCTGGTGATGAGGTGCACCTGGTACTTATTGGGCAATGTCACTATGGGCCATAAATTCATTAAAAGTTATTCACTTGTTCGAGCCATCTGGCCCCACGCTCTTGGGCCTGCATCACCTATGAGAATTACAGTCACATGCATGCTTTATACTACTGCACAGTAATTACTTCAAAAATTAGGGCTGTTTTTGACACTGAGCTGACAATAAGGGACCATATTTTTGATACATTTATGGATCTATTTTTGTGTGTTTTTTTTTTAGCTTGGTAGCCTCAAGTCGCCTGTCCTTTGGACCTGACATTGAGACACAACTGGTAACATCCCCAATCTGAAAGCCCTGTTTTCAGATTGTTTATGATGAAATAGAACGGTTTTGACTGAAATTTGGACATATGATGCTGGCCCGAGAATTTTCGGGTGTTTCTTGTTTCACCTCCCACCTCTACAATAGCTGTATAGGTGCATTAGAACAATCCTTCCTAAAATGCATTAAACTTTCGTTTACAAAGACGTGAAACTTACCGAGTGGTCAGGAGTGTTCACTGATATGCTCACACAAAAATCACTGCAAAAGATGCTTTCCAACAGGTGTTTTAGCATTCGTTGTAAACTTGTGGACCTATTTTTCCAAACGCCTCACACCCGTATATTCTTCCATTGAGAGCTTGAATAATAGACACTCCAGCCCAGTTGGTGGTGATAATCCGCCTTTGCCAATTGCAGGAATACAAACAATGTACCAGGCGCAGAGTAATACCGTACCTCACAGCACATCTAATACAAGTCAATGGAGTTGGACAAAAATTACGATAAAACCTGTTTCACGTCTTTGTAAACGAAAGTTTAATGCACTTTAGAAAGGATTGTTCCAGTGCACCTATACAGCTATTGTAGAGGTGGGAGGTGATAGAACAAACACCCGAAAATTCTCGGGCCAGCATCATATGTCCAAATTTCAGTCAAAACCGTTCTATTTCATCATAAACAATCTGAAAACAGGGCTTTAAGTTTAAATGTAAATCTGTGACAACATGGGAGAAAAGCTGATAGTATAAAAAAAACACATTCTAGTTGGTGCCAACTGCATGATGGGTTGTGCATCAACATATTGCCCATGTAGCAGTTTGGGTGACTCAAGGTCAAGTCCCAGTTGAGTACTCTCATAAAATGTCATCTCTATACTGTACTATCAAAATAAAGTTGTAAAGGACAAAAATATAAGAAAAACCCAATCTATTTGATCTATAGAGTCATATACTTTCAAAAAGTAAAAAAAATGGTCTTGCACCTAAAAAGTTCATATTAGTACCCCAGAGGTGCATTTTGAAACCAAAGAGTGCATAAAGCCCATAGTATAGCTTGTTTTTACATGTACGCGAACATACGTACACAGTCGAACGCACAGCCTTGCAAAAAGTGTAAGAAGTCCTTATAACAATCATTATGAGTCTGAGTCATTTTTAACGTGCATTTGCACGATTAATCGCTACATCCCTAGTTTTAAATATCTGGTGGTGCACAAGAAAAGTTTTTCTGACAGGGTACATAAAGCTGTGAACACAAAAAATGAAGCTTACTCAAAGGGTATCGATATTTTTGGAGGGAACATATGGGGAGCTCAGATGCAAAAGCCGCTAAAAGCCACATCCGTCAAAAATGAGATAATGACACTAAAGGAATGCTCTCAACACATCTTATAAGTTTAAGAAAAATAAAATCCACTTAATCCCGGGCTCATTGAGTACTTGGACCTGAACATAGATATGTACACTAGATGTCGCCTTGGCTACGGCAGTTCATTGGACCAAATGCGTCAACTAGAGCCGCCATCTTGAAACAGGGGAACCCTGCATCAGCGTCATTGTAGGCAATGGTGTAACAGAAATAAAATCACCATAAATCGTCATGAACGCAATTTTCTTGGTTTTCTTTTGGTTCGTTTCAACAGTCAGACATGTATTTAGCATTTAGTCCAGGAAAAAATTAAAGTTTTGATTTTATGAAAATTTACTTTTTCTAACTGTAATGAATAGTGCTAGCAGCCCTAACATCCATACGCAGCACAAAAGTCCGGCATCGTCCACGAATTCGAAGTACAGGCAGAGATAGCAGCTTTACCTAGCTCCTTCCTATGACAAGACCCCTGTTCTAAGATGGCGGCGGTTTTGACGCATGCTCGGAGCCCCAAGGCGACATAAAGGCTGTTTCTCAATTCCAAGAACGCAAAGAACGGACTTGCGTCCTCGTGGAGATCGGTCTTGCCAGGCGACCTGGGAAGAACGAACTCGGAAGTTTTGCCGCAATGACTTCTGGGGCGTAAAGCGATTTCAGCAAGGCTGCACTCGATGCATCCTCGATATCAAGAACACATCCGGGTATTTTCATGCGTCCTCTGTCCTTGCGTTCTTGAGAATTGGAATGAACTTCGACCGTTAATGATGACGTAGAGCGAGGACACGAGGACGCAAGATCGCTGAAGAACGCATATTGAGAAACAGCCCTAGTGTATATATCTATGGGACCTGAAAACAACCAGAATGTGGCAGTCACATGCATCACAGCGCCCCCTAGTGTGTGGTTCTTTATTTTTACATTCTGACTTTGATTATTTGCAATATCTATAGCGGGATCATTAATAATTTTGCAACTGTCTGTTCCAAAAGAAGTGGATTTTTTTTTAATGGAGGTTTTTGCCAAAAATGCATGCATGCACTTAGAGGGTTTTGCAGCAAATGACAAAAGTGACCTTTGTGAAAACAATGCATATTAATTACTGACTAATAACTTTTTCGTTGTCACTAAAGTGAAATTACTGAACCTTAACATAAGAGCCTGATAAAAATGCTCATTTTCAAAAAACATATCAGACGCACGTCATACTCCTCATATGGAAACAAAATGCTTCCGTTTTTTTTGTGTGCTGTGAAAACGTGGCTTCAGTCCTCATTTTATTAATTTTAAAAATGTAATTTTTGTGTTCCATAAAAGAAAGAAAACACACTTGATCATTTCTACCTTTACAAAACAACATCAAAAAAACCTCTATAACATAAAAATCTAGTGCCACTCATATAGCTTTACTTTAATGAGCAACATCTCCGCTGCTCTTCATGAGATTCATTAATTGGCCGTGAGTCAGGCTGTAATCCTATTGTCTTGTGTTGTAGATAAATTGACATATTAAGTTGGTGGGATGCATGTTGAGATCAGGCCTGGTTTAAAGGGCAGAGTCACACAGGTAATTGTATTTCTGGGAACAGGAAATGAGTCTGCTTATGGACCCCTGCTTAAGTGACTGGGTCAGCTGGGGAGGAGCCCAGTCTGTATGTGTGGGTTTAATTGCCTTACAATATAATCTGGCCTTGCAGTCACTTAGCAGTTAATACAGGAGGTACGTCACTTATTAAGGACTTCTATGTAGGAAGGTCAAAAATGCTAAATACTCCAGGGCATCGATCAAAAAAAAAAACTGGTCCCTCCGGGAACATAAACGCTGCACTTAAATGTGCACATAGAGCCACATCACCTGATCAGGAGGTGATGAGAACAATAAACCCCATGCTTGTACTGTAACTTAATGAGCTTTAACGAAAATACCTTATTCTAACACTGGCAGTATTTAATAATTCATCTGCACAGTAGCAGCATCTGCATCACTTTGACTAATGATACACAAAACTAAATGAGACCGGCTATGTTGTGTAAAGACACATCTCTATAATTTACAGATGCATCTCTATAATGTGCGTGCATACGGGGGAGTCGACACCCTTCCTGCTATAATCAGTCAGCCAGAAAACAAAACTAGAAGAATTAGAGGAATTCAGCATATCAACAACAAACAGAGAAATGCATCCGCCCGCTCAACTAATGCAGAAAAGCTTAACGAAGGACAGAGGCGTGCAAAAGACCATTTTTGCAACACATAAAGAGCACTGGAGGCGAAAGTCTATTTTACAATTCCATTTCCATCTATAACCTGTTGTGAAACAAGATATTCAGTAAAAGCAACTTGATTTTATCCACTGGGAATTGATTAGGCACAAAATTCAATTCAACTCCATTTTAACAGTGCATTATATTCCCAGTGTGCATTGTTATATAAGGTACTCCATCACACTAAGAAGTCTGGTGGTTGGAAGGGAGTGACTATGCAAAAAATGACACGAATATGCATTGAGATTTTTATAGATGCACTTTAGACAAAGACACGTGATGCAAGATCATTAAAGATTATGGACTGACTTACATACAGCACTGAATGAACACAGAACCATTTACAAAAGGCATTATGGTGTGACCCTTCCAGCATCTGTGAGTCTGTAACTAATGGAAGATAAGTGCTTTTTCTTACTGTATATATTTTAACTCGTAAGCTCTGTTTATTGCTATTAGACACTGAATAGACAATCTTTTCTCTATTTATCTCCTGCCTTCGATGGTTTGCCTTTTATGTTAGTATAAATCTCAATGTAGTCATGGCCTTTTCTACTAACTTAGCTCTACAATCCATGGTCTATTTGAAAGACTTACTCTTCCTACATTTGGAGAACCGACTGTCAGAGGTAGAATCAATATGCAGCACTGTTAAGCCGATGCAATGGGACGATATATTGACTGTACCAACTCCTACACCAGCCAGTGGTTAAAAGTTTATCCAGAATGTTAAAAACTGAAGGACACATTAATCAGTGTCTTGTTGACTAAAACATAGCATTGTGTTGAAATATGTCTGCAGGTCTTAGCAACTTTTTTGGTGGGCTTGAAAATATTTTGACCCAGCCGGGTTAATTGTAACACTGTGTTACAACTAACCCCTCAGCACTTACGATATGAAAACCGATAAAGTTAGCGTAATTCTTGTTGTTGTTTTAAATAGGCTACACATGAATGATTGCTGGCTTCCAACAAAATAAATGTGCCTGTCTTATCAAAAATTGTGTGTCAACTTTTGATCATATCTTTAATATTGATTGAATAAGGTCATGTCAAAGATTGAAATCATAAGGAAATGAAAGGCTAAAATCAGACTTTGATGCTCATTATCTCAGATTTTGAAACTGTAGTATGGTTATTACAGACTGGGTCACATATAAAAAAAAATTGTCATAATTGTGCTGCTTTTTCTCACATATTTGTATCCATTTATTATTGTTAGCTATTGTTAGAAAAGGGCTGGATGAATGAATACAGTGTGGATACCAGAGGCGATTCTAGGGTTAGAGCTTTAGGGGTGCTGAGCACCCAATGAGCTCCGCTGCCACCACCCGCTCTTTTTTCCTACAGAAACCAATAATATGTATATTGTAAAATAGCTTTCATTTTAACATTGGTTCAACTAACTCCAAAATAAAGATTTTTTGGAGACCTTTCAGGCATGAAAGTGGGTCAGGGGTGAAAAAGATGAGAAGAATATTACCCCTAGGGTCCGGGAGCATGCTCCCCTTAGAATTTTTTTAAAATGACATATTTTAAAGCATCAATCTGGTGAGTTTTCAGATGCATTTTTTGCCAACCTTTTTATTTCTAATTAATGGTGAGCTAGCACATTTTTGCCATTAATGCCATATTAAAGTCTCAGGACAAAAGGTGGGCTACACCAGCAGTGTGGGTATGGCTTTATGTGAATATACAGTGTATTGTTTGCCTTTGTCAAAATGACAAATCTCCTAATTTATAACTTTTATGCCTACAATATATGGTAGGTTTATTAATAGTTTGTTAATTTGCAGCAGCTTTTCTTTTAACAGTCCTTTAATTGAACCATTACCTTTACTATATGTCTAAAACAAAACACTTGTGACTCCTGCACTAAGGGTTAAAGACGTTATCACCTTCATATTAGTCTACATGTGACAAACTAAAAAAATATTTATTGTCTAGTTTGATAGTCAGACAGTTAGTGATTTCACACATAACTTACCGGTAGCCTACTGGTGGTATACAGTGATATGTAGTTTGTTTTCACTCTGTTCCAAACGCCATGTTTTCATGACTACTGACCAGAAAAGACGCCCGTGATGTCATGTTTACATGACTCACGATTGTTAAAATAAGTCTCAAATTAACGATAAATCATACAATAAACTTTAACAACGGAGACACACGTATGCAACTACCCACTGAGACGCACTGCATGCGTCTTGCGGAAGAACATTGTAACCGGCGCTACTTCTCTCCGTTTAAGTCTATGGACGAGTCACCCAGGTACTGTGCTACTCCGCAGCGCGCGGGTACCCGCCGGACTTAAATAATCCGAAAATAAAAACTTATTATACGTGTACCATGGTGATTCATTATAAGACAAAAACACGGCTTGAAAGATTGATTCGTGATGTATTCGCTCATTATAAACATAACGTAAACATTTTGTAAGATTTGAAAAAAAAAGTTGCATTACAACACTGATTCTCACTCTGCGTGTGTTTAGCGCTGAATGACGGACGGGCTAAGCGATGCAGGTACAGAGAAGTAGAAGAGGGTGACACCATTTGCTAAGCGGGGAGGTTTTCATTTTCTACCTTATTATATATTTTAAACCACAAACTACGGAGTATGTTTTGGACATTATTTAACCTGGTCAAAGACGAACGAACATTTTAGAATAATTAAATTTCTTGCCCCAAGTTTTAGGGGTGCTGAGCTCCTTTTTAGGGGTGCTGAAGCACCCCTTAAAAGGGGCTAGCCTCGCCCATGGTGGATACCTGTCTATTATAGACAGATATATAAACAATATCCACTTCAAGTAAATAGTAGGCCTATTGAAATATTTGCCTGCAAACTTAATTTTTAGCAAGTGTTACAACTAACCCCCTGCCTGTTACAATAACCCCACCTATGGGGTATGTTGTAACGTTTGCACTTCTGTCACGTTTGGTGTAATTGTCTAAGAATGGTAAGTAATAGAAACAAACTTTAAATGTTCATTTTCAGCAGAAATATAGTAAAAATATAGTTAATCAAACTCAAATATTTTTTGAATGATTGAGCCAAAATCAAAAAGCGTTAGGTTGTTGTGATTATACTAATCAAGTAAGTTGGTACAGAAATAACACAAGTTTAAGTGCAAATATTAAAAAAGACCACTTACAGACAAACCTGTCTGCGCCACCGTTCGGAGTTACCCATGTGTGAATATTGGTCTTCACATGGTGTCAGGTGCTAAAAGTACCAGTGTACTTTTAGTTTCATGTCATTAAAGGACTGCAAATATCTTACAAAACCACAAGGCCAATGGATCAATACGGTTGCATTCGGCCCCTGCTCGGATCAGTTCACTTTATTGAGCCGGAACGAGTAAACATCGTCACTCTCAAGTGAACATCAGCCAGACTGTGCAGAAAGAGATGGAAGACTGCACAAAACAGATGACAAGAAAATAGAAAAGAAAATGCAAGAAATGTGACCAACCACAAACCAATTCCCCAAGAGTTATTAAAGAGAGATAGATGGACAAGACAGAGGAAGTCAAATGTAATGAAAAAGTAGAAGTAGAAGGAAACAAAGATGTGTTGTCTTTCTCTAGGAGTCCACGCTAAAGGTAAAGCAAAGTTTGGTGGCTTCAAATAATGAAGAAGAAGAATTTACAGCAGAAGAAAACAATCATCAGTTTTTGTTATTATGCGTGTGCTTATAAGCTTATACAAAAGTTTGGTCATGAAAATGCCATTAAGGCTACTGCTCTTTAAAAGTCAAAGAAAATTGTTCACACAAGACTTTAAAATCTGTTATAATTTATTCAACCTTTTGTCATTCAAAACCTGCATGCTTTTTGTCTGATGGGGAATATGGCAAGAGCTTCTTTAAGATTTCTGAAAAATCCCATTTTGTATTTCAAGAAACAGAACTTTTTTTCAGTGGACTATCTCTCTAAAAGCATACTATAGTATGTTGACCTATTCTGTATGTTCAAGAACTGAAATGGACAGCTATTAGAGCTGAGCTGTTATGTCAACAGTCATCATGCACTCTAGGCAGCTCCTGTTACACTTTTCTGCTCATCATACTAATGTATCTCTCTCTCTCTCTCTCTCTCTCTCTCTCTCTCTCTCTCTCATATACATCAGAAAAAGAAGCACTTCTTTCTGGTGTTGTATGCACAAAACAGTTTGAAAATCAAACATGTTGTCACTCACAAATACTGATGTATCTGATGTCATTAGACCAGGGGTCTCATTTATAAAACTGTGCATAGGATCCTTACCAAATGTCTACGTACCAGTGGCAGCTTGTGACTGCTCATCCGAGGAGGCGCTAATTCAAAATAAGTGTTCGGAGTGTCATGTGTGTTGCTTGCGTTTTCAAAATATGTGTTTGTTGTGTCACGTGAAGCATGTGCATCACGTGTTTTGTCAAAATAAGTGCCTGCTGCACACGCGCCAAAACGCGTCAAGACACTCCCTTAACACTAAACTCTGATTACACATGAGAATATGCAAGTATCTGCCAAACGCGAGCGTCTCTTTTATCATAAACCCTTTAGACGCATCTGCAGCAGGCTCTTATTTTGACAAGACACGTGATGCACATAGGATCTCTCGATGCGCCGAACACACATTTTGAAAAAGGAACCAAACACATGATGGGCTACATACATGTTGTGATAAACTTCGCACCGAGCGTCCTCGAAAAAAGAAGTCACCGGCCGCCACTGCTACATACGCACAAAAGCCAAAAATGGCACGCGCCAAAAACTATTAAAACTTAAAAAACAAAGCAATAACCCCTTTATAAATCACAGATCACTTGCAAGTGTGCGTACATGAATCATCCTCAGATCCCACCCTGCAAGCCCAGTGTCTTATCAAGTTAGTTTTTTATAGATCACAACCTTTGCATGGGAGCTGGTGCACGCATGTTTCCAGCCCCGTTTTGTGCATATGCACGCTTTATAAATAAGACCTCTTTTTCCAAGGGACATTTAAGTGTGAGGGCATAAGTAATGGACCATAGACTTAAAAAAAAATGGACGACACCTGTTCACTCTCCTACATTGGTTAAAAGTGAATCTGCCAGTATCCCGATATGGCGCTGACATCTTAAGTCTTGAGTCTGCGCAGTAGCGATTTCAGGACCAGTCGTGAGCAGGAAGTAAAGCCGGGAAATCAAGACCCCGCCCTCGCAGAATGCGCATATCACACGATATCACAGCTGTCAATCATGACGTGACACCACCGTTTTTATATCATTAAATAACTAACTAAACACAAACTTATTTTAAAAACAAACATTTGAATTTACATCAGCGTGATAAAAACTACAGTAAATGACAGAAAGCAGGTTCGGAAAAAAGATAATTGAAGTGTAATTAAATTTTTTAGTTGGTCTTAAGTCCCATTGAATAACATGGGGAGGCGGGCTTTATTACCTATACTGGGACCTGTCACTGGGGGGCGATCGAGACGTTTTGGCTTCACTTTTCAGGGCTTGTGCGGCACGCTTGTAATGGACAGACACAAATTAGGAAACATTTTGTTTTACAGATATTGTTTGGCTAATGTTAAAAAAATAAAGCTACATCTAGGCTTAAAGATGTATGGCGTATTTTATAAGTCTTTAAAAGTCTGGTAAGTATGATGAATAGAGCGATGATGCTGCATGTGTGTGTGTGTGTTTAAGCTCGGAGCAATTAAATCTCTTTTTCTCAGTAAAGGGTCATTCCAAGGCCAAAACTTTCTTCTTGATTCATCTCACTGAAAATATATCATTAGTTGAGTGTGTTTAGGTGATAAACAGACAATATTAAATTGCATTCTAACACTACAGTATGTATACATGACAAATAGTTATATGGAGCTTACAATGATTTACACTTAAGATTACAGTTATTTCTTTATATTAATAGGTTGGTTACGGTCAGTGGACTGTCTAAGTAGTATTGATCACTACAGGAAATAATTATGATATGTTATTGAGTTTGTATAACTGGAAATGTGCTGGCAGACTGGTAGTACATACTGTACAGTACATGTACAATAGAAGTGTATAACTTCTGAATAATATACATCAATGTTAGCATGACACTGCTGCAATAAAAACGCTTAACAACCAAAGATGCAAAGTTGTATTCGATCTTTTTTTATGACTCATGAGCAGCTAAATAATAATGCATACACATTTACTGGGCATCCCTACAAAAACATTGCTGTTTACATGAAAAGCTAAAAGATTTTTGAAACCCCAGTCTGTGAAAACCCGGCTAAAATATTTTTTTGTGATTTACTACATAAAATTATCATTTAATTTAAAGGACACTGTAAAAAAAAACAATTGCTGTAGCTATGCAGTTGTTTGCCAGAAACTTACTGTAGATTTTACTTACTGTATGTTATTTACTGGCAACAGCCAAAGTTAAATGAACATTAAACATTAACAAGACTTTGTCTATAGAGAACAAAACTATAAAACAACAGCCTCTTGCAAAGCATTCTGGGAACCAGATATCCTCATCAACCTTTTTCTTCAGATTTTGCTTCCCAGAATGCATTGCATAAGGGTTTTATTTTAGTTTTATTCTTTTAAGATAAAGACTTGTTAATGTTAATTTAACTTTCAGCGAACTGTTGCCAGTGGGTAACATAAATTGAAATCTACAGTAGGTTACTGGCAAACAGCCGCCAGTGACTAGCAACGGCAGATCGACGCAATCTGAATCACTTTATTGTAAGTTTTGCGACTTCTGTCGACATAAGCGACAGTGATCGTTGCCGCAGGAAGTGGACGTGTCCAGATGCACGACAAAGTTAAGTAAAGTTTAACTTTATGCAAATTTCATGAACAATAATGGGAGTGAAGCATTGCAGTTCACGTCATCCATCTTTCGCAACATGATCTCACGGCAAGTCGTGTTATAGTCGCAAAAATTTTATACATTTATTCGTGTCCATGGCACGAAATTCTGCTTTTTTGTGCCTTGAGCACGAATGTTGTTTTTTGTGCCTGAATTTCTATTAAAAAAATTGTGTCCGTGACACAACTTTCTTTTTCGGGTCATTTTATGTTTTTTTTTCAATTTTTTTTTTCTAAAGTCGTGCAACGGACACAAAAAAACTATTTGCAGAAATTTGTGCCACTGACACGAAAAAGACATTCATGCTCAAAGCACGAAAAAAAGCTGAATTTCGTGCCATGGACACAAATAAATGATTCAAATATTTTGTGACTATAACACGAATTCTGTGAGATCAGACTGATCTTTCGTCAGTTACTGAGAGGACGGTTGCTTGTTTGTTTATTGAATTCGAAACGCCTCCTAAAAACCTCATAGAAAGAGACGGGCGAAACACAGCGACAAAGTCAGTGGCGTGTGCATGCAGCATAAGGATCCTTAATGCAAATCTTTATAGTGGCCTACTAACGCACTGCACTGTGTTGGGGTGCATTGGAAATGGTACAGAAGATATAAAACGTGTAATCCAGTAACAGGATTAAGGACTGCAGAGGATCCAAACACACAAGAAGATGGAAGGGTGGGAGGCCTGACATTTGGCACTATTAATGTTTAAAGAGCACTGCAGAAAACCCATCGAGAAGCGTGAAGCGAGCATAACCGATAGCATTTATAGTGTGTTCCCTTGCAAATACCCAAAGTCTATTTAAAATGTTCATTGAGGCCAATGGTGCATTCAGATATACGATTTCTGTTGTCCTTTGAAGTGTACATAACTGGGTTATCATTGCTTTCAACAAAGGGCCGTTTGAAGAATTGACCTCTGCAGAATAGAGTATGAAGTCTAATAAATAATGAGATCTGTAATATTTGAAGTCATGGCGTTCTTCTGTTCTCTCTTTCTCTCATTTCTGGCAGAATAAAAGCAAATTTAAAATCAATATTTAAAGTCAATCATCATTATTTTTTCTTTCTCTAGCTTCGGGGTTGTTGCACCACTGCATAGGGTCCCTCAATTACTGTTTCATTTCAAACTCAAAATTGAAAAATGTGTTTGAATAAAATGTCCACGAACCTTCAAAGCCATTACAACAATCATTAGCAATGCACAATCTACCATAATAACATAGAATGTAAATGCATTTTATTATAGGTCAGGCATAAAATGTAACACTTAGTTTTGTACAATTTACCAGTGGGTCTCTCTATCCAGCCTGAAAAACACTAAAGACCCCTGCTGTACCTTTTAAACACCCCTTCAGTAAACAAACTGAAAAGAACGGCACCACTGCATAAGAACAAATACCGGTAAAAAATGCATTGCCAATCCAGATCAAAAGCATTGCAGCAATACGAAATCAAAGTAGCATGCATTGTCCAAAGACTGAGGGCCTATTGACTAAATCATCACAAAAGTCTAAAGGATGTTATTATAACATGACAGCCACCCAGCAGGAAGACATGTCGGCAAGCGGAGAAACTAAAATTATATCTGTCACACGAGGTATAGTTTAACAGATCAGTTTGTCAAAAATTGTTGCGTCATGTCAATAAAAGTCGTCTGGAGAATTGTACATCAATAAGACGCCTCAGAAGCTATACCTCAGAGGGCGTTTCTCACAACAGGAAGAGTCGACTCTTAAAATAGCTTCAAAAACAGGTAAAAAAATGTTTATTGTTTGACACATTCTACCGCGTTACACACGTTTAAATGTTATGGTACAATTTATTTGCCATTTGCTTCTCATATAACCATAAGTGATGTTCAGCCTTCAACAGTGAGGAAACTCAATGGTCTTGCACTGAAAGCTTACGTGTCCTGAATGCATTTAGTATGATGGATTGGCAAATGATGAAGTTGATGGGTAGATGATCTCACACACGCGCACGGCACAGTGTTGGCATTTCGGCTGTACGCAGGCTCCTTAGGATTAAACTGTGCTTACAACTAGGCCAGTGAAAGCTGTTTTTACAAGTAAGTTTAACGTGTGGTTGTGCATACACTCACTTAAAGGACTATTAGGAACACCTGTTCAATTTCTCATAAATGCAATTATCTAATCAACCAATCACTTGGCAGTTGCTTCAATGCATTTAGGGGTGTGGTCATGGTCAAGACAATCTCCTAAACTCCAAACTGAATGTCAGAATGGGAAAGAAAGGTGATTTAAGCAATTATGAGCGTGGCATGGTTGTTGGTGCCAGACGGGCCGCTCTGAGTATTTCACAATCTGCACAGTTACTGGGATTTTCATGCACAACCATTTTGAGGATTTACAAAGAATGGTGTGAAAAGGGAAAAACATCCAGTATGCTGCAGTCCTGTGGGCGAAAATGGCTTGTTGATGCTAGAGGTCAGAGCAGAATGGGCCGACTGATTCAAGCTGATAAAAGAGCAACTTTGACTGTAATAACCACTCGTTACAACCGAGGTATGCAGCAAAGCATTTGTGAAGCCACAACACGCACAACCTTGAGGCGGATGGGCTACAACAGCAGAAGACCCCACCGGGTACCACTCATCTCCACTACAAATAAGAAAATGAGGCTACCATTTGCACAAGCTCACCAAAATTGGACAGTTGAAGACTGGAAAAATGTTGTCTGGTCTGATGAGTCTCGATTTCTGTTGAGACATTCAGATGGAAGAGTCAGAATTTGGCATAAACAGAATAAAAACATGGACCCATGCCTTGCTACCACTGTGCAGGCTGGTGGTGGTGGTGGTGTAATGGTGTGGGGGATGTTTTCTTGGCACACTTTAGGCCCCTTAGTGCCAATTGGGCATTGTTTAAATGCCACGTCATACCTGAGCATTGTTTCTGACCATGTCCATCCCTTTATGACCACTATGTACTCATCCTCTGATGGCTGCTTCCAGCAGGATAATGCACCATGTCACAAAGCTCGAATCATTTCAAATTGGTTTCTTGAACATGACAATGAGTTCACTGTACTAAAATGGCCCCCACAGTCACCAGATCTCAACCCAATAGAGCATCTTTGGGATGTGGTGGAACGGGAGCTTCGTGTCCTGGATGTGCATCCCACAAATCTCCATCAACTGCAAGATGCTATCCTATCAACATGGGCCAACAAGTCTAAAGAATGGTTTCAACACATTGTTGAATCAATGCCACGTAGAATTAAGGCAGTTCTGAAGGTGAAAGGGGGTCAAACACAGTATTAGTATTGTGTTCCTCAAAATTCCTTAGGTGAGTGTACAGAGGGAAAATAAAAGGCAAGTTCGACTTTTTTGATGAGATGGATCAGATCCTCGGCCAAAGACCCATCGTAGCTTCCTTGGCTTCTTATATTAACAGCTCAGGTAAGATATCACGTTATCTTTCTCATTTACGGAACGCGTTAAGCATTGATCCGGACTGTACATCATTTAACGTTTGTAATGCCTCCGTTGTCGTCTGGCATTTACGTGCATCTGAATCATCATAGCAATTTGTTGATATTGTCCTTTTCTTATTTTTATAGCTTGATATGTCACTATCAGCTTGTGAAATATAACTTGTAAAATATTGATAATTTGTTGGTAGATGGCGCAATCCATTTTGTCTAGCAAAACTTTGTTCGCAAATGTTTGCTTGAATGTTGAGCGATTCAATGCGAAAATGAATGGAAACACCTTCAAATGTCTCAAATCAATTCGATATACCAATTTAACCGCAAACCAGCTTGTGACGTCATTACGCACAGGTTTTTATTCGCTATAAAGCCATTGGATGGAAACCCGCTTCATCAGCTTTATTCGCACAAGTTTTTTTTACCGAACTTCAGATAATTCGATTGACAAGTGGATGGAAACTTAGCTATAGATGACACTAGACAACTTGGCACGCTGTCTTAAAAGCATAAAGCTTGTGATATAAACCATTGCAATATGTGGCAAAACAACAATCCATACTCCCTACCCCTTTATAGGGAGGTTACAGTAAAAACCATGACATTTATGCAATTGACAGACGCTTTAATCCAAAGCGACTTAAGGTGCATTACAAAGTAAAAATTTTATCAGTATATTCCTTGCTAATTGAGCAGCAGGTATACATCATTACCGTGTATATTATGTATTCAATACATCCTCTTTGTTATAGCTTTTAAGGCCTGCTGTGTGTCAACTCGCAAGTCCACAGGCGGTTGTATAGTGTTACACTATACAAGACAAGTGTCACACACATACACTCTTTCCACATGTTTTTTGAAGTGTGTGTGCCCGCTGTGTTGAAGTTGGGGGGATAGCGGAACCAAAGACAGATATGATGACAGGAAGAAAAAAGTATATCCATTTTCCATTTCTATTTATCACCCAGTGAGCCATGGAAGCCCACTGAGATTGCACACAGAATCACTGACACATACAAACGGCACACAAAACGACACACAGACACAGACAGAAGCGTGCTGAGTCCTTCTGTCAAGGTGGCACAAGCGAACAGACAGAAATCCAAATAACAGTATGAGGAGGCCCTTCACATTCCAACCTTCACAACAGTGCATGATGGTGGGTGGGTGTATCCACTTGTTAACAAATGAAGAGGTTCTCGCTAGAAACAGCGGAGGTTAATTTGCCGTCTCAACCGATTGCTGATAAATTGATTTAGGGCATGAGTGAGTTTTAATCTGTTTCTCATGAAAAGCTTGAATTGCTTCATGAAGTGTTTAAAGGGTCATTTTCGGTAAAGGGTAGAATTCAGTCCAACGTTGCTGCGCTAAGAATAAATTATGAGAGAAGAGAATAAATATCCTGAATAATAACACGACACAAAAACAACTTCAAAATGTTCCACCGAAAATGGTAATGAAGTAACTTTTAACCTTTTACTAGGCAAATTTATTATTTTGTGTTTCCTAAGATAAGTACTCAACATGTTGCTAACAAAGATTATTTTGACTGGACTTGTTGTGTTTGTCAAAACAATTTAGCATACTGTAAAGCAAGAGTTTGAAAGTTACCAGCATTCATTGCAGCAGCTGAAATTAAGAGGTTAATATTTTTCTCTCTTTAGTGTTAGTGCTGACTTTATTTACAGTATTCTGTTATTAGACATGTTTCCATTGCCATGATTTTATGCACAATTTAAAGTTTGCATCAAAAACGAGTGAAATTTTAATAAAAATCCCGTAATTCGTTTTTACACTCACTTGAGGTGGTTTTTGACTTATGTGAAAAAGAGTAAATGTGAATAATGGCATATAGAAACTCATTTGTCGAATAAACTCTAGCGTAGTGAACATTAAACCCATGAGACTGCCCGTCTAGCAGTTTCCACTGACGTTGTCTTCACCATATTCTTATGGGGTTCGACGTCACCTTAATGCCCTTGCTGCTAGTACCTGCATTAAAAATTCTGCATTCCTTCTTCTCTGCACAGTATTTAATTTGGTAATTACAAGCTGCCCTGCTAGTAAATTTATAACTTGCTCCATCGTGACTACATGCAGTCCACCTCCATTTTCCAAGCGTGTCTTGTTTTGTTTATTGTTGGTTATTAGGTTACCAATACCACCGTCATTCGCTCAAACAACTTGATTGAAATGCACCTAATTCGCATTTGTGAATCTTAAAAAGATTTGCTTCACGCTTAGATGGAAACCCAGCTATGTTGTCACTGTAAGTGAATGATATTTGATGATTGTCACCAAGATTCACATTTACTTCCTAAAAACCTTTCTCAGGCCCTGTTTACACGTACATGGTTATTTTTAAAAACTGAGAGATTTACCTTCGTTTGTGCCCCTTGTTTACACGCAAATGGAGAACTCGCCTCTGAAACTGATTGTTTCTAAAAACTCCGGCCAGAGTGGAGATCTTGAAAATCTTCGGTTGCACGGTTGCATGTAAACTGAGACAAACGGATGTTTAAGCAGGCAACGTCACAGAGTATGCGCCGGAGCTCGCACCTACGTCAAAAGTGCAACCTATGTTTACATGTGACTGCTACTCTGAATGCTTCCAAGATCACATTTATGTTCGTGCGGACTCGTTTCGTGTGTTTGTGTTTGCGGATGCGGCTGCTCCATTGTGTCGGGGAGCGGAGACGAGTGCTCGGAGGTCAGCGGTTTTGCGCGTGTTTGACTTCATGCGGCGCTGCAGGGGCCGACGGACGGATGATGTCAAAGTACCGCGAGAGTGATTCGAAATTAGACCTCTACGTGTGATTCCTCAACTCACTCTTGCGGTACTTTGACGTCATCGATCACCTACTGCAACAACTCCCTCCAACATGAAGAACCAGTTTGCGTCACCACCAGCGCTGCCGATGATTGGCTTACGTGGGCTTGAGCTTCTCTTGACGGCATATATGCATGGGTATGTGTAAATGAACACTTTAATGAAAACTGACATGTGTGCACGATATTATTTTTGAAACCGGAGAGGTTGAAATGTCAGTTTATGAAAATAGCCGCCCACGTGTAAACATAGCCTCAGAAAGCTATATTAGGGTGGGGGATTTTAAAGTCCGGAAAATGTGGTAATTATTTTAGGTAGGTTTAACTAATATTCATTTTTGTAGTGAATTTAAAAGACATTGGACATTACTAAGTAATTGTCCTGAAGTTTGTCATGTTCAACTTTAAAGTTTTCTCAACCTTAGATGTTTTACAATGTATATAGCAGGTGTCTCCAACTCTGCTCCTGGTGAGCTACCGTCCTGCAGAATTCAGTTCTAAACCCAGCTCCAACACACCTGTCTGTAATTATCGAGCAACCCTAAACACCTTGATTAGCTGCTTCAGCTGTGTTTGATTGGGTTTGGAGCTAAAATCTGAGGGTTGGTAGCTCACCAGGAGCAGCGTTGGAGGACCCTGCTATAGAGAATGCCAGAGAACCAGAAGAAGATCATACAGTAGCTTAAATATTGCTCACAATCTTTATGTTTTATTGTGGTGCAAAATCACAAGCTTCTGACACGTTCAAGCTATTTCACCACCAGCATAGACAAATTAATTTTTATTGTACCTGCATTATGTGGATCAATATGTGCGTTTCTTGATGTTACACTAAACTATACCTCCAAGCTATTCCCTGCAGGATATCGCATCTCTCCCAGCGCCCGTCTTCCACGGCCTTGTATACTTAAAACCAAACGTCCCGAAGCGCAATTCCTGCCGCTGATTTATGGTGCAATTACTGCGCCCACTCTTGATTCTTAAACCCCTAAGTCACTCCCCTGCTGTCAATCCTCCAGCATCATCCTGGCCCACCTCCAGCCCCCTAAGCCAGATACCTTTTTCATTAAATCCCGCTTTCATCCTCTCTCTACCGAGCATGCTTGTTTATTCTCATATTCCAGAGAGAGTCACAAATTAGCTTCTGGATAGACAAGCCACCGCGGCCTTCAAAGCAGAGAAGGAGATAAAGTCAATGATGCATTCACTTTTCACCGGCCCCATGCGGAGCAAGCAGTGCCTTCTCTTAGGAATATCTGTGGACTGAGAGTTTTTCATTCCTGCCTCCAGCTTTAAGCATCTTAACAACACAAGAGCAGAGAGGATTAGATGTTCGCAGCCCGACGGATGAATGGATACGTTCGTGACCGCATGTGACGGGTCGTGGCCCACGGTGGTCCATCCGCACAAAGGATAGGAATAAGTGCTCGTGCAGGTACACCTGTCAAGTCTTCTTTCAGAGTCCTGTGGAGGTAACGGAAACAGAGAATGTGACCTTGAAGTAATGGCTTCGGGGAATTGATACATTAGTGCATGGAGGAGTGATGTGCGTTCTTCTATTTTCTAATCTGCAGTAATACAGCCTTGCGGGGAAAAAGAAGAGTCTACTGGAAAACAGAATGCATAAAGTCGTAAATCAAAGAGATCAGGTTCCAAATACAAATGAGGCAACGCATTGAGGCCGCGTGTGAGAGGGGAGAGGTAGACGTCGAGTGATAAATGGGGAGCGGGCGGCGAGGAGGATACAATGAGCCCGCTAAAATGTATGAATGATGGAGTTAACTGAGTGAAACAGTCCAATGGGTTGTGAAACGAGAGGGTTGAAAAAGAAGAACAGAGGTCAGAGATACAGGGATAAGCTGCGGGATGAGTCAGATACACTTAAACTCAAAGAGTTTGGCTAACAGTATCTATGTCAAGACCGAAATAATTAAAGCTACACTTCCAGAAGAGAAAAAACACAGTGTTTGCAAGGGAGTAAAAGTAAGTAGCAGTCAGTTCAGGTTTTTATCCTTTTATGTGCTTTGTGGAAACTAATGCAGGGCCAGAGTTGAATTGGGATTCATTGTATTAACACAGAATCTGTAATGACGCTCAGAGGTGCATTTACATAAAATATATACACTACCGGTCAAACGTTTTGAAACATTCACTCGTTCTTAATTTAGATATTTTTCCACATTACAGAATAATAATAAACTATTCCAAACTATGGCTTTACACAAATGTAACTGTGGGAATTATGACTAAAAGCATCCAAAATAAATCATCTTAAGTGCACTCACCATTTGCCTAGAAATTTCAAAACCGTACTTGTGTCACTTTATCAAAAAGCTTCTTAAGGTTTCACCTTAGGATACATTTTATATTGATTGGATATCGAAGGAGTTCAAATTTAATCTGGGCTCTTATTGGCTGCTTTTTCTTTAATATTCAGTCTAAGTCAGGGGTGCCCAACCCTGTTCCTGGAGGGTTACCGTCAGTAACGGAGTGGCAATCGGGAGAGTCAGGACATTTCCCAGTGGGCCGGTAGTGTTTTGAGGCTGGGAGGCCCGGTCTTATAATAGTTATACATTGCAAGTTATATAGCAACCCCGTCTAGCGGCCTGACGTGCGGCCGCTTCCCTCTGGTCAAACTGTGCAGCCTCTTTGCTCAACACAATATATAAAAGTGCTCAACTTGTTTGGCAGGTCAAACCATGTCTAGGATTTTTTTAAATATAGGGGGATCAGTGAACGGCCCCTCCCCAAATGGCACAGCCTGTTGGCCTTTGATGTAAAAAGCCACTAAATGCCTGTTTATTCCAGTACAAATGCGGTCGAATCCATCAAGCGTATTGACTATTTGATAGACTAGTAGTAAGTGTGGATTAAGGATGTTTAAAATCTCTAGCCTGGTGGTCAGGACATGAATGGATCAAATCAGCACATTTGTAAAGGTTTATCTCCATATGGCTGTATCAGTAATAAAATTTGAAGGGTAACTTTGCAATATCACATTATATTTTCCCTACTATGTGATTTCCATATTATATCCGAGAGTATTCAACTGCAACATGGGGATAAATATCCTCACAACATTATTATTTCTCAAAACTTTATGACAAAAATTAATTTCAAAGCTGTATTCTTACAGTTTTTCAAAGATGCACACATTATTCCGCATATGATTTGAATATTAGACGAGAGTATATTACGGCAATGAACGTCTCATATGGCAATAAATATCCACATATAACTTAACATAACAGCATAATGAAATGAATAAACAGACAAGGAAGCAGGATTGGCATGTTAATTGTATTATTATTAACTACCCTAGTTTTACTACAAATACGAGACCTTTTTTTTTACCACGGAGGGCTGGTGGTATACGGAATATCCCGATAGATTTTTTGGTCCCACTCCACCCCTGTAGCCTCTCGTACATTTTTGCTTACATAATTCAACAGCTTGTTGTCAAGTATTCCAGTAACTTACTGTAGATTTAAATATATGTTATTTACTGGTTTGTTCAAAGATAAATAAACAATAAACATTAAAGGTCCCATTCTTTCTGTGTTTTTGAAGCTTTGATTGTGTTTACAGTGCGCAACATAATAAGTGTTCATGTTTAAAGTGTAAAAAAAAACGTGGTATTTTTTTACACAATTTACTTATCTGTATAGCACTGTTTTCACTGTCCTAAAAATGTGCTGATGTCTTCCTTGTTCTGAAGTCCCTCCTTTAGAAATACGCATCGAGTTCTGATTGTGTAGTTGTTTAGTGTGTTGTATTTCGTCAGCAGCTTAGCTTAGCAGAGCCGTCTGAGCTTAGCTGACGACTGACGTATTCCTGTGGGCGGAGTTTAGTCAAAAAACTGTTCTCCTGATGTCATTAAAGCAGGAAGTAGAGGGCTGTAATCCAAACCGTCCATTTGCTGTAGGCTTTGAAAGGCGAATTCTGTTAAAGAAAATATATCGCCTGGCACTGAACATTGAGCTTTATCATTTTGCAGGTATTATTTATGTTTTAACAGCAGCATTACACACTAACTAAAGTTTGAAAAATGGGATCAGGAAGAATATGAATTTTAACAAGACTTTATCTTGTTAAAACTATTAAAAGAACAGCATTATGGAAAGCGCTTCTGGGAACAAAAATCTTAAAAAGGTTGATGAGGATTTCTAGTTCCCAGAATGCTTTGCATGAGGCTGTTTTTTTAGTTTGTTTTGTAATGACAAAGACATTCATGTTTAAGTGGATGTTTAATATTCATTTTTCTTTGAACAAACTGTTGCCAATAAATTAGATAAATATACACCAAGTTACTGGCAAACTGCTGCATAACTACAGCAATTTTTTACAGTGTTCTGTCAAAGTAGGGACATTTTCCAACTTTAATACATTTACATTTTTATTTAGCAGAGGCTTTTATCCGTGACTTGCAGATAAGGGATCATTTTCCATTTTGCCTAAGATTAAACATCATAAATAAAAGATTGTAAAATCCCCATAATAGAAAGCTAATTTTTTGTTTAATAGAGTAGATCAAGTTAAACTAACTGCATAAGTTTAAAACCCTTCTATATGCTTCTATTAATGCTGCAATTGAAGCAAAGCATGCTATGCATTTTATTTAACATTTTTACATTTTAGTTACTATATTGAAAACATTTTACCAGATTTGGGCAATGCATTATGTTTCTACATTTCTTCTCAGCTAAACATATGTTTCACTTTTCCTCCAGCCTCTCTCTATAGCTTAAGGGCGCACTTGGCAGCTGTTGACTCACCCACAAATGGACCCAACATCACTTCCAAAATCCAGCGCTCATTGCTCTCAACCTTTCTCCTGTAGGTCAGCAGTGCCAACAGACGCACTTAAAAACCAGCAAGCTGTTCTCTTACACAGTTGAGATGCTCTGTATAGACCACACTCTGTACAAAGACAGTGTACAGCTAAAAACAGCTCAGAGCCCTAAATATATCAATATTTTTTCTGTCTTTTTGCATTGGCTTAGCCTCCCACTTTCAGAGTAGTACGATTTTCATATGCGTCCTGCCTCTCATTAAAACTTAACCACCCGCACCACAGACTAAAGCTTTGATGACACACCTGCACAGGCAGGAAAATGAAAGGTACAGTATTATTAAGCATCTCATTGGAGAGCCACTCGAAAGGTCACGATGTAATGATAAAAAAACTGGTTCCTATTTAAGTCAATACACTAAAACTCCACTTTGCAAAATGTCCATCCAATGATTTATGTTTCTGTATCACCCAAACATTGCAAGCATGGCTACAAACTTGAACAAGATCTAAAATCAGTTGGCCCACTTCACACCAGTGCGATGACCCTGTTGCCGGTCCTCTTCCAGGCACTCAAAAGCTGGCAGAGTCGGAGCGTAACAGGCCTGCCCCATCGCTCACCTACACAGTAACCTCTCGCAAGGGTCGTTTCTCACAGTCAGACTCCAACTTAATCGCTTCCGATCTTTGTGTGAGGTCTCCCATACCGCCTGTCGTCCTCAGAGATCAAGTTCTCCCAGTGGGAAATTAGATAGATGCTAAAGCTGAGCCGATCTGGCGTGCAAGCGGTCCTTAGTGGAAACTAATGGTTTGGAGGGAGCCGGCCAAAAGATGGAGTAGGAACACTGGGTGATTTGGACCTACATTGCTTTAAGGACATAATCGTTTTTACTGAGAGTGAAAAGCGCATTGGTAAAGTAATCTGTCGAAATCTTTGCACTTTAAGAAAAATTGTTGCAGCATTACATTTTTACTTTATTTAAATTGGCTGTGCAATGCACTTATCACAGTGCTTTAGTAGAGCAAAAAGTCATGGGTTCAAACCGAGGGACAACCTTTCGATCTCTCTGATATGAAGCCAATACAGAAGTGACTTAAACTGCAATTCATCGACTGGCCACTAGAGGCGGGCTCCAAAAGCGAGTCAATTCCCATAGACCCCCATGTTAAAGTGCCCAACTTTACAGTAGAAAATAATATGTTTAAAGCCTGGTGCAAAAAGTGTTTTTGGTCTATATAGCTAATTTTGCCCTTCATGACAACTGTGAGGCGGGTGAATTTTTTGTAACTCATCGGTTTAAATTTTATTAAGCCTTCAAGTTCTGCATAATTAAGGGTGTGGCCACTGGAGTGACGGTTGAACAGCCACTATTGTTACTAGAATCGAGCTAGGCGGGCGTGGTTTTAGGCACATCAGCTTCACCCATGTCCCGCCTCTTTACCCATTTTTGGTTATCCACGAGTGATGCATGGTGACATGCGGCCAATATGGTGATGGCAGGCAACGCCTACTTTAAGCTTCAAAAATACTCTTCACAAACCAATGGGTGATGTCACGGACACTACGTCCATATTTTTTAACAGTCTATGGTTCAAACCCATGGTATCCAAAAATTATACTTTGTACACTGTAAGTCGATTTGGATCAAAGCACCTGCCAAATATGTAAATGTTATTGACTAATGATGAGATGCGGTAACTCATAAAACAAGTTGAAATTGCTTAAAGGCGGGGTGCATGATTTTTAAAAAACCACACTTGTAGCCAATCAGCAGTAAGGGGCGTGTCTACTAACCAACATCGTTGCCTGGGTTGCGTATGTGTGGGGCGGGTTTATCAAAAGAAGGTCCAGATTCTATTGGGGTAGGGGTGTGTTTAAGTGATTTCAAATGTCAGCATTGGCTTTCAGAGATCATGCACCCCGCCTTTAACTTATTTTGCTACAGTAAAGTAACACAAAAACATATGTTGATGTGACTTATTGATCACATAATTGTTTTACTGTGTGTATATTATAAGAAACAGATCACGCAAAACATTTAAATATGAACCCATGACCTTTTACACTGCTAATGCAACGCTCTCTCGAATCGAGCCAAGGAATATTTTTGCCTGTGGGACACAAAGAGGGAATTTTTTAAGAACATCCCGGCCACACTGAAAGTAAATTTAAATGTAAATAGGGACTGGTGCTGCTAAGCTCCAAAACTACAAAATGCACCATCAAAGTATCATAAAAGTGGCCTAAACAAATAGCATTATGGTTGAAAGCTATCAGAAGTCTTCAAAAGACCAAGAATATAGCAAACGCAGTGCATGCATTAACCAGTTTTATGACACATTTGGTTCTTTTTTGACAGGCCTTAGTCCTCATTCATTTTAGCTTATGGCAAAAAGGTATTTTGTGTTTCACAGAAGAAACGACATCATAGGGATTTGGAATAAAGGCAAATGACGAAATGTAAGTTCAAGTTTTTGAGGGAATTTCAATGCGTTTAAAACCGGCCTTAACATAAAGTCTTATCAGCTGCAGGCACAGCTGCAAATATATAGGACAACACAACCAGGTTTTGGTAAAACAGTACAAGAGCTGAAAAACTATCATCTGCTGGGCTGAATGTGGCAAACTGCAATTTTTCTCTTACCGTACCCAATTTAATCAGCATCCATTTCTCAACGGGTCTGTAATGTAATGAAATTCATAGTGTAACATCTTTCATGGTGTTTTGCGTACCCCCATAATGTCACTATTTAACCAATGTTTCAGTCTTCTTTAACACGAACCCACAAGGAGATTTTTATACCAAAATACACAAATGGATCTCTAATGTAGTCACAGTTTTGCACAAGTCGCCCAAGTAATTCATCCAACACTACAGTCTTTCCCTCTGGAGTCTGTAATTCGACTTTAATCACTTTAACTGCCATTTTATCGCAGGAAATCAAATTCGCTTGCCTTGTAGAAGAATCCTCCCTCAGTCTCTGTGAAATTAGGGAACAATCAAATCAAGCTCAAATGAATACTCAAGTAAGCTTTTTCCTCCTCTACTAATGTCTTCATTCATTTACTATGAATGGCTCACTTACTTTCAAAAGACAATGAAGACAAACTAGGCAAAGACTGTGAGATTCAGATGAGGACGTACCAAGAAACAGAAAGAAGTGTATTGAATATTGAAACACACTTCCTTCCAAAATGCAGAGGAAACAGTTTTATTAAAAACAAGCCACTGTGTTTATAAACAATAGATTGTTTTTGTAATAACTCCACATAAAGAAATAATTTAGAAATTGGATACAAATATTATCTTTATTGTTTCTTCCACGCAGCAATGATACTAAACTTTAATGCTATGTGATTTTTAGATGTTTCTCCTGAGAAGACTCGAGATTAGTAATCTTTACATCAGATTTTTAATATTAAAGGGAAATGAAAATTTCTGTCATATTTACTCACCCTTATGTTGTTTTAAACCTGTATGAGTTTCTTTATATTGCTGAATACAAAGAAAGATACTCTGAGGATGGTAAGCAAACTGTTGATGGTACCCATTGCCTTCATTATCTTAGTATGGAAGTCAGTGGGTACCATCAAATGTACAACATAAAGGTGAGTAAATGATAAAAAAAATAATTTTTGGGTGAACTATCTCTTTAACTAAATTATTTCCTATTAAATTTCTACAAGACACAATTATCTGGGATATTCTATCCACATTTATTTAATGCCTACTCATAATGTGACAACTACAGAAAAAATAGTAGGCGTCACTGAGGGCAGTACCATTTAAAAAGGTACAGATTATAGGTCTTCATGGGTCCACTTAGATCCGAAAACCAGAGGTCCGACCCGAGACCCAAACGAGTCCTCGGACACGGGTCGGGTATAATAATAGCGGCATCGGGTCTATCTCGCGTGTCTGCGTAGATGTCCTTTACCAACCCCTCCTCTGTTTGCCAAGATCGCTTGTGACCTCGTGTGGCTGTCAATCATTTTAAATGTACATTTTAGTGTTTACTTTGGTGTCATCATCAGCTAACAAATGAAAATAAATGGAGCAGCGGCCAGATTGGTTGTGAAGCCACCGGAGTTTCTATCTGACTGACTGGTGCATGCAGGGCTGCAAACTGCACGTCGTTTACATTCAGGTCCAGTTGGGTAAAAAAATGCCACTGGTTCGGGTCGGACTTGGGTATAATTTTCTCGGGTTTGTCTCGGGTCGGGTCTTTCTTTAAAAAAAAATATTTATGCACGTCGGGTTCGGGTAAAAAGTGATTTGTGTCATTTCGGGTCTGGTATATTTCTTTGGACCCAAGAGGACCTCTAGTACAGTGTGTACATTTGGTACCAATAATCTCTGAGGTATTAATATCAATAGGTTTTTTTTTGACAATGTACTGGAGTCTTAATGGATCATTTGTTTCTATACTGTTTAATTTCTTTAAACATTTCTTAGAAGAAAAAAAGTGACTATCAAGTATCCTCATATATAAAAACCTGGATAAAAATCTAATAACTTTGTCCTCTGGGCTGAGAGCAGTTTTAAGTCAGACACAGGATGATTTTAGGGGAGATAAGATGTTTTGTCCATTTTTAATGGCATAGAAGGCACTTTAATAAAAGCGGTGTAGAAGCCTTTATCCTAAAAATAAAAAGATTTAGCTAATTCTGCATCAACAAGACACCCATGTGTATATTTAAGACACAAACTTAAACTATATATTTAATTATAGAGCTGTCACAATTAGGGCTGTCACTTTTTATTCGATATTCGAATATGCATTCAAACATGACATGAAATATCCGTATTCGAACTATAAATAAACCATCCGGTTTTTTAACTGCCACATGTAGCGCATTTTTTACAGTAACACCTCGTAATAGGAAGGGGGCTGACTGAGAGCGTCAATAAAAGCTCTGGCTGCCCGGCCAACGACACTAAAGAAAAGGTGTAGTGGACGCTCTGACGCTCTAATGCAATCTCTGAACTCCTCTCAGGCGGAGGTTTCCGCCTTCCGATTGGTTGCCGCCGAACGTTTCCGCCTTCCGATTGCTGCCGAACCGCGTCATATCTCCTTACCATAAAATATATTCGGATACATTGCATGATATTCGAAATCCGTTCGAATTAGATTTTTCTCAAAAGTGACAGCCCTAGTCACAATTATTAAATAATCATCTCATTGCGATTGTTTGACATCATTGTGATGATTTTAGATCACCGCAATGATTGCACATCTTTTTAAAAACACAAGGGGGAGCTGCAGTGCTTGTATAAACAATATTGTAAAGCCATAGCCATTCAATACAGTGGAAAGAACATTTAAAAAAATGCTGCAAAACTTCGATAAGCAGTATGAACTGCCAGTTAAAACATACATTTCCAAAACAACAATTCCAAATTTAGGGAAGTGAATGATGCTATACTTAAGAATCTGTAAGGAATAGATTTCTTTGCAGCCACTACATACATGTGGTCCAGTATGACCTTAGTAGGATCATGTGTGAAAATTATTTCATATACAAACAAAAAAATATGAGAAGTAAATGTCAAAGCAACAAAACAGACAAATAATCGTCATAATCTTCACAATTTATTAGACAATTAACCCCCAGCCAAATTTCATAATTGTGACAACCCTAGTCCCAGACAAAGACTGCCACGATTGTGGCTTTTTATCGGTGGTCCTACGTTGTACAGTGAGAGAAGGTTAAAAGATGGCAGTTTTACAGTTCTTGCAACCAAAGATAGCCTACGATAGTTTTCTGACAGTGTCAGAAACAGCATGATCAAAGCACAGTGTGTTTGCTGCTACGACCCGCGTACCGGTATTTGTTTACCAGTAGCGCATGCTGATGACCTTGCGCTAATGTGTGTTGCAGCCGTCACAGCCTACGATTCAAAAGGTGTCATCATACAGTCAACATGCTTGTCGTACCCAAGTTTAAACGATCCATCTGACTGTTTGACTCAGTCTATCTCTCTGTTACCATGTAGGTGAAATGCTTGATTTGACAATAAACTGCATGATGTTAGAAGATCAAGTCATATTCATGACTCTTTAAACTTCTGGCTAGATAAACAGGATACACCTGATCAAGATCATTTATTTATAGAAACAGACAGCAAGGAGAAAATAAGTATTTTCAGCAGCACTAACAGACCAGACAGCACTTAAGAGCTCAGGGTAAGGTCTGCATGACTTCCAAAGAAAAGACTTTTCAACAAATAGAGCAAATTTTCCACAAAACAACTGCCTGGCGTAGTCTGAAATCCGCTCGTAAATTTCCCATCTATTTTACTCTTCTGCTTTCACACTCTCTAATCAAACGCAAAAAACGGTTCAGCCACTACAGAAGCACCACGTACCCACTCGGCAATCTCTTTATTTTCTGCCCTCTCTCTAAAAATCGTTCACGGGCGTTGGAGGTCCTCGGACGTGCTCCGTCTGGTACGCTCGGCACTGTGTGTGCCTGATATGGGAGCGCATGAGGGTGTGTTACTGTGGCAGGTCAGGCAGGAATGGTAATGACTGCATTATACTCAGAGCTCTTCACACACGGAGGCCGCGTTTTCCATTTCGGCAGCCTGATGGGTAGTCAAAGGAGATGGCCACTTGGGCAGGGAGCATCTGCTCTGTGCCTGATCATCAACTCAACTACTGATGGCAGGAGGCGTGTTGGGAGGGAGAGACGGAAAAACAGAGACAAACAACGTGAAATCAGATCGGAGGAGAAGCAAAGGACCGGACCAAATCCACAAAGAGGGACGTAGACATGGATTGAATTCTTGAATCTGGCAAAAGTTCAGCGTTCACTTGGGTAGGGCGGAAGACGAACAATGGGGCGCGATTGCTATCATACTGAGGCAGAGTTAAGATAAATTGTCTGTCAGATTAAAACAAATCTCAGTTCGGTCCCTGATGAAATTGTACATCCCTAGCCAGGTCTCAATGAGGAACGTGAGCCGGCATAACAATTCTTCCCATGAGCTTCATTTTAATCAAGAAATGCATAAACATTTAACTCTTATTTGCGCTGTTGTGTGGACTGTCTCGCCTGTCAACAAAACAGGATTGTGGGCCTTTCAAAAGTGAATTTTAAGTCTTTAAATACCTGAATTTGAATTGAGGTAGTAAACAGGGTGCAAAATGTTTACTGAAATTAAAAGTTGAATAAATCAAATGAAGGTCAAAGATATTTGCATTGCTGCTATAAGAAATGTGTTTTTTTTTACTTGTATGGTTACTATAAGAAATAATGAATTATCCCAAATTATTATACAAATCATAACGGGCATTCCATACACATTAATTTCTATACACTCACCTAAAGGATTATTAGGAACACCTGTTCAATTTCTCATGTATGCAATGGTGTACTGGTGTGGGGGATGTTTTCTTGGCGCACTTTAGGCCCCTTAGTGCCAATTGGACATCGTTTAAATGCCACGGCCTACCTGAGCATTGTTTCTAACCGTGTCCATCCCTTTATGACCACCATGTACCCATCTTCTGATGGCTACTTCCAGCAGGATAATGCATCATGTCACAAAGCTCGAATCATTTCAAATTGGTTTCTTGAACATTACAATGAATTCACTATACTAAAATGGCCCCCACAGTCACCAGATCTCAACCCAAAAGAGCATCTTTGGGATGTGGTGGACTGGGAGCTTCGTGCCCTGCATGTGTAACCCACAAATCTCCATCAACTGCAAGATACTATCTTATCAATATGGGCCAACATTTCTAAAGAATGCTTTCAGCACCTTGTTAAATCAATGCCACGTAGCATTAAGTCGGTTCTTAAGGCGAAAGGAGGTCAAACACAGTATTAGTATGGTGTTCCTAATAATCCTTTAGGTGAGTGTATTAAATGATTGAAATGCTACCTATAAAATGTTTAATGACTATATTTCTCTATATAATAAATCAGTGGTAGAACACCTTATATATTAAACTGCAGAAGCATGCAATCTTCCCCAATAATACATTAAAATGTAGTCAATTGTAAGGCTTGATTATTTATATTCCTCAACCTTGCAGACATATCACTATTTGTTAAAATAAGCTTGCATTTATAGAAAAAGTCTTTGAATGTATTTGAAGGTAAAGATGCAGGATGTAAGTTGTTTTTTAAGTTAAAGTCACCTTGAATAACCCCGTGATTCGATCAGAGCCTCTGCGGGCAACACAGCCTACAGGCATTGATAAACAGAGTTCACCCGCACCATGTCCTCTGTCCTTTTCTGTTCCAAAAAATAGCACAGATATAAGAAATAAAGCACTCACAAACACATTGTTTCTCAGTACTGTGTGCTGCTGACTCTTACTGATGGGCACGTGGATCTCTTGGGAACAAACCTTCTGTCAAAATGAAACGCAATTCATTTTACCTCTATTGAGGAAAGATCTTCTCAGCTCCTTCAAAACAGCTGATTCCCACTCTTCCTTCAAAAAACACTAAACACACAACTCTAAAAACACTTACTCACTTTTATCCTCAAAACCCTTTCTGTTCTCCAAAGTGTCTCACTGACACCTCTATACTAGCTACACTTTTTTGAGCAATTCTGAAATGTAGTGACAAATTTCTTATTCTTACTTTACACTTTTAAACAGCGAGCAATACCAGCCTAATCTCATGGGAATTAGTATGCATTATACGAGTTGGCTAATTTGTATGAATTCATACAAAGTGAATCGTACAAAAAACAATAGAAAAGAAACCCAATAATGAAACCCCACTCCTAACCCCAAGTGTGGTCATATGAATTAATACGGACACCTCGTAAAATACATACAAATTGCCATGAGTTTGCACTGGCAATGCAAAAGTAATAGCTCAGACCTTGACAAAAACTATTTAGACAAAGATAAATGCTACTGTACCTAGAGTTATTTCACTTTACTAAATAACAATGCTGAAAAATGTTATATTTATTATGACTTATTGCTGCTCTGCAATAAATTATATTCTTACATATTCATCTGAATGTCTGATCCACAGTGTATTTACTGTTAAGAATTATGCCTATAATGTTCAGTGAATATATTACTTATTTTATCTTCATGCATTTCCATGTAATAGGAGCTTCAGTATTAGTTTTAGAAGTACTGGCCTTGCTTAGTATCGCATTAAAAAGCATAAACAAAGATATCGCCATTGTGTGTCACTATACAGTAGGCCTATACACTAAAAAAAGTATTCATTGAATTTAATCAATTTTTTTAAGGTTAGTGGTTGCAATCAATTTATTTAAGCTACATTTAAACAAAAAAGAGTAGTAAAGTAATATAAAATATAAAACTTTTGTTTAAATGTAGCTTAAATAAATTGATTGCAACCACTTACCTAAAAAAATTTATTTAATTCAATGAATCATTTTTTCAGTGTACGTATAAAGGTGCTTTACAATGCCATTGAAGAACCGCTTTTCGCTAAATGATCCATTAAAAAACCCTTAACATTTGAAAAACCTTTTTGCTTCATGAGGAGGTTCTTTGCAGTAAAAAAGGTTCTTTAGATTAATTAAAATGTAAGAAAGAAATCAACCCAAAACCAAAAAATGTATCATAAACAAACAGCTTTTGTCGAGTAAATGCAACTTCTGTTAGACTTTCATACAAAATCAATAACAATACAGTCGTTTTGCAGTAGTTTATTTCTGATAACAAAATAAATAAATGATAAGTATATTGTCCATATATCATATCTAACACGTACATTCTAAAAAATAATTCAGGGGATCTGTTGCCACTATTTAATTTAATGCATTGGTGCAAGTTAAAAATTCTAAATAATTGATTTATTGAAAGATTTAAAGTTGCAAACGTTTTTTATTGAGTCCAGACATGATAATGTCGATAGTTACATAAAGTTAATATTGTGTGTAACTTCAAATTAATTATCTGTGTTAGTTTGTTTAAAACATTTTTTAAGTTGTAGTAACTCAATGCATTCAATGCATAACTTCAGGTTCCCAGCATGCTTTGCATGGGACTTGATAGTGAGTAAATGAAGAAATATGGTGTTATTTTATGCATTTCTAATCAAGATGAAAACATGAGAAGACTTTTAATGATTATTGTTCTGTACTTTTGGTATTTAAAAGATTTTCTGTTATGTTGTTGATTTTTAAGTGGTTACCATTATGCTGAAGAATAGAGCATTTGCTCAAGTTGAGAACAGACTCGCCGTGCATTATCTTGCTGTTTTAATCAGATGGCATTTTGATAAAAATGCTAAAATTGATTGTCTTCTGCAACCTGACAAATGTTGTTGAATAAAAGAGTTCGAATCATTTCAGTAGTTTTGTGTAAATCAGTGTCCACGTTTGAATCAAATTTAAAATGCAAAATAAAAGTTAAAACAACTTAATGTTTATGAGTATTCAACACAATTTTTAAGTACATCCAACGTATTATAGTTTGTTGGCCGGAATTAATTTCAGAAGTAGTTGTCTTAACTTTAAATAATTGATGCAAACTATTGCGTTAATTTTTTTTTGTTGAGTCCAAGCAATATTTTTTAGAGTGTATCAACTACTGAGCTAAAACTAAATGTTTACAATGTAAGCTACAGGTCCTTGAATTCTTCCCTGGCTACCAAACCTCTTTTTTTGTAATCTATGCTCATCGTCTTTAGCAAACCAAAACATTTTATTTTCTAAAATGTATTTATATCAGAGATCAATTTAACCACTAGCCAGACCAATAAATTAATACAGACCGAAAGTTAACTCTTTCCCCGCCATTAACAAGTTAACCTGTCAATTAAGAAAAAATGCTTCCCTGCGCTTCTCTGCCAGTGACGAGTATTTCTGGCTTTCCGCAACTTCTAAAACCCAAAATTATTCTTCTAACAAAAATCCTTTACAAAAATGAAATTATCTCAGCTTTTTGCTCAAAATGTGTTATTTTTGAAGAAACCTAACCATATTTGAGAAATGATACAAAGAGAACAAATAAAGAGTGTTTTTTTGTCTGAAAGCAGAGGGTCTGTTCTTTCATTTGATATATTATATGTTTATATATTTAAAGAAGAACATTTTCTGGAAGGCATTAAACTTTTGTGAAAATCGTGAAAAATGCTGGCATTGGCTGGCAACTCTAAAAAAAAAAACACGGAAAGAGTTAACTTTGGTTCAGGCGCGTAACCGCGATAATATTTATGCATCAAATTAAATTGTCTATTCATGAATATCAGCTGACATCACTCACATCTCAAACTTGTCTTCCGCATTTTGAGTACCTGAAGTGGTCACAAAAGAACTAGAAGCTATGCCTTTAATATGTGAGCATCAAAATTGCTATTTTTAAAACACTAAGAAGGCTCGACACAACATGATACATTGCTCGAAGTATCACCTGTGTCTCTACACGTGAACTCGAGCATTGAGAACATTGTTTGTGTACACAGAGTTTACTAAAAATAAGGTTTTGAAAAACTGACTTCGCATGTTTTGGCATCTGCTCGCCGTCATCTTGCCTGTCAAGATGTATCGATCTCCGAATGCGACGTAAGGAGGGAGGAGAGTAAAGATGGATAGCTCTTAAAGCATAGTTCCATATAAATGCAAGGATAATTCGTTATTTTGTCGTAAGTGAAAAACAATATTGACAGTTAATAGTTGAAAAAGGAGCCTCATAAGATTCAGAGATCAATTTTTTATGTCTGGCAAAGATGGCGAGCGGACACCAAAACACCCAGTCAGTTGTTCAAAACTCTTTTTTTTAGTAAACTCTGTGTACACAAACAATGTTCTCAATGATCGCGTTCATGTGTAGAGATCCAGGTGATACTTCGAGCAAAGTTTCATGTTGTGTCGTGCCATCTTAGCATTGTAAAAATAGTGGTAGTTCGGTAGCAGCGGATAGCGGCTGGAAGAACGCATCAGGGATTAAGTAGGCATCACACCCTAACCAAGATATTTTTTTAAAGTAGCGTTTCTTTTCATGACAGTCGAGGTGCGAAATGTTGTCTTTCGTAGCCATTTCCCGCATCCGTACGAATCATAGACAGTAAAAGATAAGACATCCGTAAATCGTAGCAAGCTAGCCAATGCTTGTCAGTAGCCTACTGGTACTCTGTAGGTATTCAAGATGGCGGCAGTAAGCTGAAAAAAGGGCGGATGACGTAAAAGGTCACATGACTGATAATCATCAATAGCATCACTGTGAAGAACCTTTTAAATAGTACCTTTATTATCACATTAGCTCTTATACTACACACAAACCACACCATCATCTTATCTCTTATTTCCACCTGTGGCCATATTCCTCACACCTGTCGTTTTCTGCTTGTTATCAATCTTTTCTAATTTCATTCATTTTTTAGCTATATCCAGTAAGGCACAAACATAAGGCATGTGTCAGGTGTTGTGAGATCTCCATTCATAAGAAGTTTAAAATGCATGATTCAAAACAGCTTCTAGCGCAGCGGGGGCTTCTTTCTGTAGCTTGGGCGAACAGAAGGCAACACCAGTCAAGAGAGAATGTTAAAGTATGGATTAAGAAAGTGGGAGTGAGGTATGGAAATACAAATATCTTCTTTCACTCAAAGGCTTCCAAGTCTTAAGGCTAACGGTCAGAAGGCGTGCGGGAAATGTCAACATTGATTTGTTTTGAGAAGAGAAATGTCAGAAAGCCATGCTGCCAGTGAAATAGAAATTTCCAAATGAGTTTGCCGAGTGAGAAAAGACTGCACGCATCACTCTCGCATCACTCGCACCCCAACATTCAATTTCAGTCAGGCAACACTGAGATAGATGCATTTATATTACTTCTATCGCTCCGATTTCCTCGTACGATAAAGGATGTTATCAGAACCATAAATATTGGATTTGAGTTTCAAAACGATATTATCGATTCTCAGAGTTACGGAGTAAAAAATCTCAATCTGATTAATAGTAATATCCGCTTGATAATATTTAGTTTAACAGTTTATCTGCAAAAGTGATTTCTTGTGTGTACAGCGTTTAGATAAAAATGTTATAATAGTGAAAGAATTAAATATACCTATAAACGGATTAGTTTTATTTTGTGATCATCACGCTGTGATTACGTTCCAAGAAATCTATGCAAAGATAGTTTGTGTATCAGCTGGGAAAACCTCAGCATCAGCAAAATATTGACTTTTCCTCAAAATTCACTGACCTGCAAGAAACCACAACTCAAGAGTCATAAAGCAAATCAATCGCATTACATTTACATTAATGTGCTTAGCAGATGCTTTTTTCCAAAGAGACATGTTTGATGTATCTTATCAGCACGTGCATGTCCTGAAATTGAACCCATGACCTTGGTGTTGGGAGTAATGTGCCTTTCCAGATGAGCTAATGATGGTCAGATGGTCATGTACAAAACCTAGTAAATCCATCACACCTTTTGTATTATTTGGTATATTTCTTGTATTTATAAAGATGTTCTTAAATTAAAGGCACTGATGAGGGCTGCTTTAAGCACCGTTTACTGGATTTATTACACTTGCATTAAGCACAATGACAGTTTTTTAATGAAGAGGAGAGTGAGCGTGTTCAGGTGCTGCCGATATTGGCTATGCCGAGCACAGGTTTAATTAGATCAGATCAAATGATGGGCTAAAATAAAAGCCTGGTTTAATTAGCCGTCTGAGCCAGAGCGACACAGTTACTCTCATGTTTCATTAAAGTGAATTGAGCCCAGTAAATGACACGTAAGTGCCAGTCTGACCAACAGATTACATCTAGAAAAAGTAACATCACACATTGCAATGTATTCACACCTTCACGTATTGATTCTATATCACATATGATTGACACAATGAGTTCATTTGAAGTTCAGAATGGAAATTTAATGAAATAGACAAAAATGATTAACACAATATACTTCAAACTGAAACCCAGAGGGAATGTTATTGCCCATAAGGTGTTCGTATATCAGCAGGCTTAATGAAGTTATATTTAATAATGATGAGACTGCTCAATCTGCCCATTTTCTCCTAAAACTCCTTAAAAATAAATGCAAATTGCTACTATACAGAAAGAGCTATTAAAAGATGTGAATGGCATAACCCAAATAATCTTGAAGGAATTTGGTTGCTCACTTTGATGTGTGGCAAACACATGAGATTATTTCCATCTATTCCTCAAGACAAAGGGAGACTTTTGCAGTTCTGCTCTCCATTTAATTTGATTGCAGCTAGGAAAAATAATTGATCATGACAGCGACTTCCATGTAAGGGGACCCGTGGTGTATGTAGATTAAAATGTTTCATTTTAAGGTACAGTAATAAAACAATACAGTTCATTATGTAAGGTCTTTATACACCACTGATAATGTAGTTATATATATTATATTGCATTTCTGTCAAGAGATTATTCTAAAAGTTACACAATGTACCTTTAAATAGTTACCACATAAAAGAAATATTAAAGCAAAAACTACGTATCAACGCACATTTCATGAAGTAAAATCACTAAAAACCTTCCTTCCCCTGGAAAAAAATAGTCCCTGAACGACGGTTAACAGTAACAGAATATTTAACATATATTTAGGTTACTAAGGGTGCTGAGCAGTGAAACACAGAATTGTTGGATGGTGTGGTCATAGCTGTGTTTTACCATAAGTAAATAATTTTTTTTGGGACTATAACACGGATTTCCATGAGATCATGTTGCCTTTATAAGTTAATTTTTAATCCAACGTTTGGTTCTATCCATATTTTTAAAAGATGAAATGATCCTGGCATTTTTAGTGTATAATAGATCTACAGTCTGTACATTAAACAACATAAATTAAAGCAATAAGCCCCAAGAAGCAGTGTGTTACCAGTGCATTTTATAACAGCTAAGGGGTGTTGTTAGGCACGACGCAAAGCGGAGCCCTTAGCTGTTATAAAATGCACTGTAACACCACTGCTTCGCGGGGCTTATTGCTTTTATAAAACGGTTACTTCATATGCATAGCAGGATTTCATAAAATAAAACACAAATAAGTTGTAATTAAAATAGTACAAATATTACTCTTCCGCCAAACAAAGTAGTTCCTCAGAATCAAGTGTGACTGCAACAGAGCACAATTCTCAAGCAACACAGAAGCAGCAAAGACACAATGAAAATTATAAAAATAAACACCACAGTTTGCAATTATAATCAACATTCATCTAATTTATACATTAACATTTATATCGTGCAACTGTTGAAAGTGATGATTAAATATGCTTGGAAGCATGCTTAACTCTTTCCCTGTTTTTTTTTTGTTGCCACCCAGTTTTAGTTGAATGCCTTACAGAAAAAGGATCTTCTTTAAATAAACACAAAATATCAAATGAAAGAACAGACCCTTCACTTTCAAACAAACAAACAAAAACGTTTCATTTGTTTTCTTATCACCTTTCAAATTTAAAAGCGGAGATAATTCCATTTTTGTGAAGAACTTTTGTAAGAGATCAGATTCAGAGCCTGATAAAAAAGTACACAGTGTTTTCAGTGTTGAGTGAATGTGTCAGTGTTTAAGTTGGGTAAGATCGCCAACCAGTGGATAGCGGATATATGGATGTGGGATAGAAACTCCTCAGGGAACGTTTTCTCTTTATTGATGAGATGACTCAACAATATTTATTGAAATTTATCTGAATATCGCCATTAATTGTGCAATTGACTGTGGTGTTTATTTTCATAAATCAGTATGCAGCAACAGTGGCGCAGTGATACTTATGTAATGCGGTCTGAACCGTGGGGTTACCGGGGTATTTTATCACGGCTTAGAACGCGTTTCAACCAATCAGAATGAAGAACCAGAACGGGCCGTTTTATAATAGACTGTTTAACCCTGGAGAACCCAAGAACCCTTTTCTTAGCAGCAATTACCATTGGCCAAATTTAACCCGTGGGTTCTCCAGGGTAAAAAAAAAACACGCTTCCACCTCCACCTAGAGCCTGTTATTTGGTTTACAAAAATCCACCGCTCCCGGTTCATCTGGTCCAATCAGCGTAGGCCGGTTCATCTGGTCCAATCAGCACAGGGCTGTGTAAAATCTGCCTGTCAATCACAGTTCCTGCACACGCCACAGATCCACCCTCGCACATGTTACAATATCACATGCATCCACCTGAAGTTTGCAGGTGTGTTGGATTGAACGCAGCATGATGGTGGAAAGGAAAACAACCAAGGAAAACAACTAAGGAAACAAAGATAAAAAGCGTCCGTGCCCGTAATAAAACTAGGATCAATATCGATCTGGCATTTGAAAGGTGGAGGAATCTACGAGATTTTAAAGGGTTCAAGCTGGATGCAGAGCTTGCCATATTTCTTCTCGAAAGGTAATTGTGCTTTATCAACCATTGATTGTATTTCTGAGTGTTATGTAAGTAATCAAAGTATGCTTGCCAAGTATGCGTTCACAAAAATACTGGTGCACACGCACCGACAAGGACGAGCTCGAAGGGAGGTTGCACGGTGGTAGTGTGGGAGGGGCATGCAAATTGTAAACATTCAAAATCATCCCAATCCTCCAAAATTGCCGATCGCAGCTTTAAAATATATGAAGAATATGTTTTGTAGATGTCTGGTTCCTTGATTTAGCAAGTATATCTGGTTGTGAGAACGTTTTACTTTTCCACTATGTTTGATGGACAAACGCAAACCACAGAGAAAGGCCCGAGGACTCTTATCAAGCCCACCAAAGCAAATTCATAAACTTGGCCGACAGTCACGCAGATAACACCACTGCAAAATTTCTTCAGGTTTTCAAAATGCAGCTGCTGGAAAATAAAACTAGCAAAAGTCCGCTCTTGCCCTCAGTACTATCGTGACTCAAAACCTTTTTTTTTTTACATTTTTATAAGGGAAAGGTAGAAACGGATTTAGTATGGGTGCAAAGCACACAGCGACAAGATGATGAACCAGGTTTATCATTTTCAAAACACCTGTGATACTTCTAAGCCAACATAAACTAAAAAAATATCAGTCACACAACACTGCACACACGGCATATGGGATAAGCCTTTAATGGGCAGGAATGCATGACAACCTTCAATGTAAAGAGTACGAAGCTACGAAATATCACTGAAGCATGCCATCTGTTCCTTTAAACACATTAAAATTACCCTCATGTAAAGAAACACAAAAGCGAGCTATTATCTCCCAGTACAGCACTGGCACAATGCATTTCTCAGAGATGAAGATATGATGAGGATCTCTGTAAATGACAGCTATTTGCAGGTCTTTTAAACAGCGTTTTCAATGCAGATCGCAGACAATTACTCGCACTAGACTTTCATTTAGCTTCCACACATCTAGATAAAGCACAAATGAGACAAAAAATTTAGCAAGGATCTATTTAGCAGATTTAATTCATTTTACTATGAGTGGAAAAAAGCTTTCAAATTTAATAGCATTAAAGGAATATTCAATTTTCTTAAAAGAAAAATCCAGATAATTTACTCACCACCATGTCATCCAAAATGTTGATGTCTTTCTTTGTTCAGTCGAGAAGAAATTATGTTTTTTGAAGAAAACATTGCAGAATTTTTCTAATTTTAATGGACTTTAATAGAACCCAACATTTAATACTTAACTCAACACTTAACAGTTTTTTTTTTCAACGGAGTTTCAAAGGACTATAAACAATCCCAAACGAGGCATAAGGGTCTTATCTAGCGAAACGATTGTCATTTTTGACAAGAAAAATAAAAAATATATACTTTTAAACCACAACTTTCGTCAAGGTCCGGTCCAGCACGACCTAACGTAAATGCGTAGTGACGTAGGGAGGTCACGTGTTACATATATAAAACGCACATTTGCGGACCATTTTAAACAATAAACTGCCACAAAGACATTAATTAGTATCAGTTGACATACAACAAAGTATGAACGGTCCTCTTTCAAGACGCTTGTAAACACTGGGGCGGAGTTTCGCGTTCGTCCTCTGTGACCTCTTGACGTCATGACGTATTGCAGTGACGTAGTGGGGTCAGCTGGCGCATCACGACCGGATCTACACGACGAGAAGTTGTGCTTTAAAAGTGTATGTTTGTTGTTTTTGTTGTCAGGGGTGACGGTCGTTTCGCTGGATGGGACCCTTGTGCCTCGTTTGGGATTGTTTGTGGTCCTTTGGAACTATGTTGAAAAAAACTGTTGAGTGTTGAGTTGAGTGTTGAATGTTGGGTTCTATTGAAGTCCATTGGGGTTAGAAAAATTCTGCAATGTTTTCTTCAAGGAACGTAGTTTCTTCTCGACTGAACGGGGAAGGACATCGGCATTTTGGATGACATGGTGGTGGGTAAATTATCTGTATTTTTCTTTTAAGAAAATGGACTAATCCTTTAAAGGGCTCCTATTAATACAACAACTTGTGAATGTCTTTCATACAATGCCTGACTTTTATTTGAGGTTTGGGAGTTTATTCGTTTGAATTTTATAAAGTCCCTTAAAAATCTCAGATGTTAAACAGAGGACCCTATGGACCTCAGTCAGAATGAAAGCGATATTAAATTTGACGTGAATGAAAATGAGGCTATGAGGAGTTAAAGACGGCAGATTGTCGAAGATGGGAAATGGGCCCTGAGTCCTCAGTGGTACTGCACATCTTATTCATTGGGCCCAGGTGAGAAAAGCCCAACAAAACGATTTTAAAAATGTGACTTAGGACCTTAAGACTATATGACTTTATAGTCTGTACACGGGCCTGAAGAGAGGTACAGTACATTCAGTGGGTAATATAGTTTTAAAGTCCTTAAAACCACATAAAAACACATTTTCAATGTTCTATCATTACTGTATTAAGGTACACAAAAGCTCTTACTTCCACTAACAGCTGTTCTTCATTGGTATTGAATTAAATATGTCTGCCCTGGCTAAAGTACATTAGTACAGTTTGTTACTGCATAAATGCAATTTTGAAGTTTGGTTTAAAAGGTGAATTTTATGAGGCGTCTGAGGTCCTGAACCATTTACTAAAGTACTTCCAGCTCTCCATCACTTCAGTCCTTTCTGTTCATCTCTCTCTCTCTCTCTCTCTTTCTTTCATTACAGCAGCAGAGCTGTCTTTCTGTCTGCATGGCTGTCATCCAGCCAAACGTATCTGTGCCCTCCTGTCTTGCCTGTCTCAGTGTATTCCCATTAGAGAGCAGGTTGAAGGGAGCATGGCAGGTACGAGTGCATCCAGCCGGCATGTTTTCTTATACGCCCTGTCTGTCCGTCTGCATGAGTGTCTGTCTCTCTGTCTGTCTTTCTGGGTTTGGACTGTCACCAAAATTCAGTAGTCAATACAAATGTTAATTAAATTTTATGATCTTTAATATTGGTTTGGATACAACAGCAAAAACTAACACTAACTTCTTTATGTTTTTATATCCTTAAGCACATGATGCAAGTAAACAGACAGCAATAAAATAAGAATAACAACATAAAGAACAAATAAAAATCACATAACCAAGAAACAAATGAAGCATACCGTGCTTTTCGGTTTCATTTAAGCGAAACATTTGGAGATTCCAAAAGAAATCAAATAGTATAGTCTTCACTGCATGAATTAGATATAATGCATTAATACTTAAAGCCACTAAAGTCGTCCAGCTTACAGCCACGAGAGTGGTTTTGTTTTTTTCCCATCAATATTATTGTTTGATTAATATTAATAGCTCATTAGACAGTGGCGGGCCTATTAGATTAAATTTACACCTAATGCACAGACTAAATATATGTATATTTCCGTGCCTGTTTACATTTATTCAGGACATAACCGGCTGTGTTTACCTTAAAGGGATAGTTCACTTTAAAATGAAAATTCTGTCATCATTTACTCACCCTCATGTTGTTCTAAACCTGTATGAATTTCTTTTTTCTGATGAACATAAAAGAAGATATTTTGAGAAATGATGGTAAACACACAGCAGTAAGTGACCGTAGACTTCCATAGTAGGAAAAAAATATTTTGGAAGTATTGTGATTAATGACTAAGAAAATATTTTGATAAATGATGGTAAGCACACAGTTGACTGTAACCATAAAATTCCATTATATTGTTTTATTCCTACTATGGAAGTCTATGGTCGCTTACTGCTGACTAAGCAGTATGATGACATGTGAGAGGGCTGTCTGTAATCGCGCACCAAACGACTTCCAAATAAAAAACACAGACTTAACGTTACGATGGGTTCCAGGGTTGAGAGAGCGCTTTACTTCCTGCTTTTTTCAAAACAATCGCATCTTAATGACGAAAGCGCGCCTGGGCTCGGATGGATAAAAGTACAGTGTGAGTGCCTGCATCTGGGGGAATAGGTAGGGGGGACAATCGAGCTGGTCCATGGTTTGGTTTGGTTTAGATAATGTGAGTGCGCCCTCAATGATCCTAAGAAAGGTAAGAAATCAGCCCAGAACTACACAGGACAAGCTGGTCAATGACCTGAAAAGAGCTGGTACCACCGTTTCCAAGGTCACTGTTGGTAATACAATAAGAAGTCATGGTTTGAAATTCTGCATGGCACGGAAGGTTCCCCTGCTTAAACCAGCACATGTCCAGGCCCATCTTAAGTTTGCCAATGACCATTTGGATGATCCAGAGGAGTCATGGGAGAAAGTAATGACCCGAAGCACACAGCCAGGATAACCAAGGAGTGGCTCTGTAAGAAGCATATCAAGGTTCTGGAAACTACAGGAAACGTTTGACCTCTGTAATTGCAAACAAAGGCTACTGTACCAAATATTAACATAGACTTTCTCAGGTTTTCAAATACTTATTTGCAGCTGTATCATACAAATAAATAGTTAAAAAAATCATACTTTTTTTATTATGTCTCACACAGTGGACATGCACCTACGATGACAATTTCAGACCCCTCCATGATTTCTAAGTGGGAGAACTTGCAAAATAGCAGGGTGTTCAAATACTTATTTTCCTCACTGTAATTGGGTCCCCAGTGCTATCAACCTAGAAAACGTGAATAAGAACAACCCAGTAACGCTGTTTTGGTAAACCATTCTCAGCAAGCATGTGAAACATTTTTTTATTTAGATTTTGCATGTTTTATGACGTACAGTAGATATCAAGTAATTTTACAATAATACCACCCCTTAATTTGCATTATCCAACAACGGCACTGCCATTTAGTGCAGAGAGAGAGAGAGAGAGAAAAAGAGGGAGAGAGAGAATGTGAGAGAGTGTATGGATTTCATCAGCTCATTTGCATTTTAAAGGACACACCCAAAAACGGCACATTTTTGCTCAGACCTACAAAATGTAGGCTTTTTAACTTGCTGTTACAAATTATTTGTGGGGTATTTTAAGCTAAAACTTCACATACGCACTCTGGGGACACCAAAGACTTATTTTACAACTTTAAAAAAACTTACTTTATGACCCCTTTAAAAGACATCTAATAGCCATCCATGCACAGCCCAGATGTCTAGGCTAAAACAAGGCAAAATTTGGGCTGTCAGTGAACATTTAATAACATCTAATTATAACCCAAAAATAAATAAATGAAACCAAACACCTTGTAATCACTGTGGACTTAGCTTACATGATGTAATATCATAAATCTCCAAGTTATTTTCACAAAAAAATACATTTAACCAAATCCAAGGTTATTTTGGCTAGAAATGAGATATGCATAACCGAACAACAGTACAGGTCTATAGTAAAGTTTATATTTGGTTTGAACATTAAGGGGTTGATGTGCCAAGTGTACTTATGATTTCTCCCCAAAAACTACACTCCTGGAGATCCCTAACGCACCCAGTGCACAAGGAGTGCTATATGTCACACAGACTCAGATCCAAAGCAGACATAACAGAATAAAGGCAGAGGCACAGGAAACCGCACAACAGTGAGTGAACCAATTATTTTCTGACATGGGCTGAACCTTAATAAAAAAAGCCGATGGGGAGAGGAAGTGTTAATTATCTTTCAGTCCCCTAAGCCACACAATCCCCCGTTTGTGTGTTTGTTTACCCAAATCCTCCAACCTAAGAGAAACTAAGCACATCAGTGGGATTCTGGAAATTAAAATTAAACTTATTAATTTTCTTAATAGAGAAATAAATAAAAAATAACATTTAAACCTCCCAAGACATGCCAACTAGAGCTCTGCACTTACATAAACGAATGAGAAAAATATTTTTCCTACAACCAACCATCAATGTTGCCCTAAACCGTGCCCTTCAGCACATGGTCTTATTTTCCTGCATAAATCCTGCATACCGGTAGTCTAAACTTGATCTTTGTCGATGTGTCCTGAATCTTATGAGAATAACAACTCCTGTGTGACAATAACACAACATACAGTTACAGTATAAACACACTTGCGGTGCAAGCGGAGGCGCACAGGCGCCGTGCTGTGATAGTCGTTCCCTACCGATCAGAGGTGCTGCTTGTTTTGAATGCCACACAATCCCTGCCTGCGTGTTCGGGGTGCAGATATTGCGAGTGTGTTTTGCGGGTAAGGTGAAGAGCGATGCTAACAGCCTGTTCTCGCAAAGTCACAGAAAAAATAGCTCAGATAACACTACGAGGCCTGACGTCCCCCGTGACCTGAGCCTGCACTCAGCATTACAGCTCGCGTCCGCCACGCTGTCTCGCTGCATCATCAGCAACAGGCATGTGTGAAGATGTGCTCGCTGCTACTTTACAGCACTGATAATGTTGCTTTCGCAAGCGCTGCACGCACATACGCATGCTCTCGCATCGGGAACACAAACAAACAGGCACACAGATCTGCTAGATAAATGTGGAGTTAGTAAGCATGCCGTACTGTATTATTAACATGCAAATTTATAGCAATGCTAACAACCCTGATGAAAAAAAAATGGTTCGCTGGTCCTCCAGCAGGGTCATGATGGTGAGCAAGGACTATATGGTTTACTTATCAACTAAAGGCATATTTGCAGTATCAATGCACTGATAAAATGCATAGCTTGAATGTACTGTAAGTTGTTTTCGATAAAAGCGTCTGCCAAATGCGTAAATATAAATTAAATATTAAGGCCTACACGATAAACATGGCACATTTAGTGTAGGTGTATTTACACACTCTTTAATGCTTCTTGAAGGTGGTATAAATACATCTTCACTTATATATATTTTAGGGCTGTCAATAGATTAAAAAAATTAATCTAGATTAATCGCATGATTTCATGAGTTAACTGCGATTAATCGCAAATTAATCGCACATTTTTATCCATTCTAAATTTACCCTAATTTAACACTTTTCAGGTTCTTAATACTCTGATCATATATACATATATAGATGCTTTATGCAAATGTATGTTAACAACAGCCTGTTTACATTTTAACAGAATCACCAGCCATTGTTTTGTATATGAATTTTCCTTTCAGAAGATTTTTCTTTCTCCATTTTTGTTTGCTGTTGCATCATTTGTGACCTGTGCTGTCAAATTTAGTCGAAATTAGCAAATTTTTAAAAAATAGTTGTTCATATTTTGACATTCTCTATTAAAACATAGAACAATGCATGATTTGTTGAAATATAACAAAATATGACAGAACTACACGTGTTTGAAGTTGAAAGAGTCAAATTACCACAAACATTTCCACATCCATACATTATATTACCACATCAATACCTTAAAATCACTGGTAAAACTAATAGATTTAGCACACACAAAGCAAAAACATCATCAATGTATGTTCAACTTTTTTTCCTTTTGTTTGATTGACATTGAGACAGACTGCTTAAAATCTAAGTGGTCTAATATAATGTTACACATCAGATAGTTTTACCCAACAGTTAACCAAACATTTACTTAAAACATAACAGATTATAGAGCCTACCTGCGTGAATTCTTATCAAAACAGATATTTTTAAAACTGTAATTTTGTGTAGATGTCTATATATCCGTGTCGCGCACTCGCGCGTCTGTGTGCACGCGCTTCACATATCAGTCAGTCAGCGTGAGGGGATCGCTTTTGAGTCTTGTCGCTCTTAATAACTCTTTAACATTAATCAGGTACCGAACTTTATCTCTCTTAATGACTCTTTTAACATCAAGCAAGTCCTGCAGTCTATTTTCTAAGTCATGCATAAAAGCGAAACCAAAATGAATTGAGACGCATCTTTGTATTAGATTAAGCATTAGGAGGACGGTAACGTTACACCTCTCAGACGTATAAATAAAGATCATATCAGATGTCCAACGAGCATTTAGAGCATTGGATTTGGTAGACAATTTGCTTAATGTTCTTATTTCTATGAAAACCTTTTACTCATTTAGAGAGAGTCACAATAACATTTGTCTGCGTCTCTGTTCATTCAACTATGGGCTGGACCAAGGGTCAAACTGAAATTGCGCGTTGCGTTAATCTCCGTTAATAAAATTAGTGGCGTTAAAATGAATTTGCGTTAACGCGTTATTAACGCGTTAATTTTGACAGCCCTAATATATTTACATTATTTATGAAAATAAATGATAAAAGAACCCTGCCGAGGACAAGCGGATTCAATAGATGGATGGAAATTATGAACTACAGTCTATCATGATAAAAAACATAAAGGTAGCTGTGATGCTGCATTTTATCTACACAAAAGCCATGCAGTATCCGAACTGGCTTTGACTGAACAGGTAAGAGCAGGAATAATTTAGTCTGGCATTTATGCATTGCATCTTCACACAGAATTTTGAGCAGGGACAGAGCAACCTTAAAGAAATAATTCACCCAAATACTGTATGAAAGTTCTCTCAATTTCTTGTCACGCCATCCTGGATGTAAATGACTTCCTTTCTACAGTTGAACACAAACAAATAATTTTATATGAAAATGCTATATCTTTATGCAGGCGTCTAATGCTGCATTCAGACCAGCCGCGGTAGAGGCGTCAAGCGAGAGTGATTTCAATGTTAAGTCAATGTAACGCCGGTTTCACACCGCATGCGTGAGCAGCGCGTATGCGTAGCATCAGCAGCGCGTGAGGAGAGCGTTGCTGCGCGTGGCCATTGTGTTTTCATACCGGCTGCGTTTGCAGCGCATACTGTGCAGTTTAATAACAGTATAAAAATCTCAAAATCTCTTCACATTACTTTATTGTACATGCATTAATGAGCAAAACCTCTTCAAGACGTTTTTTGACGGTCATTGTTATTTATAAAACTGTGATTTGTTTAACCCACATTGTTTTCGTGCTGTTCTGGTCCGTGTAATGACAGATATAGACACAATACATAATTATAGACATAAAAAGCCCATGGCACATTATTAAATCTGTTTCTCTGAAGTTTTACAATAAAATAAAAAAATCACTCAGTGATTGACAGCATAAAGCAGTCGATCGTGTTTCCCTTCAACAATTTAAGCATAGATTTATAGGTGTATGTCTCTATTTCTCTGAAGATTATAGATGAGGAGTCAATTAGTGCTGGGCAGACAGTGAATGACAGCGCAGTCTTCTGGTGTTTTTAAATATTTCATTGCTTTCTTTTAAATTGCTCAAAGTCATGACTGTTTTAAACACACTTGGCGTCACATTTATTATTTTATGGTTAAATTACACTTTTTCGCGTCAATCCACGACCATTTAAAGCATAAACAATGCACTGTCACTTTAATTGAGCGTGAGCAGCGCAGCAAAAATAGACCCGACGCCGAAATGATCACAGCACTGCTGCTTCAGCGACGCTCCTGCCACGCGAGCACGCGCTGCTCCACGTGCGGTGTACATGCTTTAACTTGTTAACATGGGCGCCGAAAAAAACACGCGCTGCTTACGCGCTGCTCACGCTTGCGGTGTGAAACCGGCGTAAAGGCGCGTTGACGCGCGTCTGGAGGTCTCGTGACGCTAATGAGGCGTTTAGCGCAGAGACACACAATTCCGACCCATTCGCGCGTCTAGTTCGCACGAATCACGCAAATTGAGCTTTGCCGCAGCATACGTGCGAGTTGAAAAATGTGAACTTTGGCAGAAAAACGCGCCGCGTTAACCAATCAGGAGCTTGCTTTGTGTGGCTGCACATTACCGTAATGGGGTTTGGAAAACTTGTGAGCGTTTCTTACACGTTTTTATTCCTCAGATAGCAACATGCAGCAGCAACAGCAAAGTGACATCTGCGACTGCGCTGACTGCAGCGCCTGCCCCCAGAATAAAGTAATGTAACATGATCAAAACACTATCAAAACGACAAAAATCTCTGAAAAGTGAACAAGGATGCAGCACAGAATTGATAATATTAACAAGTAACGCTTCTTTGATTTTGAGGTTGCATGCAAAATCCATTTGGCTCTACAAAAACAACAACAAAAACAGAGGTGGCACATGCCCCCCTAGTTTGAATGGGCATGATGCCTATGTCTACAGAAATAAAAACTTGCTGCATCTAGTGTAATTTAAAACATTGTTTATGTTCGTTATTGTAGTTATGGTATTTACTTTGCACTGCAAAGTATTCTCACTAGTGAATGAGACATGACAAAGTGGGCTTCTGATCTGGGCGTGTTAATGGATGGCGATTTGAATGGAGGGTGGGATCATAATTTCAATGCTAGGATGCTAAAGTTAGCATTTTTAGAAATCATCCGTTCTACTTTTAACTCTGTTGTGTAAGGGCTCCTTAAATCAAGCTAACCACTGCTTTCCATTGTTTTTTCAATCAGTCATAATTTTGCAAAGAGGTTTTAACATACAGTAGAAGGCTGATTAATGATCAGCTTTGTCCATGCGCGCGTTTCCGTGATCGCATTGTGTAATGCGAACATTTAATGCTTTGCTCCGAATCCTTATTAAATGTGCACAATTACAAAAGCATTAAATGGAATGAAATAAAGCAAGGAAGAGCTCATTAGTTTAGGAGCTTGTGATTGATAAGAGCATAAAATAGAAATTATTCTTGAGTTTAAATCAGAAAGCTAATTAAAAACTCTAATGAGTGTTTTTGTAATTATGGAGGAATCTGTCTTTCTCACTCTCTTTCATTCTCAACCACTCACGCCCATAGCATCCCACACCTTTATAACTCTCTCTCTCTCTCTCCATCATTAGACAGGAGACAAAGCTTCAAGGTCGAGACTTCAATTTTATCACAGTCATCTCGTTTGATTTGAAAACAAATAATCACTATAGATAAGCCACGGGAGACATACTGTGTACCTGGACTACTGTTATTACTAATGCTGCATGCATAAGACAAAGACATGCATTTACAATTTGATTATTTTGTGACAAATATATTTTTTATTCTGTGAACTTTTTACTTTCACAGTCTGTCTACTGACAACGTGCAACAGGTAATACACACAAAGCACAGAACAATTCTGGCATAGTTTTATTAACAAATGTAATATTCACCATATCTCAAATTATGCATTGTGTTAATGCTTGTGATAACATTCTGAGGTGGAAATTAAAGTTGGGGGAATGGCATTTGTGGAATAAAATGCCAGATTTTATCTTACCGAGGCTGATTTCAAAGCTAGCATTTTACATATCTCAAACAATAAAATCCCATTTTACACCATTTGACTAAATGAAAACTGAAAGGCAATGACGCACAATAATTTCCATCTGTTTGCAAGTGATATAATATACAAACATGACATTTCATCTCACATTTCATCTAGACCTCAGGATCAAATATGCATGAAAGGCCTTTAAAAAGTGAAATTATTAAAAAAAATTATAAAAGTTCAAGCAACAAATTCAAAAATCTGTTTATAACTTTTTTTATAATTAATAAGACATTTGAACCTCGGGACATAGCAACACCCATAAACAGATTGAGGGGTGGTTTCCCAGACAGAAATTATCTTAAACCAGGACTAGGCCTGGTTTAATTATGAAATATAACTATTTTAAAACATGCCTTATTAAAAACATTACCTGTGTGCATTTTGTGGCAAAACAAAGGGCACTGATGTATTTTGAGATGTGTCAGTGCAAGTTGTTTTCAGTTTGGACAGCTCTTACATTTATTTTAGTCTAGGAATAGTCTAATCCCTGTCCAGGAAACAGTCCCTAAAGTCTGCTAGACATTAAAGTTTTAATGCAAGTGATCTACCTAAAATGCAATTTTATGAATGCCGTAAAAGAGAGAGAGAAGAAGAAGAGTGTAAAATTGACACAGAGCAATGGAGGAGAGATGATTTCTATCTCCAGATAAATGAAACATGGAATAATGTAATAATATTTTCATTTAAATAAGAAACAGAACAGCCAGATCATTCTCTCTTGTTATGCGAGGTGAAGAAGAATGAGGGAAAGAGAAAAGAGATTAGAGCTGTCAGGGCCAAACGCCATGATTTGGAAGAACTATCAGCCCGGTTGCGGCTGTCATATTTCTGTTGGACTGGTGAAGGACAACAGCACAAAAACACACACACGCAAACAGATACAGTATTATTGCAGCAGAAAATGTGACAAAGACACAGGGACTGAAAGAAAATAAGACAATGGAAAGCAGTGCATGCTGGAATTCTATACTGTAACTATCAAATTTGTTCAGATTATATTAAAGGTATAGCGGAAGATTTTCCCGAATTATTTAAAAGAACCGCCCCTCGATATTTTTTAAAAAATGCACACGCAACACTCTCCCTCCAACCAAGAGGGAACGCCTGTTAATCTTCCGCTATACCTTTAAAGGTAATAATATGATTACAAACATGACACCACCAGCCTTGTTTTCATTTCAGATTTGTGCAAAACTTTTACGATATGTTAAAAAAAAGTGAAATAACGGTGTTTCCATTAACCAATGTTATGCACCTAAAACGTACATTTTCCTTCTCGCGATAAGTAATTCCACAAATCATGGCTACGGATGTTGGTCAGTTTACTTAAATCACAGCTACCGCACAAGCGGTTATTTGATATAGTACGAGATTTAGCATTTTTAAAGAATGATTATGTGACTTTTAAACACTTCAGATGACCTGCAAATGCAAAAAAAAAGTTTCGATTGCAGTTCTGCGACATATTATCTTTTTTATTGCCTGATAAACCACCTCATGAAAGTGTTAAACTTTTTTGCAATATATGGGAGTTTTTGCTAAATTTATGTCATATTTTCAAATGTAAATTTAAAGGGTAATGGAAACGGAACTACAGTAAAAGGCCGTTCACATTATAACTATAACGTTAACTATAACGAAAACTATATTAGCGTCCACTACACCGAACGATAACGATACATTTATGCTAATTCGCTCACACGCACGGCAACCGCACAAATCACTTGCCTTTAATATTGCATATTTCTTGTAATAAAAACTTTTGCAATTGTTTACTTTACATGTCACTGAAGATGTAAATATGCTGTACGTGTTGCATTTACACAGCGGGTAACCAACAGATGTCCTAAATAGAGCTGTCACGGTTATGAATTTTAGCTGACGGTTATTTGCCTAATAAATTGTGACAATTAATTGCCTGTTTTAGGACTTTGACGATTATGACGGTTAGTTGTCTGTTTTATTGCTTTGACACTTAATTCTCATAAAAAAATTTTGTTCAGGAAATATATTTTTACACAAATATATCTTTCAAAAACAAATTTTTGTTCATAAGAAATAAGCACAATAAAGTGTCTGAAAAACAACGATGCAATCAAAATAAACTGACTGTAACAGAACAGGCCTTAAACAGTAGTCAATCTGATAGGAGACATCTGATACTGCCTCTTTTATACAGGCGCTGCAGCTCCCCCTTGTGTTTTTTAAAGAGATGTGCAATCATTGCGGTGATCAGAAATCATCGCGATGAGGTTAAACAATCGCGTTGAGATGATTATTTAATCATTGTGCAGCCCTAGTCCTAAACACGCTGCGTTTCACGTAACTCTAAACAGTGAATCTAATATCTAATATTTTGGCGTAGTTAATGTAGTAGAATAAAAATGATCACGCTGTCAATTTCACAGCAACTGCATCAGCGCTGGATACCTGAGGTAATTTTATGGTATAGGCCTCAGCAATGAGCTTCACTGTCATTGCGCGTGCACTTGAAGTTCAAATGATTTGATTGGCTATCAATGGTTTATTGTTCATCAGGTGGGGAAAAATCCCATAGAAAGTGATCCCAACGATATCGTTCATTGTATCTTTATTGTTGTGGTGTAACTCCGCTATTCTCTTTAATATAAAACGATTTTAAAACTATATTTTTATAGTTATAGTTATAATGTGAACGGCCTTTAAGTCACATACAGTTGTCAATTAAAAATTCAACTACTACTGTAATACATACTGTAAAAGTACAGAACTAGTAGCCAGGAAAATGTAATCAATCAAAATGACACTAAAATGTTTTACAATATGGACAGCAAGGCCAAGAAAGTTTGGAGAAGGCCAAGAAAGAATAAATAGGAAAAAGTTAATAGTTAGTCCGACAAAAAGGCAACCTCTGTAAAACACACCACTCCTTTCATCTGCACTTTGATACTAAACGATCTTGACAGCTCTCTTAAGCACCGGACCACAACCATCCAGACAACGACCTCCCATTCACCTCCGAAAGTGGGAGGCGTTGCATACCGACCAACCGTTGAACTGCACGCACAAAACAGCCACTTTGTATAAGCCGGTTATAGCAGATGACAGAGTGCGGTTTGTGCGGCTTTCATCTCAATGCCAGGCATGACTGAACAATAAAAAAGACTGATGTGCGCGGCTGAAGGAAGATAATGTGCCGTAATGACAAACGCACCGACAACACCTGCCACCACAGTCAGGAGTTTCTGACTATGCATGGAATCTTCCCGAAACATGAAGGGCATTGGGCTGTTGTGGATGGATTGTGAAGAAACAGTGTGGCTTTGGTGTGGTGGTTTGCCATTGACACAAGCTGCCGTGATGAAACCGAATTAAAAATTACTTTTGCTGCCAAAGGCATTGGCATTTGCATGTGGATCAAACGGGAAAAAAGTTTAATCGCAATACCTTTTATGTCATTTCATTGGTTAAAAGGGTCTGCAAATATTACGGCACGTAAACAATATTTGGCATTTATTCCACTGTGTGTGGGAGTGAAGAAAACTTGAAATCAAGCACCAATACAATAGATATGATTCCTTCAATTAGGGGGAGTGGGAGTTTGTTTGAAGTATAAATCCATCAATAAAATCCAACAAATTTCATCAGGGATATCGAACGTAAACTGCATTGCTGAGAATAAAAATGGATGCTTCAGCTTCGTTTTGCATTTCTTTTGTCTTGACAGACACTTGTTTTCTCATCTGGGAGCAAAGCTTGCCAGGTGATGTTGTGCCATTTGGTAAAGAAAGTGGTGTCTCTTAATAAAAAATTTAATTGTTCAACCAACCGATTTATAAACATGGTCGTTCACATTTGAACCATTCAATCGTTTACAGTTTTATCATTATTTTTTAATAAAAATCTGAGTTTCTGTAAAACTCTAGAGAAAGAATAACTGTCATGCTTTTATGAAATAGTAAAAAACACAACTAAATAGCCTAAATAAATGCATGATAAAAATCGAACAATAGCGTTTCACATTGCAAGCTGACATGATGATATTGGTCACGAGACACACGAGAGCCAATGCTATTTCACAACCAAAGATGATTGTGCCTTTTGAACAAGCGTACACATCGAATCTGAGATTAACAGCAAATAGTGATTGCTTTTGCGTTTTTTTAGGGATGTGCATGTAAGTATTTTTTTATTTTGATTAATACAAAACGAGTACTCGAATAACTGGGGCGGGGCGTATACGTCATGATGAAAATGTAAATATTTTTTAGTAAAAACACAAAATAAAACTTAATATTGAAGAAACTATGACCGAAAAAAGAACACATACTGAATTATTAATGAATACATTTTTTAAATCAGAAACCTCTTACCGTGGGTTCACACCAGCCACGTTTGAGGCATCAAATTCACGTCTACCGCGTCTAGTTTGCTGCTTGAACATTTTGAGTTTACTTGCTTCATTCGCGCATGAAAGCCGCGAATTAAATTCTAGCCATCAAGACATTCACGCAGAAATTCGCGTCATGGGAGGGGCTCCTGCGACTCTGCTTGCATCCTGTGATCATGTCACTACTAGAGCAAGCTCCTGATTGGTTTTTTAACTTGCACGTTTGCCGCGGCAACGCTCAATTCGGGGCATTCACGCAAACTAGATGCGCGAATGAGGCGGAATCGCCTCAACCGCGCCACGCTAAACGCCTCATTCATGCCGCAAACCCTCCAGACACGCATCACAGCCTTCACATTGACTTAACATTGAAATCACTCGCACTTGACTCCTCTACTGCGGCTGGTGTGAACGCAGCATTAAAGGAATAGCTGCATGATGAAGTGAAACTAAAGGGTTAATAAACACAAACTGAAGGGCTTTCTATATGACGCACTATACATAATATTAAGGTTTGATACAACATATTATACAACGTGCATCTATCTGCATAAAATGCAAGACTTAAACAACACTGCACCACAACAGCGCGCTTTTATACACATCCAGTCAAAGTACAAGCATTAAACATTAATAAGTTTTAAGTTTTTTGTTATCATTTTAGCGATTAGCTATGTCATGTGGTTCTCTCACCTGTTTTCATTCAAGATGTAATGCTCGTATCGCTCTATTGTATCTCTTGACATTTAATGTTTAAATATGAGATCATAACCCATTGAACTTGTGACCAGTGATGCCACAGTTACTTTGAAAAAGTAATCTGATTACTGATTACTGATTACTCCTTTAAAAAGTAACTAAGTTACTTTACAGATTACTTGATTTTAAAAGTAACTAAGTTAGATTACAAGTTACTTTGTTAGTTACATTCCAGTAGCTGCCAACACCCCCACTGCCTCAACATTAAAAATGACAACCGGTTTTGCCAACACTCACTTTATTGGAAGTGCATTTTTAACAGTAACGTCAACAATGTATCTCCTGACATTTTAAGTTGAACTGTTGTGTTTTAAAAAACTAAAATATATATATATGAGTCTTTCTTGACTTCACTTAACATAAATAGGGGTGAGCAGGGGCCATTTTCAGAAAAACTTAATTTTAAAAGTTAATGTTTTAGACAGAGATATATTTTTGTTGTGGTCAATAACTCACAAGTGTGGTCTATCAAAACCAGCTGGAATTTTGAACAAATGTAAAACGACTTCTGTATAATTTCACTTTAAACAAGAGTACTGAATTGTTACTTTTGACCTTGACAGCAGGGATGAAAGTAACACACAGGTGGGTCAAAAGTAACACAACAAAACATGATAGATTTTTGTGTTACACTTGTTTTTATTAAATATATATTACTATGACCTCTTTAATATGCACTGTAAAAAATAAATTGTTGGCTCAATGAATAATTTTTTAGTAACTAGTTCCACAGAAATTTTACGTTCACTCAATTTCTGTCTCCAAAGTGTTACCTGGATTGATGTTTTTTAGTTGGCCCAAATTTGACTCAAATATAAAAAAGTATGTTGGCTCAATTAGCTTTATAGTTCATTCAACTAAAATGTTTTAATCAGTTGAATCTTTAAAAACTTACAGCAAAGACTCTGTCAATTAAAATTTAAGCATTCACTCAATGTTTGATGTGTTACTTCAATTAATATTTATTATTTGGGATTTTTTTAATAACATTTTTAAATTATTTATCAAATAATTTATGCTGGTGTTGTAAACAAAATAATTAACTTCAGTCACATAAAAACAAAAGCTTTTTATTCACTTATTCACTTATCATACAGACTGAACATACAGAATTAAGTCTTCTTTAAATAGAGGGCATAAAACAGTCCAAAAAGACTCCAAAGTCAGTCAGAACATCTCCAGGGCCATTTAGGAGACTTTCCTCAGTCAGTCCAAGCGGAGACTGTCTCGCTATGTCTCGGGTCTGCCTCTCACATTATCTCCGCTCTGGTTTGATAAACAGAGGAATATAAACACACACACACATACATAAATAACATGTTTAATATAATAAAGTTTGACGGTGAAAGACTTTATTCCCTAAATAACGTTAGGCCAAATTTCCCTCAGACATCACACATTAAACACTATTGGGCGGTTTTCTCGGACAGGGCTTTTCACTGACTAAAATAACTTACTGACATCTCTTAACATATGAGTGCTATTGTTTTGTCTCAAAATGCACGCCAGTATTGTATTATATAAGGTTTGTTTGTAGAAATGTCCCAATTATAATAAAGACCGAGTTCTAAACTCTGTCCGGTAAACCAACCCTATATCCAGGCTTTTTATCTTAACTAAAATAGCTCCACTTTACTTCGGTCACATAACATAACACACTTCTAATATATCTTTACAAAAATATCATTACAAAAACGTCGAGTATTTGCGTCTTTGCCAATTAATATATTCTAAAATTAACATTTAATTACAAACACTTACCTGACGTGAACTTGAGGAAACGGCTGACTTGTGTGCTTCCTTGTGTGAATCAGTAAGTGATTCCAGCTGTTGCGTGCGGATTGATTTCAGATGAAATGACCTGTGATCCAGATCCTTCCGAGTTAAAACATTTTAAATTCAAAATACACAGACGCACGCGCATACATACATACGCGCGAGCATGCGCGCGCGCACACACGCACGCACACGGGTACACACACGGGTATATTTAGAAGTTTTAAGATTGTTATGATATTGGGACTATTTCTCCACTCGCTCCTTCAGCTCTGAAGTTCAAATTCGCAGGCAGTACGCAGCCCAGTTATAACAAATGTGAAAGATATGAAAGATCATTCAACAGCGATATCATTTAAGTGCAATCCTAGAATATGCTTTAAAACATACCGGTAAACCTTTTATTATTAAGTATAAGAAATTAAAATGAATTAAATCGCATGTTTAAACGCCACAGAGATATCAGAGCCAGCAGTCGATTTCTGTTGGGCTTGCCGAGGCGAGGCTGCGCTGGGCGGGGTGTGAGGGCTTAAGTGTCTGTGATTTTCTGGAGCTTATCTGGAGCTCTTCTCCGTCCGAAAGTGTCCGAGCACATTTTTAAATAGACGCTATCTATATTAACCGACCGCATATTTAAACTTTAAGCACATACATTCACGCCTGAACAACTCTTAAAATTACATTTTGTTACCAAATAACAGTAATATTATGAGCATTTTGTTGTCAGGAAACATAGCTGTCATAAGTCCACATATTGACCAGATTTGTCTTAATTAGTTCAGTCAACATAGCCATTCTGAATGCTGACTGAATTTGGAAATAACCATTCACTTAATGTTTTAAACACAGATTTATCTAGACTTAAAGTAATGTGTCTACTCAACTAAGCCCAAACAAGAAAATTGGTTTAACTTATATTTTTTTGCCCTTCCAACATTTCATTAATTGGATTTTTTACAGTGTGTAACTGCAAACTTATTTTGTCATTTATCTTTGTAAAAAATAATTAAATTACATTTTTATTTTAAATTTCAGTTTTATCAAATGCCCACCACAGAATCAACACTGGCTGCCACAAATAGATTTTTCATGATTCTCGTGTACATTTTTATTTTACTGTTTAAAATGGCTTAATTCATTGTAGCGAGCGCTGGTGATTTTGTCAGACGATGTCCTGTTTTTAGCAGCAGTTAAAGAAAAAGCTGATTGGATTAAACAAGGAGTTAATGGGTTGTGTGTCGTTACTGGGTCGTGTTTAGTCACTACTTAATAGACAACAAAACAATTAATATGTAAAAATAGCATTCAGTTGTGTTAAAATGCAATATAATGTGACAGATCAAAGAGTAAAACATGACGCAATGACGTCACATATATGCTAACCGCCACAGTCTCTCAAAATCCTGTGGGAAACACTGCTGTTTGTTTTTTAATCATGCATGGTACTGATGTCATATGCCGGTCTGCGCAGCACAACACAACGTCAAACACAGTCGTTTATAACGCCAAATGTAACCACAAAAAAAACCTGAGAATCGTTTTCGTGATTGATCGTTGATGCCAGGTTCCAATACACGGGCAATCGTGCCTATCCCTAGTCTTTTCCTCATATAAATTAATCGCTTGACCTCGTCACACTTGAATCCAAATGCTTGAATAGTTTAATATGTAATATAAATACAATGAATCCTGGTAGTTTAAATAGAAAAACATATCACAGGTTAGGTTGGATATTGCATACAAAATTTTTTATATTTTAATGTATTAAAATAAAGTTATGTTTAAAATTCCCTGCGTGTCGATCGTTCTAAAATCACACATCAACAGCACTGAGTACAACCACACATTTCTCAGTTCCTATTGTACCACAATGAGAGCAGCCATGGTGCCCTATACACAAATCTATTACTATGAAACTACTGTATTGCTCTGAACAAGCAGCAATGTGAACTGTCCGTTATGCCTACATTGAAAAGTCTGATTGCATGAGTATAAAGTAACAGAAGCAATCAGTGGGCGAAACAGGCTGATACCAAGTGACACTGTGCTTTGTTAACACAGAAAAACCAGGCAACAAAACCCCATGCAATGGCCACCAGACACAGACCTCCTACCACCCACAGCGAGTCAGACCTGGCTTCAGAAGTTTATTCTTGACATTACACTCCTATAAACACACAGCTTATTGTAAATGAAATCACAATGTAGCTTGCCTCAGTTCCTCATAACAACAGATCTTGATTTATGCTTCCGCTCCGCTTTCCTTATGAAGACGTATGAGAGGCAGTTTAAGCCTCTCATGTCATTATCATATCAGTCTATTGTCGGAAAATAATTTTTCACCTAACGCATGCTACGTGACTAGGAAAACACCGGCTCCCGTGGCGTCGTACCTCGGGCAGAGTTGTGTACTTTGTCTTTATTGGCTAAGAACAGGATACTTGTCCGGGCAATTTAAAAAAGCAATTTGTTCTTTTTTTTCCAGTCTCGCATTTACACGGTTTCTGCGTCTGCTCGGGCACAAGTCTAACCGCACGTAAATTGCAGGCGACACAGATGAAAATGTCAACAAGGCCCCGGCGCCCCAAGGAGGGAGGTAGGAGGGCGACCCAGAGGAGGATGGATGTCAACACGCTCTCGCACATTATTTCAGTGCATCAAAGAGCATCTTTCTGCACGCACCTTCTCGTACCCTAATCTGTAAGGGCGGACTCAACCTAGTAAGGAGTCGTTTTCATGAGAACCTCCTGATGTGTAGCATGACTGGCAATTTGGGAATCTTTAGCCCTGACAGATGTTTGATAGGTCCACGCTGGCTCTTATTCTGGGAGCTTAAACTGCAAGGAAGTGTTTTTTTCATTGAAAGGTTGAGGTTATCTAGATGGCCTTGCTCATATAAAACCATCTGCTCAGTGGATTTCTGCAGACTTTTACCGCTTTCCTCCCCAAAGGCAGTTTTTTTAATAATAGTGACCCTACTTATAGAAAAGTGTAACTGGCTACAAATAGTAAAACGTTCCCTTAGGAGACCTAAGAAGGCCATTAACACCCACGAAGGAGATACTGTAGTACACTGTAAAAAATTCCGTAAAAAATTACAATGTTACTGCAGCTGGGTTGCCGGTAATTTACCGTATATTTAAATGTATGTTATTTACTGGCAAGAGTTTGTTAAAAGTTGAATAAATATTAAATATTAACAAGTCTTTATCTTTACAGAATAAAACTATACAATAACAGCCTCATGCAAAGCATTCTGGGAACCAGAAATCATCATCAACCTTTTTCTGTTTTTGCTTCAGATTTTGTTTCCCAGAATGTTTTGCTTGATGCTGCTTGTTGCTTTTAGTTTTACTCTGTAAAGACAAAGACTTGTAAATGTTTAATGTTCATTTAACTTTGAACAAAATGTTGCCAGTAAAAAACATAAATTTTAAATCTACGGTAAGTTACCGGCAACCCAGCTGCAATTTCTACAGAATTTGTTTACAGTGTAGTAAGACTATACGACACGACGGCATTACCAGATAAGAGGAACAGGGGAGTTGATCAACGACCAAACTTGTGACAGGCAGCCAACAAAGACAAGGAAATGACAAGCTTGCCTTCCTGCCCTTGAGCTAACTGGAAATAGCAATTACCCATGCGGAGATATGATTAGCATCCAGCAGAGAGCAGGAATACACGCAAACTTCGCTCTCAAGCAGCGACGGAGATTGCCAGGATTGCTTTCTTGTCTGAAGTGTGCGGTTAGGTCGGGCTAAAAAGATTTAGGGAGATATGAATGGCAGCAAAGTAGCTGGTGGGAATGGGTCCCAAAAACTGTCAATTATATAGCTTTGTTTATTTTGTTATTTTTATATCTACATCCTTCCCAGACTCAATATTTTGTCTCTTTATCATCAATTATTGCAGAGTATTTTGGGGTTTGTCTGTATGTTATATTATTGTGGAATTTAAGCACATTTTTCATTGCAAATTCTGCCATTTTAGATGAAAAGCCATTTTTTTTCATATAGGCTTTGGTTTTAGTGTATCTCATGCCCTCTAGGCTACTGTAGGCAATGAAATTAATATATGTATCAGAATCAGAATGACCTTTGTTGCCAAGTACAGCAGGTTTACATGTACAGGGACTTTGTCTTGGTGTACTGGTGCTTAACAACAACAGTAACAAGTATAGTAATAAAAAGTATAGGAAAAAAAACTAACTCTTTGGCTATGTATACAGTGTTAGACTTGATAAGACTAGCTATAGTGCACTTATGTTTTGCTGTTCTTGTGCTGCTCTAATTGCTTCAATTGTTACAGTATTTGTCAGTTGCTTTAGACAAAACTCAAAAGCGTCTCCTAAATGACTAAATGTAATGAAAATGTAGTAAAATTAGGGGTGGGCGGTATGAGCAAAAATTCATATCAAGGTATTTTTCACTCTTCAGCCGGTATAACGGTATTACGGTATGTTGCCATATGAGATAAAACATTTTGGAGTCACACTGTAGTAAACCTTAGTTAAATTACGGACAAAATTTGTATTTTTAACCTTATGTTACTAATAAGTGAGGGATTGGACATAGACATGATTTTTTTATCTTTTCCTATTTTTTCCTTTCAAAGCGCCATTGTGTGGATGGGTGCACTCATCTTCTTATGCATATTGTCACTAATATGGGAAGTATGAAAGTATGGAAATTAGTATGGTCATTTGCTGGTAGGCTATGTGCCTTATTACAATGTTTTACGCTACATCCAACAACTTTAACGCTGTGTGCTGTGTATATCTTGTGTCTGTTTGATTTATAAACAAAGAACAAGATTTTCTTTTTGTTGTTAATATGAACATCTGATGGGAGATGCCATCTCACTTTAAATTATTATTAATCACTGAACGCATTAATGAATGCAGTTTATTAATACAAGTTAGTTATATTAATAAATGTATTTATTGCATTTAATTTAATTAACGAGCAGATTCACATTGCCAAAAACACTCCACTCATACGTTTTTATGCGTAAATATGCACTATGTATTGTTTAATAGCCTCTCTAATTAATAAATCTGCATTAAGAAAACGAAATTTACCATAAAGGCTGTTTTTAATGTGTTTGGTACGTTGCTTGCGTTATCCGCTAAAGCACTCTGAAAGCGCTATTAATTTAACCGTAACTCCTCGACCATTTGCGCTATCAAAAAAAGGAATGGTTCCTAAAAGAAGATACTTTGCACTTTTTGGCAAATTATGGGTTATTACGGTAATTTCTTGCTTTCCGTCCTCGAGCGCGTGCAGGGCGCAATAGAGAGAGCAGATCTGAGTAAAAAGGGAGTAACACCGTTAAACGACTTTGAAGCCGTGAGGTAAAAAAAACTCCTAAATGTATAACACTGTTGACGCGCTGTTGGTGTCTTGGGACTCGACAGCCCGACTGTTTAAGTTGATTTTCAATAAAGCAGTGTTGATTTTGTTCGCTTCTGGGTCCTCTTATGTTTCAGAACCTGGTAATGCTTAGGTAAGCCACGGGCTTGTTTCTCGCCAAACTCGCTGTATACAGATCACAACACCTGAAATATAGCATATGGCAGGATTTGCGTGCACTATTATGTTCATCCTCTTAAAAAAATGATGATTAAAAATAGATCATTGAAGTGCGATCGGAGCTTTTCGTTTTGTGTTTCTGTGGACAGCGCATCTCGGCAACGGAGGTATGACTTTTAAGACTTGGGTAAACTCCCGCGGGGTCTTAAAAATAGCATTCATAAAGTTAAATTTAAGTCCTAGGATGAAGATCTGGGCGTTTTAAGGCCATAGATATAACTTTCTGAAGGTTAATTTTTTGTAACACCCCGCGAGAACCCTGATAAGTGCAAAAATAGAATTAAAAATATGTAACGCCGGTATCAACGGTTTTGCAAAATCCATATCATGGCGTGACACAATACCGGTATAATTACTATCATACCGGTTTATTGCCCACCCCTAAGTAAAATTAATAAATATATATAGCAAGGAAGAACAGAACATTTGCTGTAAATAAAGTTTACACATTTACACATTGCGTGCATATGTGACCACAATATGGGATTTTTGTTGGGGTCAGGTCAGGGCTCGCAAAATCTCTAGTCCGACGTCTCAGGGCTATTGTGCCTTCCAGTCGGGCTACCAAAATCCATCTCCACCCTGTGCCTGTTGGGCTATCTTGACTTTGTCTGATTTACAGTATGTGTTAATATCATTAATGTGATTGGATAAAAAATTCTGGCATTTATCGGTAAAATTGATGGTAACTGTCAATAAAATTAATACAAATGCCCACAAAATCCAAGATGTAATTCCATCCATTTTTTTTTTTGTTTTTTTTTGATGGTCTTGGTCTTGATCTCAATTGTCTTTGGTCTCGGTCCTATCTTGGTCTCAGACTTAGTGGTCTCTGCATTTTATTTTTAAGACCGGTAAAGACCATTGTCTTATTTATTTGTTTCTCTGCCGGGCCGATAAAGTAAGCAAGAGAGACACTTAAATGTAATTATTTTATTTACTGAAAATTACAGAAAACTACAGACCAACCAGTGGCTGCCGGCGACTTCTTTTTTCGAGGGGGCTTCGAGGGATCCTATGTGCATCACGTGTCTTGTCAAAATAAGTGTCTGCTGCAGACGCGTCTAAAGGGTTTATGATAAACGAGACGATCGCATTTGCCAGATATTCGTATAATCTCATGCGTAATCAGAGTTGACTGTTATGGGAGTGCCTTGCGTGTATTTTGTGAATGTGAGCGTCTCTTTTATCATAAACTGTTTTGACGCGTGTGCGCAGGCACTTAATTTGACATAACACGTGATGCACATGGTTCACATGACGCAACAAACACATATTTTGAAAACACGAGCAACACACATGACGCTCCGAACACTTATTTTGAATTTGCACCCCTCGGATGAGCAGTCACGAGCCGCCACTGAGACCAACCTCAAAAACATTTTTTTTTAAATAAATAGCAAAATGTTAAAATTGAAATGTTTGGCCTTATTTTTTCACAAAACTAAATGTTTTTGTTATTACACAGAGAATAAAGTTACCGCTGGGAATACACTTGTTTTTTAATAATATCTAAGCTGGGATTCAATTAAAACACATGATAGATGTATTTACACACATTCACAGATGTTAAGTTGTTGTTACGGTAAAACAGATGAAATATTGTTGAAAAAAATCACTGTGTGATTCCACCTCCAAATGGAAACACAGAGTCACACATACCCATATACGCGGAGGAGAGATTATGCGTGCACGCGCAGGAAAAGCTGATCTGTGACTGTGCATAACTCTGTAGCATTAACATACTGGCAGAAGTCAGTCACACATCATCTGTTCATTCAGAAGCAGAATTGAATTGGGTTTTAGAGTCAGGGATGCGTGGTGAAGCTGCAGAGTCCACAAGTCCAAAGCAGCTTAACTTAAAGACACGGTAAGAACATTGAACGTTCTTTCAGAACCCATCAGATTTTCAAATCCAAAATGAACATATGTTTATCACCAACTTACAAACAAGTGTGACGATGTAAACTGACATCAACTAAATGCAAATGTGATACTGTAAGTTGATATTCAAATATGCATAATGTTGTGCAAAGAAACATTAAGAAAGCCATTCGTAGGCTGATTTTTCTAAAAAAAAAAGATAATTTTGTCTTTACACAGCAATGAGAATAAAACTGAAATAGTATTCATATTATTTACAATTTTAAAAATTAACACAAATATTTATTATTAAATTTATCAATAACTTCGGTCTTGACATACCCATTTAGATCAATCAGACTCCATCTACAAGCTGTATTAGGTAACCTACCAGCACAAGTAGAAGTTACAAAAAAAATTCAAGAGAAACGCACCACGTCACCATCATATTTCTCTCCAGCGTCATGTCAGACAGGCTCATGCTTTTCGCAAAGATATGTGCGCGCATGGCTCCAGCACAGAAGGCACATGTTTATAAAGGGATCATCCTGCAAGGATTGTAATTCAGGAGCAGCTAGAGGAAACAGCAATTTGTTTTGCCAATGTAAGACTCACTGCTGACTGGCAGAGGTTCTTTCTTAGTGCCTGGCTCAAGCGCCTGCCAACAGAGAGATTTTTACAGTAACTTGTCTCTTCGTCTGGTCGCTGCAGTCTCTGGCACTGGCATAATGCTCCGCCATGAGAGGCATAAGGAAGATCTTACTGGCTGCTGAGAAGTCTAATGTGAATTTCGACAGCTACTCCAGACTGTCAGCTGTCATACGTCTCATCTCATTTGTGCCTGCAAATTTCAAACACTAGAATACACATGTCAAACACAATATACAAAAAAGCGCACCTCAAATCTTGAAACACAGTATATGTAAACAGAACAACACTTCTTTTGTTGTTTGAGCAAAATGTATTTTAAATGTCACTTTGATAATTACATTGCGAAATTGTTTGTCTAAAATGCTGCCATAGAAATTATGCATTCACATGCCCAAATTTGGTCAATCCTATTGAGTCATGTTTTGCATGAATCATTTGCATAGATTCATTAATGCAATTATCTAATCAACCAATTGTATGGCAGTTGCTTCAATGCATTTAGGGGTGTGGTCCTGGTCAAGACATTCTCCTGAACTCCAAATTGAATGTCAGAATGGGAAAGAAAGGTGATTTAAGCATTTTTGAGCGTGGCATGGTTGTTGGTGCCAGACGGGCTGGTCTGAGAATTTCACAATCTGCTTAGTTACTGGGATTTTCACGCACAAACATTTCTAGGGTTTACAAAGAATGGTGTAAAAAGGGAAAAAACATCCAGTATGCAGCAGTCCTGTGGGCGAAAATGCCTTGTTGATGCTAGAGGTCAGAGGAGAATGGGCCGACTGAATCAAACTGATAGAAGAGCAACTTTGACTGAAATAACTACTCGTTACAACCGAGGTATGCAGCAAAGCATTTGTGAAGCCACAACACGCACAACCTTAAGCCGGATGGGCTACAACAGCAGAAGACCCCATCAGGTACCACTCATCTCCACTACAAACAGGAAAAAGAGGCTACAATTTGCATTAGCTCACCAAAATTGGACAGTTGAAGACTAGAAAAATGTCAACAGATCTCAACCCAATAGAGCATCTTTGGGATGTGGTGGTATTTGACACATCAGCATTCACAAAATTTCCACCAGATAAAGCCATCAAGCCAAATACTGAATTCATACAAAGAGATCAGAAAATTTAAATATACAAGTTGAGTCATAATAAATTAAGTGAAATGACACCAACAATACAATGATAAAATGTATAAAAATTTATCATGATACATGATAAAATGATGTGATATAATTGTGATTCTATTCAGGGGCATATTGACCGATTTATTGATATTTAGATGGCTTCCGACAGCATACACAGTCTTTTGTTACCACTGCTTTGTTACAAATGAAAATGCACACTTTGGTGTATATGCATAGATTGATGTTACATGAATAAATAAATAGTGTAAAAATAAAGGCACCTCATATACTGTTGATATTTTACGTGCATTGTTTTGTTACACCCCTAAAATCACCTACATTTCATGACATACAGCTCTGCACCCTGTGTCCCACAAGAAATACATAAATATAAAAATTCTTTGTTGTTTTTATCTGCAAATGTAAAGCATGAATTACCAGAAATATATTTAGCTAGAGGTACAGTAAAGCCCAGAGCATTGTGAAGAGTCTGTGTACTGTATCTGTAAATACAACCACTTGAGTTGAGTTGCACCGCAAACATCATTTACTTGAGTAAACATCTGTGGTGTCAGGGGAGCATTGGCAAAACCGTCACATTATCTGCTCTCTTAGTATTAACTAAATAACAAGTCTTTTGCACACAGTCCAATACTCACATAGATCTGTTTTAATAAAGCTTACAGCTGACTCCATATCTTCAAACAACCCTAAGGATAAAAACAGCCAAAAATGCATCCAATCTACACTCAGACAAAGGGTGCCATCTTACCAGGAAGACTTAAATGTCTTATTTCCCCCACTAATGTCTACATCACAGATCCAATCGGGCTGCTCTTACGGTGGCACCGATGTTTTATCTCTGCACGAAGCCAGGATAAAGAGACGTTAAAAGGTGAGCAACTCATCAGATATGGGGGACTGATACCGTTGACGGAGTGCAGCGAGAGAGCCATCATTCCCCTGATCCTCTTTAAACAATCCCCGCCAGACAGCGAGAAGTCCTTTAACTTTTCCGTCCAGTTCAAACCTGGGCAACTGTGGAGAAGGGGCCATAAAAAAGCCACTTAGCCCCTGTAATGGGCAATCTTTGGGGATAAAGGGTAACCTCTCCGACTCCCATCATGCAGACTAGTGCTCAGAGCCAGTAAATTTTGCCCCGCCGATACTCTCCGGCCAATTCAATTATAGGCACCAGACGTTCAAATAAAGTATTAAAGTGTCGAGTAGAATGAGGATGTTTTGTTTTATGGGGTGATTAGTCGTTGTCCTTTAAGTCCAAGGGTGTCCCTGCTTTCCGCTAATCTATGTTGGCTCAGTTGGGCGTCTGCTGAGTCGGCTGTCCGCAAACGTACCCTAAGGCCATCAGACTGTTTTTTTATCAAAGTATCAGAATTAGAAGTTTTGTTAACTTAAATTTTCCCATCATTTACTAACATGCATATACAGTATATTGCTTTTCAAAATTTTATGTGGATATCATAACTATATCAAAATCACAACCTATACTGCGTTTAAATGAACGGGTTGTAAATTATAAGATTGGACAATGAAGTCTTGCATTGTGTGAACCGACCAAGTACCGCCTGAATGATATGAATCGAATATATTAACGTTGAAATTTACAAAAGGTGCTAGAGCACAAATTATAGTGCGTCTGCATGGTCGATTCTACATGGTAGATTTTCTATAGATTCTGATGACTGGTTCAGACCGAAGGCAAAATGTCTCATTATTAATATCTTCTACCACTGCTATTATTACTAATTAGATGTCAAAACTCCCATAGGAAAAAAAACTGTAATTGATAACCACCACAGCACCAGTGGCTCAAGGGCCGGTAACAGCTTGCAGTCTATTCGGGCATATCTCAGCAAACATGTACAAACGTACACCAGGAAAAAATTGATAGAAATAATTAAGGAGGCACTACAGGAAGACTTTTATCTTAGATTCGGCAAAATTAGAGTGGTATATCACACAAGATTAGTATAATTAACAACATCCATAACGCTAGTGAGCTCTTCTGCTGTAAAAAACAGAAAAACATTACATTTACACATTTATATTACATTTATATCTGGCAGACGGTTTTATCCAAAGCGACTTATAGTGCATTACAAGGTACACATTTTTTATCACTATGTGGGTTCGAACTCATGGCATGTTGTGTTGCTAACACTATGCTCTACCACTGAGCTAAACAGGAGCACACACTCAGAGAAAATGTAAATGAAGGTACAAAAGTTAAACCTAAAAGGGGCATATTGGTATATCAAAGGTACACATTGCTACCTTAGAGCAGTCTTTCCCAACCAGGGAGCCGGGGCCCACAGGGGGGCCTCAGCAGATTTCCAAGGGGGCCTCAAGATGACTAAAAATTATAAAAATTGGACAAAACAAGCATTAAAATAAGCTAAACAAGCAAAAATCAAGATGTTTCTTTTTTTCATTGGCCATTTTAGTAGCGAATATACAACCCAGTCTTATAAAATAGCACAAGTGTGAAAATTGTGCAATACATACGCCAAATTCCAATTTGCAGTGCAAATTACAGTCCTTCCCATTCCCTTAAACGGCGCATCTTTTTTTGTTGTTTTATTTATTGGTTTCTCAATTTTTTTGCTATTTCTTACCATTGTCACTTGGGTTTAGGGTTAGAACAAATTTTTGTTACATAAAAATTACAGCCTAACCCAAACCCCAATTCTAATCCAACTCCAAGCAACCATGGCTTAAAAATAGACAAAAACATGGAGAAACCTGTATATTAAAAAACCTCCTTAATCAAATCTCAAATCTAACCCTAAACTCCATCAATTTTTTTTTAAAAATAAACAAAAAAATTGAGAAATCAATAAATAAAACGAAATAAATAAGAAGTGCCGTTTAAGGGAATGGGAAGGACTGCGTATCATATGCACGCAAAATTGCGCGATTTTCACACTTTGTGGTATTTATACGCATCTACATGACACTGGGTAGCAATATACAATTGTGTAGTCATTCCAAGTTCGATAAAATTTTATGTGGAAAATTTTGAGTCAGTGGGAGGCCTTAAAATATTGTTGTGGGCAACTAGTGGGTAAAAAAGTTGGGAACCACTGCCTTAGAAGTACATACTGGTCGTTCAAAGGTACATATCTGTACCAAAATGGTACATATTAGGACCTTTGTAAAAGGAACCGTCTCAGTGACAATTTTTGTACATTTTTTTCTGATAGTGTAAAGGAGCAAAAACATCACCTATATACACAAGGAAGTCCAGTATACAGTCTTAAATTTATTAGAAATAGATTTAAAATAGTTTAAAGTAATAGTATTAAGATTTTGCAATAACCTTTAGAGAAGACTGCATCAAATGGATAACTCACTTAACAATTCACTTTCTACAATAACACTGACAATAACCTCTGCCAAATGACATTTTCATGCAGAACAAGTGTAGAGATCTTGATTAGACTTTTGGATAGTTGGAAAATCATCTACGGGATTCATACAATAATTCTATTATTGCTTCATGTAATTATATTACATTTTATATTTTAATACAGAAACATTAAAGCTCTTGGAGCTACAACGATTAGCGAGGCAGCTACAGAAATGAAACAGAGAATGTTAAAAAGGCTGCTTTTAAACAGAAGGCTATTAGCTTATCCAACATTTTCTGCTCCGCTTCCTAATGCAAGTTTGATAATAACGTTTTATCTTTAACTTTCCTGCTTAAGCACCCCAGCCAAGCTCTACGGTCTTGCATTGTGGGATAGCTCATAAATTAGCAGCATGCGGTTCCACACTTGATTAGCTGTAAGCTAATCGGGGGCGAATTGCTGCACTAATATTTAAGTCTTACAATGAAAATGGAAAAATGAAAATGGAGTTTTCTTTGCCCAACACTTGGGCCGGAGTCCAGGAGGCAGTTAGCGGCCATTATCAGTGTTTCACCTGAGTGAAAGACTTTCTGAGTGGGACTCATTTAGCTGAAACAGACTTTCAATTACTGAATTAGAGGGGCCATCTGAAATTTGCATATGTCCATTTTCTTGGCGATCAACGTTTAGCTTGTGTATTTAAAATCAGGAACGTTTAAGGAATTGAAGCATTCAAATCACACACTATGAAAAGCTCTTATTTCTTTTACAAACCATGGTTTTAAACAAAACTAAAGAAAAACATATTTTATCATACGCAAGATGTTATCAAAAATTAAGTTAGACTATAATAAACCTACTTATATAATTGTCACCTATTCAATTAACCTTAGAAATAAAAGAAAAAATCAACATCTCACCTCCTCTTAGGTTAAGCTACATCTTTATTTGCACTGAACACAACCATCCTTATTTTTTTTGTGTGTGCAACATCTGTAGTATTAGATTTCTACTTCTAAAGTCATCAACAGTTTATTTTAATGACGCATCTCAATGTCTTACTTGGCAATGCAAGTGTTCTTTACAAACCATAGCAGCTTTAATTGTCTATTATCACATTTATATTAAACGTGTCATCAGTTAAAGGTGCAATTTGTAAGATATTTGCAGTAAAATGTCCAAAAACCACTAGGCCAGTGTTATATATTTTGTCCAGCTCATTACTATCAATATCTGTAATGTTTTCAACTACTTGTAAATCATGAGAAAATTTCCATTCAAAACAATGACACAGGGCAGTGCAGTCTCCTGTCAATGACGTTAATATCCATGTGACCCTTTGTCACCGCCTTTACTGACGTAAACCACATGACAACAGTGGTTGAGTTCGAAAAAATAAAATGGTGGCCAAGAAAGCGACTGGGGCACAAATTTGGTGTAAATAAAGGTATATTTTCACTGTTTACACATTTTAATTGCATTTCTAGAGAGAAATTAGTTTTGTAGTTTTCAAATATGTGATTAGTTATCACAAAGGCGCTCTCTGTTTATATTTCCAACACGCTGCCTTTGAAGTGCGTCCGAAAGCCTTTCTCTGAGCTGCCTTCATGCCTCTGAAGTCATTTCCTCATGAGGCAGCGAGGCAACAAGTCCCTGCCTTAAGTTTTCGGATGAAGCCAGTGTCGTGGACAAATGCGGAACTATGCGTTAGCGCCTGTCGGGCTACGTGCTTGCTTATGGACTTATGGATTACTCTTTACCGTCTGCCGCTGGTTGTGTTAGCAAAGAAAGCTCCTGTAAGCGTACGGGTCAACCAAACGACCCAAGAAGAGTTTGAAACAAAACAAGAGAAAGAATGAGGATCAATCTGGATGGAGAGAGCTTCGCGACAACATTTAACTAGACAGAGATTCTGATCCTGCTTGTGTTTTTGCGATGGGTGAGTTGTTTTCATTCGTAACCCTTCAAAAAACGTATGCTACTATATTGATAGTAGACTGTAATCAGCGCGTCTTCCCGCGGACGATATGCACATCAAGAGGTATTGTACAGCAATATAAATGGTAATTTTAAGACACTTCACAATAAGATTTGTACTTACAATACATTATTTGAAAATTCATTGTAGATTGTAAGTTGAAAATGTAATTCTGTGCTGTGTTAACCATCGAATTTGGACTAATGCTGTAACATCTATGACTAACAATTTCGTTTTGAACATCACATATAAACTTACATAATGAAATAAACAATGTCATCAAACGCATTTAAAAGACTTGCTTACCTTATCCGTCAACGTGATTTCTCGTTCGCGTCTGATTGATGGCCATCAGCGGTTGAGTTAAAGACTACAAATCCCATAATTCCACGCTGCTTCAGAGTGTCATTAAACAACGTCATTTGATGTTATTGCGTTTTGGTGCCATCTAGTGGTAAAAATTCTACGTATTCCACCTTTAATTTACAAAAATAGCTGTCACGGTCCCGCAGAATCAGTGACTGTACATATTCAGACAGTTACGAACCCTTTTCTGCATCCATGTTTAATAAATCCCTCCTAAAATGTGCTAACTTACGCTTGTCAACATTGCGTCTGCGGCTCTTTTTGCCTCCAGCTAAGCCCCGCCCACCTGGAGACATTGTAATGTTTACAAACTTTTAAGGGGTCTATATGAACATACCCTATATGAGTGAAAAGAAATGAACTAAACATGAAAAAACTCAAAACAATAAGACTTAAGATAGTTATAAAAATATAAATATATTCTTTGTACACTTTGAATATAAAACCCACATCCACCTCTAGGCTAAAACAAACCGGCTCAGAACAGCTGCAAAATGTGACGCACCACATTAAGCTTTCAGTTTCAAAAGTACGGTCATATGGCAGAGAGCAAAGCCATGCCGGTAAAACAGCTAATTACAGTAATGAGCTCTTTTCCCCATAAACGCATTGAAAAGAGCAACAGTTTAAACTCTGACGCATCTCTAATTACATAGCTGTAATGCAGATTCCATGTGCACACCGATGACCTTGAACAAGCTCTTTCAACTAAATATGGAAAACTCTCTCATTAGCATTTTAAATAAAGCCCTTCAATTTAAATATTCATTTGAGCATTGTCAATTTTGATGGGTGCTTTTACCACTTGAATTTATTCACAATCTCATTGTTGAAAGTAGGGATGTGCGCAGCTAATCAACTGTCTGAGGACTCAATTTTTCATCAAACAGACACAGCCATCCAAGGGAGGCAATATTTTAATTATAATTGTCATATTGGTTTCCTCGTGAATCTATTTGCAAAGTTCCTGGAAAAACTTAGTTGATTAGGTTTAGGGTTTAAAGGTCACGTTCTTCCTGATCCAATTTTCCAAACTTTAGTTAGTGTTTAATGTTGCTGTTAGAGCATAAATAACACCTGCAAAATAATAAAGGTCAAAGTTCACTGCCAGGCGATATATTTTCTTTAACAGAATTCCCCTTTCAAAGCCTACAGCGAATGGCCGGTTTGGACTACAGCCCTCTACTTCCCAGTTGAGTTTTTGACTAAACTCCGCCCACAGGAATATGTCAGTCGGCAGCTATGACTCAAACGGCTCTGCTAAGCTAAGCTGCTGTCGAATCACAACACACAATCAGAACTCGTTACGTATTTCTGAAGAAGGGACTTCGTAGAACAAGGAAGACATCAGCCCGTTTTAAGACAGTAAATACAGGGCTATAAAGATAAGTAAATTGTGTGAAAAGTACAGCAAATAATAACAAGTAATTAATGTATTCGTCCACCAAATATACCCATAATCGTATATTAACTTCTTTTGATTATCGACCATGACTATCGGCTGTTTTTAAACTATAAACTAATAGCCATTAGTGTGAAAAATTGCTTTTAACGTCCGATACATTTATTGGCATATATATATATCAGTGCACCTCTGCTGTTAATATAATGGTATTACTACAACGTTATAGGCACATTCACAATAATGCAAATTAGGGCCGGGACTTTAATGCGTTAATTAAAATTAATTAATTACTAGGGCTGTCAAAAGATTAATCGCGATTAATCGCATCCAAAATAAAAGTTTGTGTTTACATAACATATGTGTGTGTACTGTGTATAAATATGATGTATATATAAATACACACACATTCATGTATATATTTAAGAAATATTTGCATTTAAATACTGTATATACATTTCTATAATTTATATTATATATAAATATAAATATTTTATATATAAATATAACAATTTTTTCTTAAATATATACATGATTGGGTGTGTTTTTATATATAAATAATAATTATACACAGTACACACACATATGTAATGTAAACACAAACTTTTATTTTGGATGCGATTAATCGCGATTAATCTTTTGACAGCCCTATTAATTACACAAAAATAACACGTTAAACATTTTTAACGCATTTTAATCGCACTTATTTTTGCACCGCGGAACATTTCTCATGAGTTTCGGCAGACCGACTAGCGTTCATGACTTCAGACCACAACAAACCATAGTGAACATGAACGAAGAGGCTGATGAGATCGCTTTGGTTGGCCCCACTCCCATGGATGGGAATTTTTTTTAATAAAAACGAACGGATGTAAGCGTCGATAAGAGCATGGTTGTGTGTAAGCTATGCAACAAGGAATTCACATATCACCGCAGCACATCGACCCTCAAGTATCATCTCAATGCAAAACATACAGCAGCTAGCGTGGACAAGCTCGACTCCGGGTACAACGACTTGGTTGAACAAAAATAAACAATATTTTGTTGCTTATGTATTCAGTCATTATTCATGGTACACTCTTAGAACGAATGTGTTAAAAACAACACATTAGTGTTTATTCTGGGACAACACACTAACTGCGTCGTCCTGGAATCCACCCATCTCTTTGTTATTATTGAAACAACACATTTTGTGTTACTTTTAACACAACATGTGTTAAACTTGAACACAAAATGACACATAATGTGTTAAAATTACACATAATGTGTTAAAAGCTTACCGCACAATGATGTGTAAAAAAATAACACATCCTTTCTAAGAGTGTATACTAAAAATCCATGTAAAATAAATACTTCTTAATGTTCTCAGGTCAAATATTTATATGCGATTAAAATGCGATTAATTTAGATTAATTAATTACAAAGCCTCTAATTAATTAGATTAATTTTTTTAATCGAGTCCCGGCCCTAATGCAAATAATTAATGGCATTATTGCAAATTATTTATGTATTATTAATGTACTCCCGTTTTAATCATTTACTCTTTTCTTTTGAAGAATTTCCGGTTGAAAAAAGATCTGCCACCTATTAAGCTAACTGACTAAACGTTTATTCTCAAAAAAAGTATACTGTCTTTGCAGGCATAGAGTACATTGACCTTACATACAGTAAAGCATTGAGGTAGGTTTAAGCTTTCAATAGAAATGACAGGTATTTTCGACAAGTGCTCATTCCTTGAAATGGACTCAATTGATGCAATTGTAATCAATTCAGTCATTTTTCCATTCAGAAAATCAGCACGGACCTGTGATCTTGCATTTTTCATACTTCAGATATAATTCACCATGTGACCATTCATTAGGACACAATCTGTACCTGCATACTTATGTATCTTGTGAAAATTGTGAAAAAAAATCCCACATATTTTATATATATATTTTATTTATTTCTACTGTTTTTTATGTCTCTACTGTTACATAGTAGAAATACATTTAAAATGAATGACCTTTTACATTTTCTCTGTGTTGACAAAGCATTTCCTCTATATACAGTAACATTAGTTATGCAGTATATTTAAGATAAAGAAATTAAGTCCATATACTTGTGCTATCAGTTTTAACTTTCTATTTTAACTTAAAATAAAAGTATTAGAGTGTGCGATTACTGAAAGTACAGTCCTTCCCTTCTACTACTGCGTCTCTTCCTCTGCCCTACTTTATACCTGGACTGAATTATTGATTTCTTCTATTGGATGATTAATCTTTATTACTGCTCACGCTCCTCTGATCCAGTCTCTTGTGCCAGGATTAAAGCGAGGATAAAAAGTGTCTCGCTAAGCTTGGCCGAATCCTCGACTGCATCCGTACAAGCCCGGATAAGTTCCAGCCAGATTGCACTTCATATCTAAAGCCTTGTGATCAAACATGAGTCGCTGTCAACATTCCGGTTTTATTTGCTTATGTTTTGGGATGGCTGTGAGGTTCAGAAGTAGTTCATAACAAGTCACCAGAACTTTGCAACGCACTTGACCTCTTAAACTTCTTCACATCTGATCAACACTGACAAGTCTCAGATATCACTTAGCAACATCCTAGAAGACCTCACACATGTCATGCAACATCAGCAAGGCGTTAACTATGAGAAGAAAAGGCGAACACTCAATGCTGAAACTGTAAATATCTGGGGCCTAGCACAAACCTTTGTGAATTCTTATGGGACCATTCATTAAATAAATATTTAAAATATGACATACTTGAAAATAAATGCTACGAAGTTACAGCTGCAATATGTTATTTGCATTACACAATTCCTCTTGATATTACTAGAGATAAATATTGTTTTTATTGGGGGGGTTTGGACAATGAATTATACACAAGACAAGTGTAGGAGGCAGACAGACAGATTGTAACCATCGTGGCTCTTAAGGCAAAACTTTAAATGGGTGCTTAATTATTTACAAAACTATGTGTGCAGTTATCACAATATCTACAATTGCTGGTTTTCTTACCACGGTTATTGCCAATAATCTATAGAGACAGAGCGCAGTTATGCAAATTTGAAAACCACCCCCACCGGGGGGGAACGCAATCCAACCGTTAAAAAAGCTGCTGTGTGACAATATGTACAGCTAACAAGCCAAAGAACCCAGAAATAAGTTTTTATAAGCTGTCGAGCCGTAAAACCCAGTCTTTAAGGAGAATAAAGTGAATCGCCGACTTTAATGAATATGTTTCCCCCTATTGGACGCAGTTTTACTAATAGAAGTACTATGAATGTTGCCTGTATCCATTTTTGTCTTTAAATGCTCATTTTTTGGGGTCGACAGCTTATAAAAACTTATTTACAGATTAAACTTAAAAACTTAAATGGATTGCTTTCCCCCCCGGTGGGCGTGGTTCTCAGGTTATGACGCGCTGCGCTCTGTCTCTATAGCAGAATAAAAGTTCGTTTACATCATATTATGTGTGTGAACTGTGTATAATAACTTTGTTTAGATAAATAAACACACATGCATGTATATATTTTAGAAATGTTTACATGTGTATATACATTTGTATATTTATGTATAATTTATATATAAATACTATATAGATTTTTTCTTAAAATTATACATACATGCATGTGTGCATATTTATAAATACATAATTATTATACACAGTTTACACAAATATATGCTGTAAACAAAAACTTTTATTCTGTTATAGATTAATCGCGATTAATCGTTATTGTGACACTCATAAATCAGATGCTTTGCACTTTTATCTTTGTATGCCTTTTAAAATTATGTCATAAAAAAGGTTTCTCTTACGGTACACTTCTGATAGTTTTATGTCAAAAAGACCTACAGTGTCATTTCATGAGGCTTAATTAGTAATAAAATTATGAATTAAATAGTTTTGCAAGGACCCCAACGGTCCAGACTTGTGTGTTTTGCAAAACAAATTCCTAAAATCTTGTTTGTTTTTTGCAGAATAAAATACAATATTGCAATAACGACATTGTAATTTATGCTGAAAAAGTTAAAGGTTTGGCTTTTTAAAGGATTAGTCAATTTTCTTAAAAAAAATCCAGATAATTTACTCACCATCATGTCATCCAAAATGTTGATGTCTTTCTTTGTTCAGTTGAGAAGAAATTATGTTTTTTGAGAAAAACATTCCAGGATTTTTCTAATTTTAATGGATTCAGTCACGCTGGCAGGTCACAGGACCGGAGATAGACGAGAAGTTGTGGTTTAAAAGTGCATATTTTTTATTTTTCTTGCCAAAAATGACAATCTTTTCGCTAGATAAGACCCTTATGCCTCGTTTGGGATCATTTAGAGTCCTTTGATACTCTGCTGAAAATGCAAGTTTAAACTGCATTAAATCTGTTAAGTGTTGGGGTCCATTGGAGTCCATTGGAATGGGAAAAATTCTGAAATGTTTTCCTAAAAAACATGATTTGTTCTCGACTGAACAAAGAAAGACATCGACAGTTTGGATGACAGGGTGGTGAGTAAATTATCTGGATTTTTTTTAAGAAAACTGACTAATACTTTAAACTCTCTTAATTACAGAACATAACTGCAGGCCTAAAAAAGACTGAAAAGTATAGTTTACAACGACAAGATTGTTGCAATTTATAACCCTGCACTATAAGACAAAGCTACAATGAGTCTTCACCCTTCCAAGACCTTGAACCAACAGCGCCTAGTCATGGAAGTGTCATTTCACAGACCTATCAGGTTCACAGACACCTAAGTGGCACAAGCACTGATGATTCACATCCCTTTTACCCATAACTGGCCTTTATCATTTTCTGTTGGTGATTATGATGAAGGGCTTCACTGGGAATTGTGGATTTGATCCTTCATCAGGGTCATCTCATCCATTAGTCACACCCTTCATTCTTCGCTGGCAGCGGGCGAGTTTAGCGTAAAAAGGTTGGAGAGCTGTAAATTGCTGCAGATGGGATATAGGAGTTGGAGCAGGGTTCATATGCCCATAAGGCACAGGGCAACGTGGGTAACATGAACAATTTTATGAGCGACAATCTCTTATCACCTCTACCCTATAGCTTCAAACCAGTGCTGAGGAGTAAATACCTAAAAGTAGTGATGCTAAAAAGTATTTTTTCAGTAGCTTGACGGTATTCAGCTGTTTTTAACCAGTGCAGCCAATTAATTTAACTGAATCAGGTCATTTGCATCATTCATGCACCTATCCCAAAAACATTGGATATTATGGCTTTTTTATGAAGTGGCTAATTCATACGATCACATTTGTATGTTTAGTGCAATATGCTTACAAGCCAGTGACATTGACAAATCCAAAGTTTGTCATATATCACAGTTTTTAATAACTATACTCTATAGGCATCATAATATACACATTGAAGCGAATATATTTTGTGAAATTAAAATGAATATTGACATTACATGATACTACATTACATTTGAGGTTCAACAACACAAATGTCAAATAGAAAATATAAGGCCTATAATGAGAAAAATAGACTAACCCAAAGCATATTACTTCAACAGTGTCTGCATCCCTCCTGGCGCCTTTTTCCATATGCGACACTTCGTAATAAAGAGCAAAGCGGGAAAATTCAACATACAATTACTATGTTAACTTTCACATTTCTCAAGTGTGACACACTTATATTCATATAGTGCTTGAGTTTTTATTTTCCGCCTTCCTCTATTCTCCAGCTCTCTCAAATACATAAATCTCCCCAAAATCAATTTCCTACCTTAATACTGGTACAAAGCATATGAAATGGCGTTTAGACAAGCTGAAAAGTGCTTCTAAAAGGTTCACTTTGAAGTGAACTCATTGCATTAGTACTTTAAAAGTAATGGTGTTCAAAGAAAGAATAACGTTTCATTCAGAGCAGGTAATGTGTAAAAGCACAACTGAATGGCTGAACATTGGCCAGCTACTGTGATGTGCCGTGATCCCAGAACAGCGGCAGAAATGTCTGGGAATAATGTGAACTGATAGGCGTATGTGCCAGAAGATTTGGGGAGTGAAACATAAGAAGAAAATTCTATTGTAAGTTAATAGCTGAACTCGAAACAAATCAAAGGTACACAACCTAGAAAATTCAATTCTACACCTTTTTCATTCTTTAGTTAATAAAGCTTTTATTCTTCAGACACAATGACAGAAAGCATGAGAGTTTAAATTCTGGCATCTAATAAAGTGAGAGAATAAAGGCAAGAAAATGTATGTATCAAGAGGTGGTTTTGAAAACCAACATTGACTAAACAGCCATTTGTTGCCAAGTAAATAAAAAAAATTAGCAAGAATTAACAAATTCGGGTAGTTAACCTAGATGGTGAAATTATAGTTTTTGCTTGCTGGGTTTATTCTAAATCTATACATATACTAAGGTATAAAAAAATCTAATTTATTCATAAAATGAACACGTAGGGAAATGTAACCGTATTTTAGTGATATAAAAATCATATTAATTTTTGTTTAAAGGGGACATATCATGAAAATCTGACTTTTTCCATGTTTAAGTGCTATAATTGGTTCCCCAGTGCTTCTATCAACCTAGAAAACGTGAAAAAGATCAATCCAGTAACTTAGTTTTGGTAAACCAGTTTTGGGCTCCCCTTGTGATGTCAGTAGGGGATAATACCGCCCTTTAATCTGCACTAACCAACCATGGCACTGCCATTTAGTGCATCTGCATTTAAAAGGACACACCCAAAAAACGGCACATTTTTGCTCACACCTACAAACTGGCAATTTTACCATGTTATAATAAATGATCTATGTGGTATTTTGAGCTAGAACTTCACATATGTACTTTGGGGACACCAAAGATTTATTTGACATCTTTAAAAAGTCTTGTGAAATGTCCCCTTTAATAACGATTTACTAAAATGAAAAAAAAAAAATCTAAGTCTGCTTTTCCCACTAAGTTTAAATCACACATGCAAAAAAATATCTCTGTATAAATGCTCTTATGTTCTCGAGTCGTAACACATGTAGTGCATGTGAATGTACAATACTGGCACAGTCTTCCAGAAAATTAATGGCCGAATAAAAAGAGCAATAAAACCTCTGTGTTAGTTATGCACAACGTTGGACAATTTTATATCACCAACAAAGTATACAATTCATCATAAATATTACAAATATTACCCAGTCACATAAGTTTACACTAAAAATCAGCACAAACACTTTTGCCTGCGCTGTTACCGAAGCACATTAGTGCCATTTCTGATCTTTGACATACTGAAAAGGTTGAACTTCAAGTAGATTGTTTTGTCCTTCAAGCAGATTATAAATCATCACATTATCAACTTCTATAGCAATGTCAATGTCACACAGTTCCTTCTGAACAGGGGCCAGTCATCCATTTGACTTGTTCCATAAGCCTCCATCAGTAAAAGAGTAAAAACCTCAAGGGTAAAGCCATTATTAAAGTGTTCTGGCCTCAAAGCCGTGCGAGTCAACTGCCACCTGTCCACCTCACAGGTACACATCATCTATTAAACTTATCAGTATCTTTCAGTTCTCTATTGAGCCCCGAGGACGTACGTTACAATATTTCCTTTCTGTCAGGTTACAAGCGATCAAGACAGGGTTATATACCCTTTGCCGCCCATGAACCAAGCAACACAATGGGAAGGGAAAGTGGAGAAATAGAAAACGAAGCGACAAATACAGATGAACGCAGAGGCGCAGAACAAAAGCGAGAAGGCGCTTCAAATGCCAGGCAAGAAGTTATCGGGACAAAGCAGACAGCAAGAAAAAAAGTGGTGTTTGACATTCTTCATCACTCTGCCAGTGATTGGCCATAATTACGTCTGGCAGAGCGAGCTTCTACTGCAAAGGCTGTCAACCACAGACAAATGATGGCAGGACTTAAAAAACAATGAGAGCCATTCATGGCTATTACCAGCCGAGAGATGACTCCTCAATAGCCCAATGTACTGCTCTATCAAACACGGCACTGGACTTCAGTTGAAAATACATCAGTCAATGTGGAAAAATCTGCCATAGGAATGTATGCATTGCATTCTCACAGTGAAGGGTTATGTTGTTGTCTGTATTTTAATGAGTCCGAGACATGGAAATTTGTGTATTGGGAAATAAAAAAAATTCTTGGAAAGAATTGCGATGGGTTGTGACTATCCCCAATCTTCTGTTTTCATATAGATACATGGAAACAAAAACCTCCAGCATGCTGTGTTTAAAATAATGCTTACAGGGAATTGACATAAATATGGACATGCAAAATTAGCAATATTTCTTATTAGGCATGACGATGCTTTTAAGTGTAGTTTGGCGTTTTTATACAAAACAAAGAGATGGAAAACAAAGTAAAGGAAAAAAAAAGGCATAGCTACTGTAGGAGATGCAAAATAATAAAGCTATACCAACAATAAAAGCTTTATAGACTATATATACAATAAGCCCTACAAGGGTTTTTTACTATACCTATATTAACCTATCCTTTTGCATCATCTGAATTTGGTTCAATGACATGCCGTTAATAATTTTGTGTCCATATGGTTCAATTATTGTAAAAGGGTTAAAATTTCACAATTTTAGACCAAGTCTAAAAAGTTTTTTTTTTCATTTTGAAATAATATTGGGGGAAAATTGCAAAAATGTCAATGTGCTGTAACCAGGCTTTGTTAATTGGTGTAACTAGTATTTTCTAATGAAAATATAAATATATTCTTAAAAAAAATGTGGAATAAAATATAATCATCTAGTTTAGTGTGATATGATTTTTTACATACATTTGTCAAAGATTACTTAGAAAACAGAGCTGTTTTCAGCATATGTCAGGACAAATATAAAAAAACGCATTGAAATTTACATTTAGAAATAACAAATAAAATTGTATTTATTTATTTACTTTTTTTTTTTTTTTTTTGATGATTGCGTTTTACATGCCATCAAGGTTGATAAAATATTAACATTTCTCATTCTTTGGCGTAATTGGCGGTTACACCATTTGACATTTTCATGTCCAATCAGTCTTAACTTTCATAAAAATGGTGCAAATGTAATTTTTTATTGCATAAAATTAACATAAATACACTATGTGCATTGAAATAAACCTGATGCATGCTTTTAAAACAAGTTTTTTTGAATTTCTCATCTTGCCAAACTGTTTTTGTCACTGACCCATTTATGGAAAAGTAAGGTTTACCTATTCTTTAAAAAATTCAGACATTAGGTCAGTGCACAATCATCATAGGTGATACAACAGGATTGTATATCCAGTGACAATAAATCCATTGAGCTTAAAGGACAAGTTCGGTATTTTACACTTAAAGCCCTGTTTTCAGATTGTTTATGATTAAATAGAACGGTTTTGACTGAAATTTCGACAATTTTCGGGTGTTTGTTGTTTCACCTCCCACCTCTACAATGGCTGAATAGGTGCACTGAAACAATCCTTCCTAAAATGCATTAAAATTTCATTTACAAAGACGTGAAACTCACCGAGTGGTCAGGGGTGTTCACCGGTATGCCCACACACAAACCGCCGCAAAAGATGCCTTCCAACAGGTGTTTTAGCATTCGTTGTAAACTTGTGGACCTATTTTTCCAAACGCCTCACACCCGTATATTCTTCCGCTGAGAGCTTAAATAATAGACACTCCAGCCCAGTTGGTGACGATAATCAATTTGTATAGGAATACAAACAAAGCTCCCAACGGCGGAGTAATACCGTACCTCACAGCACATCTAATACAAGTCAATGGAGTTGGACAAAAATTACGATAAAACCTGTTGGAATGCGTCTTTTGCAGCGATTTTTGTGTGCGCATATCAGTGAACACCCCTGACCACTCAGTGAGTTTTACGTCTTTGTACAGTAAACGAAAGTTTAATGCATTTTAGGAAGGACTGTTCCTGTGCACCTATACAGCCATTGTAGAGGTGAGAGATGATACAAGAAACACCCGAAAATTCTCGGGCCAGCATCATATGTGGAAATTTCAGTCAAAACCGTTCTATTTCATCATAAACAATCTGAAAACAGGGCTTTAAGTGAAAATACCGAACTTGTCCTTTAACTACAGCAAACCTCAGGCCAGGTTTTGGTTGCATGTAAATCAATCCCAGTTTTACTGAAAATGTGCTGCTTTTTTCTATTATGTAAATGTAATTTTATAAAGATCATGTTTACTGTGAATCTCAATGCCCCACAACCGATAAATATTTTAAGATTCATGTTTGTCATCAAATTAAATATTCAGCCTGGCAACCCAGAAATGCATTCATTTTCAGTTTGCATCACAGTTTATGCAGTAGAAATACTGACAGTGTGAAGCCACAAACTGTGTGGAGTGTAAAAACAAATGCACCACTAACAAGACAAAAATCAAACATTTTCAAAGCTGTTGACTACAAAGAAACATGCTGAACCACACCACTGTGGTTAGCCACAGGCTGCCCTGGCCAGCTATATCCAGTACATTTAATCATGTAAATCTGATTCTGTCCCATATAGATTATCTCATCACAGTCCCAGCAGGACATATAATAAAATAAAAGTGAGAATAAACAGTTATTGACACAAAGTAAGAGACCACTAAAACTTTTTTACAAAAATCCTTATACTGTACAGTTTTTAAATGAAAAACTTTTTAAATGAAAAGACAGCCTCACTTGCTCAAAAATGTGCATGCACATTAGATGGACCAGACTAAAAAGTAAAGCTTTTCTGCCGCAAAGCAGCTTGGAGATTTCATAGGAAGATACAATCTACATAAGGATCTGTACTTTTAATATGTTTACAAAAAATAGCTACCAAGGGGCAAAAGCAACATGACTGCTTAGTGAACTGATATTCTGTGAATTTATTTCCAGGCTGTTGTTCATTTCCTAGTACTCGACTCTTCTGTCATCCGCTGTCCCCAGTCTGACCCCTCTCTGGCTGAAACATGCAAACAATATCCAATCAACCCTGCCAAATATGTTTTCATTCGTTAATGTGTGTTTTGATCATTCTTATGGTCAGGGATTGTTTCTTTGTATTTTAAGCACTTAATTACCCAACATCCACTGCAGTTTCATCACAGGGTGTAATCTGAGTCTAACAAAACAAATAGGTGGAAGGCAGGGATTTCACTTTCCATAGAGAAGATTGCCAATCACAGTCCAAACTAAATGCTATACCTATATGTAACAGTCATGAATCAGATACCACACAAGAGCTCACATCTGGGACTCATTTAGATCAGATTCCTCAATGGGTCATCAGTGCTACATGAAATCCAACTAATCTTCTTTATACAATGAAAACTTTCAGCTGCTCTGATTTTGGACAAATGAGAGTATTTCGTAGAATGAGGCTTTACAGCAATAAAAAACTAGAGATGCCACCGATGTACCGGCAGCCGATATGTATTGGCCGTTTTTGATTAATGGATTTTTAAAAAATAATTATGAAAATAACTAAATACTTCAAATTATTGTTTGTCAGACGATGGGGGAAAAATAGTAAACCATGTAGTTAATCACCTGAGAGATTACTTATTCACGTGAGCCATACGGTCAGAGTAAGAGTATTTCGGGAAAATACAGTATCTGTGGTCAGAGCTTTTTTCAAAATCTCAGAAATAGACCAAAAATAGCCAAAATTTTATCTTACTTTATGTCTCTCTTATTATGTTGGTCAATTTACTGTTAAATAGATCCAATCCATGTTCAGTATAAATAATTTGATTCAGAAAAAAATAGCTATAGGCCACTTGTATGAAATAAATAATATTTCATACAAGTGGTTAATATTAGCCTGGGTTTGCCCAGGGTGCAAATTTATTCATGCTGCAAGTCTAGCATGTAAACCATGGACAAATTTTTCACCTCAAATAGGAAACCTATCACAGAATGGGGAGGGGGCAGCAAGACGATGATGACGTCATTGCGACACACCGAAGCACCCACAGCAGCAGACACAAAGTTACTTTTCGATGCAGCCTTAGAAAGTGTTCTGAGTAGTTTTGAACGCAAGTTTATTTTAAAAAAGAACAACTTTTGGCGTTAAACAATTTCATATCCAAGAAGGATGTTTGGATATGGCAAGACATGTTAGCCACAGATTTTATAGGACCAACCTGCTTGGCATCGTCGTCGACAAAAGGTAAGTGGTATTAATATCATATTGTCATTACGCCTGTACTGTGGTTGTCACAGTGCCACTAAGTTGTGTTGCTTTTCTATATCAATATACAGCTACCGGTTTAGTTGCATAGCTTTCAGCTGTGTGCACACGTACCCGATAAAAGTTGTTGATGCTTGAATTTAACGCTAACCCTAACCCTAACCTAACCCTAACCTTTTCATGTACTGTTATGTATTGGTTTCTCAAATTTTTTACCATTGTCGCTTGAGGTTGGGATTAGATCAACTTTCTGTTACATAAAATGTCATCCTAACCAAACCCCAATTCTAACCCTAACTCCATGTGACTATCATGGTTTAAAAATAGACAAAAAAAGAAGAAACCTATACATTAAATGTAGGGCTGGGCAAAAAACGATTTTTCAATTAATAGTTTTTTTTCTTTGTCGATTCAAAGCAGAATGGAGTTTTTTTCATATTTATTTCCGCAAATATTAAACGTAAGATTAACGTTAATCTAATTTCTAGTCTTCTTCACTAGATGTCACCCTCTTTTTTGCCTTGTGCGATGTTACCAAGGAGCGAGAGGTGAGCCTGTCATTCATTCATTCAGTGCTTAAAATGCCGGTTTCAGGTGCTTCATTGTCATTTATGCCACCTTCACATAGAAAGTCAGAGGTAAGGAAGCATTTTAGATTTCACTAGTAAGACAACGACGATATTGTTGTGGCTTTTAATTTCTTTTCATTTAATTACCCATTTGTAAACTGCTGTTCCCTTTCAGTCGGTCACTACGACGTCACGTCGTGACCGACGAATTGGGAACCGCTTCGCGGGTGACCTATCTGCTTCGAGAAACCTTTAAAACGCCAATGAACTTGGCATGCAGATAATTGCATCTGCCGGCGCCGCCCCGCCGCATAGCTATTTAATGAGCGGCAGGTGCAGTTATCAAATCAGCTTTTTAGCTTCGAAAGCTGGCAGACTGACTGCTCACGAGAAAGCTACTCTCTGCTCTTTGGAGAACTCTGCGTGTTCGATTTGGTTGGGCAAAGGCATTTCAGCAGAGGCTCGCGGGTGTTCCACCTCTCTTTTTAATTTTTTGACTTTTTTCTCACTCTTAGTTGAGTGTGTGCGTAGCCGTTCCCCTGTGTGCTTCATCAACATCAGCACATTAAAAGAGTATTTCCTCTAAAAGAGTATTGCGGTGTTCTGCGTCTTTTTAAAGACAGCATTTCACTTGCACTGAGACGGGAGCGTCTTTTTAAAGATGTCTTTCCGTCCGTGTTTCTGGATGCGGCAAATGTATGGGTCCCCGGGTGGCCACGATCATTTTCTCTCGTGCGCAAGAGTGCATGCTGAGGCTGCAATCGTGGAGGGTTCATACTCCTAAGAGAGCATGAACCTCTTGGATGGCGGAGACGGGTTTCGTACCTCCGGGAACGTTACCCCTGTTTTTCCGTTGCGGAGCCCCGTTAAAGGTGCGGTGGCAAAACTCCGGAAATCTTATCTCCGTATAACCGTGCTGAATCGGTTAGCTGGTTCGTCCAGTGACTCTCAGCACCCCCATCCACAGCCAGAGGTGCCGTAAGAGACGGGTGGCGCGTGTTCTACGCGCTCTCGTCCTCTTTCAGTCCTCACGAGGATTCTATGTCTGTCACAGCATCGGAGAGGGGGTCGTCTATTCGGTCGCCGACTCGGACCCACTCCCGCCTTCGGGTTGGGTAGGGGCTTCCGTGCTCAACCCCGAGTGGCGGCCATGTACGCTCGGGAGCGCGGAGACGGTCTGCGTGGAGCGGAGAGCTCCTCCCCCACTGCACCGTCCCGCCTAGATGATTGGCACTTCAGGACTGCAAGAACAGCCCCGACCTTCTGTGCCTTTCTTCCCGGGGTGCATGTTGGTTGACACGGTCGTGGAAAACTCGTTTTCCTCCCGGAACCGATCGTTCAGCCATCACCTCTCACCTCTCCTGACGGCGGGGCCGCTAAGGTTGCTGCTCCAAGAGACCAGCCTCCCTCCCCTCACAGACCCACGGGCTTGTTGTGAGAGGCGGCCTCTGCCGTGCGCGCCATGGCGTGATGCAGGTCCGCCAGGCTAAGGCACTGAAGGATCTGCACAGGTGAGGTCACGGTCCGGCAACTAAAAAATCCTGTGTGGCTCTGACCTGGCGCTACGTGCGACTGGGTTCACCCCACAGGCCGCCGGACGTGCTATGCCCACCCCCGGTGGTCCAGGAACGCCATCTCTGGTTGTGTCTTGCGGGCATTAAGTAGGTCGTTAATAATCGTCCTAAATGTTCAATTTTAGACCAGCCATTTCGGCGACGCGGCTGAGAGTGTCCAACAATGATCGGCCGCTTTAGAGCAGACTGAGGCATCATGCCACGTCGGAGCCTAGCTGCCCCCTCCGTTACGTCAGTATATTGGTCTGCTTTTCGCCGAGGGCGTCCTGCTACGGCTTTTTTTGTTCCTTCATCCCGGCAGCTCTGAGGAACCTGTCGTAAGCAGTACACCCGCCCACTCAGCCCGCTACAGAGGTGGAAAATGAAACTTAGCGGCTCTGAGTCGGGCGATCTGAAGATGGAGAGGATCGCTCTTCAGGAGATGGTGAAAGCATCATTCTCCCCCCCACCCCGGAGGAGGGCCGGGTGGGGAATCCTTGGTTTCGTTTTGTGTTCCGCCGACTTCAATCGGCACCCACTAACCTCAAAGAGCGAATTCCTCTTCTTTCTCCAGATCACCGGAGGCATATAGGAGTTTCGGACGGGCTCAAAACCCTGAGTTCTCCTCTTCCTCTTTCGCCAGCGGATGTATCGAGCGGGACATCTACAAAGGAGCCTTTGCTCAGCATCCATCAGCGGTTTCGGGTGAGTGTTTCATTACACACAACATCTCACAATGCGGCCAAAGAGCACGCGTCGTTGAGCTCCCCGTCTCCGCTCGCCACGGGTACACACATCGTGCGGGTAATTTCCTCTCGCTCGGTATCTGGGGGCCTGGGAAGAGCTTCCCAGCCCGTCGCGTTGGCTTTTACGCACGATCCGTCTCGGTTACGCATTCAATTTGCCCGGCTACCTTACAAATATTCAGGCATTCGCTTCACCACGGTGAAGGCTGTCGATGCGCACGTACTGCGTGCGGAGATTGCTGTCCTATTGGCGAAAGGACGCGATCCAGCCGGTCCCTCCAGCCGAGATAAATTCGGGGCTTTACAGCCCTTCATTGTACCCAAGAAGAGTGGCGAGTTGCGTCCGATCCTATATCTGCGCGTACTGAATCGAGAATTCACAGAATTCACATTCACAGAATGCTGTTCAAAATGTTTACGCAGAGGAGCATATTTTAATGCATCCGCCCATAGGATTGGTTCGCAGCCTTCAACCTGAATGACGCGTACTTTCATGTCTCCATACTCCCCCAACACAGGCCGTTTCTCCGGTTTGTGTTCGAGGGGAGGGCATATCAGTACAAAGTTTCACCGTTCGGGCTTTCTCTCTCTCTCTCTTTTCCTGTGTCTTCATGAAAGTTGCGGATGGCGCACTGCAGCCCCTGAGAGAGAGAGTGGTGTTTGCGTTTTGGCGTATTGGCTCAGTTTCGTCAGATGCTGTGCACACACATAGATCGTGTACTTAAACACCTCGCTCGTCTCGGTCTTCAGGCCAACTGGGGAAAGAGTAAACTTTGCCCCGTGCAGAGAATCTCTTTTCTCGGAAAGTAACGGGATTTGGTCGTTTTAGCAACACGTCTCATAGAAGCGCGTGTTCAGTCAATTCTGGCTTGCCTCAACATTTAAAGGCAGGGTTGCGGTTCCACTGAAATAATTTTAGAAACTTCTGGGGCATATGACAGCAGCCGCGGCCGTGACACCGCTCGGGCTGCTCCATATGAGACCGCTTCAGTGTTGGCTTTATGACCGAGTCCCGAGGAGAGCGTGGTTCACCGGCTTTCACAGTATTATAATTACATCGAGATGCCGTCACACTTTCACCCCGTGGTCAGACCCAGCGTTTCTCAGGGTGCGGGTGCCACTGAGAGGTCTCCAGGCATGCTATTGTTGGCAAAGATGCCTCTACCACGGGGTGGGCAGCCACGTACGGCGGGCTCGTCGCTTCGGGGGTCTGTTCGACATTCCAGCGACATTAGCATAAATTGCCTCGAGCTGTGCACTGTATATCTTGCGCTCGTCCGTTTCGTCAACGTGATTTGATGCTTAAGATGTAGTGCGCACCGACAACACTGCGGCTGTAGCGTATATCTATCGCCAAGGCGATTTGCGCTCTCGTCACCTGTCGCATCTCGCCCGTCTCTCCTCCTCTGGAGTCAGAAGTATCTGAGGTCTCTTCGTGCCATTCACATGTCGGGGTCGCTGAACACAGCGGCAGTCGCGCTCTCACGAGCAGCGCGCTCCGGCGAGTGGCGACTCCACCCCCGGTCGGTTCAGCTGATTTGGAAATGTTTCGGCAGAGCGCAGTTAGATCTGTTTGCTTCTTCAGAGACAACCCATTGTCGCCTGTTTTATTCATTATCCGAAGGAACACTCGGCGTGGATGCACTGGCACACAGCTGGCCGCGGGGTTTTCCCCAGTAAGCTTTACTGCGCAGACACTGTGCAAAGTCAGGGAGGACGAGGAACGCATTCTATTAGTTGCGCCGTACCGGACAACTAGGAATTGGTTTTACAGAGTTCACTCTCCTCGCGACAGTCCCTCCCTGGCTGACTCCTTGGCACATTATGGCACCCTCGCCCCGATCTGTGGAACCCCCATGTGTGGTCTTTGGACGGGGCGCGGAGGTTTTAGGTGGGTTACCCCAGGCGGTATCTAACACCATCGCTGCAGCGCGAGCACCGTCTATGAGACAGGCGTATACGCTGAAATGGAACCTGTTTGTTGTTTGGTGTACCTCTCAGCGAGAGGACCCCCGAGAATGCTTGATCAGTATTGTGCTTTCATATCTCCAGCACCGCTTGGAGAAGAGGCTGTCACCATCTACTATTAAAGTAGATATCGCGGCAATATCCGCGCATCACGCACCTATAGACGGTAGATCTGTGGGTCAGCACGATCTGGTCATTAGGTTTTTAACAGGGGCACGGAGGCTGAATCCTTCGCGCCTCCCTCTACTCATCCTTGGGACTTGTCCATGGTGCTGAAAGTTCAGCACTGCCCTTTCGAGCCTCTGCTGACGGTGAGCGTCAAGTTTCTCACTATGAAAACTTTGACGCTCCTCGCATTGGCTTCTATTAAAAGGATAGGGGATTTTTATGCATTTTCGGTCAACGATTCGTGCCTTCAGTTCGGGCCGGCTGAATCCAGCGTTAAACTGAGACCCCGGCCGGGCTACGTGCCTAAAGTTCCCACCACTCCCTTTAGGGATCAAGTGGTGAACTTACAAGCACTGCCTTTGGAAGAGGCAGACCCAGCTATGGCTTTGTTATGTCCTGTACGTGCACTACGTGTGTATGTGAATCGCACTCAAAGCTTTCGGACCTCAGAGCAGCTCTTTGTCTGTTACGGTGGTCAGCAGAAAGGGAAAGCTGTCACGAAACAGAGGATGTCTCATTGGATTGTAGACACAATTGCCCTGAAATATGAGAAACAGGGCATTCCTTGCCCTTTTTGTTTGAGAGCCCATTCAACCAGAAGCGTGGCTTCATCTTGGGCTTTGGCTCGTGGTTCCTCGCTTTCAGATATTTGTAGAGCTGCTGGCTGGGTGACACCTAATACGTTCACTAGATTCTACAGTGTTCGTGTTGAGCCGGTATCCTCTCGAGTTCTCTCGTCAGATCAGTGAGAACATCGAGGAACGGCTCCTGTGTCGGCTTGGAGCCTTTCTTTTTGGCTGCGCAGAAACCGCACCATTATGGAAGGCCATTAAGGCAAAAACGTTAAAAAAAATGTTTTTTGTTTTTTCCACCGCTTGGTGGCCGATGTTGCGGAGCATCGGCTGCCAGCCTCTCACTAGATGTATTCTTGACTATCTGGGTGAGGCTAGCGCCCACATTGCGCCCCCTAGTGGTTTCTTTGTGAGTATTTCCGTGGACAGTTTATGATTTACCACGTTTCCCTTAGCGGAGTTCGTTCCGCGCCTCTCTAGTGTTGCTAAGAGAGTGTATTTTTATAGACCTCGTGTCTTTTTATCCATCACCTTAGTGGTAGACCCCTAGAGGGTTTTTCTTCCGCAGCGTTCTTAGTCCCGCCTGACGAGTTCGCTTCCCAGTTCGCCTAGTCACTATCGTGGGTTAAGGAACAAGTAGTGACCGGCCTCTGCTTCAACCCCATTTCCGTTCCCTTAAAGAGGAGAGTTGGAGGGTTTATGCAGGCACTGGAAGGGTCAGCTTCAGTGGCGCTTTGGTAGGGATTCCCAATTCGTCGGTCACGACGTGACGTCGTAGTGACCGACTGAAAGGGAACGTCTCGGTTACATATGTAACCCTCGTTCCCTGAAGGAAGGGAACGGAGACGTCACGTCCCGTCGCCACAGTTTGCTGTTCCACTGCTGATATTGGCCGGACCCTTTCCTTCTGTCCAGCTTTCTCAGCAAAAAATAGCTGATTTGATAACTGCACCTGCCGCTCATTAAATAGCTATGCGGCGGGGCGGCGCCGGCAGATGCAATTATCTGCATGCCAAGTTCATTGGCGTTTTAAAGGTTTCTCGAAGCAGATAGGTCACCCGCGAAGCGGTTCCCAATTCGTCGGTCACGACGTGACGTCTCCGTTCCCTTCCTTCAGGGAACGAGGGTTACATATGTAACCGAGACGTTCACTGTTCTTTTTTATTAATATAGTATTTGTATTAAATCTATATTCATTGAGTTGAATCGAGAAACGAGTATAAAAACTGACCAGAGAACCGGAATCGAAAATTGAATCGAGAATTGAAATTGAATCGATTTTATTGCTCGTGAATCGAAATCGAATCGATCTGGAACATCTGAATCGATTCCGAGCCCTAATTAAATGACATCCTAACCCAAATCTAACCCCAACGACAATGGTTTAAAAATAGAAAAACTAATACATAAAATGACATGAAAAGATGCATGGTATTAAGTGAACGGCGAGGACTGGCTATCATATGCACACAAAACTGGACTTTGCCATATGTATTGCACAAATTTTCAAACAGCTTGCTATTTATACGCAATTCTGGAAAACATAGTTTTGAAAGTTGCTGTATACTGTGCACAAAACTAATATCAATAAATCAATAAAAGATAAGATTTTTTTTATTAAAAAATATATATATTATTGAAATCTATTTTATTTATTTATTCTGTAATATTACATCAAATTGAACCATCTAAAGAATCAGCTTTGGTTAGTGACACAACCTCTTATTTATTCCAGGAAAGGCGAAGGCATTTTTGCACTCTTCGTTTTAATGTCTGCTAAGCTATACCTTTCTCTAGAGTGACATACAAGCATATGTTCCCAGACAACACGCACACTGACATTCCTTTATGTCGAAAGTTACGATCATACCCTTTCATCCTTCATTTTCACCAGTCCCAGAAAACAGATCGGCATTTAATTCCTCTGCATTGAAATAGGAACCTGGCTCCCATTAACCGAGTCCAAGAGGCATTACGGTTTTTACTGCACGCTGACTTGGAGATGAAAAGAGGAGGTTCAGTCTGTCGGGTTTAAAATACGAATTGGAGTTCCGGGTGGCGTTTATTACATTTTATATAATTCTCTGATGACAGTAAAACTCATATTTTGCTGGGTGCCGTGTGGTTTGAAGGAGGAGGGCTTTAAATGAACAGACACAAGCTGGCTCTAAGAATCACTGAGCCCGGTAATTAAACAGTCCACTGCATCTTTCTGTCCTAATGAGAATGGCAGTAGTGGAGATGGTTTGGAAGCCTTTGCATCCAAAGGCAATCCCGGATCCAACATTGTGCACATTGCTCACATCTCTCTGTTTGAGAGGTTTTGAATGACTCTTTACATCTGTAAGCAATGCTAAAGAAAGCAAAACTATATAATGATGATGAAGGATGATGCCCAAATTCTCTTTTTTTTGCACAGCAAGCCTCTCCAAATTCTTGACACTTCCTATTTTTGGCATTTTGCCAGTTTGATTAGCTGAAGTCAAGCATGCAAGACTGAAGCATTTAGCCCTGTCATATTCTAGCAAGAAGCTCTAGATTGTGGTCAACTCGCAGTGTGTGCCCATCGCTGGTGCTCTTTAAAAGTGGGAAATGATTCAGACTTAAACCTCCATCCCTGTAGAAACTTTGTACCTGTATATTAATATCACTGACTGTCACAACAATTGTTTTGCAAAACTATGAATTTACTTTTACTCACCCCCGTGTAATTCTGACCCCGTATTATCTGCTACTGTGAAACACAAAATAAGATGTTAGGCAGAATGTCAGAGCTATTTACTTTTTCGATACACCAAAAGTGGATGCGTATTTATACTGTCAGGCTACAAGATACTAAAAATCATTGCGAGTATATCACAGAAGCGTTCAGTGCCAGAGCCACAGCCTCTCGGCGCACAGATATTGTATGATAACATTACGGATGATCCGAGTTTAATTCCAATTCAATTTTATTTGTTGTTCATTTACCCTCTTGAAAAAAAGGTACTTAATGTCACGTTCTTTCTGATCCCATTTTTAAACCCTTGTTAGCGACAGCCTTGTTAGTTGCTATAATAGCATAAATAATACCTGTAAAATGCTAAATCTTAAAGTTCAATGCCAGGCGATATATTTTCTTTAACAGAATTCGCCTTTCAAAGCCTACAGTGAACGGCCGGTTTGAACTACAGCCCTCTACTTCCTGCTTTAATGACATCAGTAGAACAGTTTTTTGACTAAACTCCACCCACAGAAATACTTCAGTCGCCAGCTAAACTAACTAACGGCAAGCTAAGCTGCTATTGAATCACAACACAATAAACAAACTACACAATCAGAACTTGATACGTATTTCTAAATGACTTTATAGAACAAGAAAGACATCAGACCGTTTAGAGGACAGTGAAAACAGCGGTATACAGATAAGCAAATTGTGTGAAAAATACTGCGTTTTTTTACACATGAAACATGAACACATGTTGAGCTCTATCATCAATACGCGATGCAAGTGTCTTTGGCTAGTTTCAACCCGGCGCAATAATCATTTTCACGTTTAGCGCCACATTGTTTAAATAGCAAATGCATTGCGCCCAATTTTGCGCCCATGGGCGTTGTGGTGTAAAAACGAGGTGTGTTCAGGTGCATTGTTGGCGCGTTGCTATTTTGAGGCAACTAAAATAGACTATGCCATTGACCAACAAAAAGTCATTGGTGCAATATGTTTTTTGTTATTTAAAGAGTGTGTTAGTAATATGCGCCTATAAACGGGACGACAACGCGGTTTGCTTATCACATACATGAATGCCCAGCAGCACAAAAACGCTTTTAAATATGAAAGATTAAAGGATTGAAATGTAAAAGATTATTCTTGAGTCTCTTGGACTTAAATGAGGACCAATTATGAGATGTTAGAAGGCGCAAAAAGCTGCTTCACCTGTAGCCTAAATAAATGCTTTGCTTTAAACAAATGCATCTGTTTTTAAATGTTTTTTTTTAAAATACTACCCTACGGATTTATTGTATACGATGACTCTGTACTAGGGTTGCCGCGGTGACGGAATTTTCCCACCGGTTAAAATTTGCGTCACAAACCCGGTGATCCCGGTATCACTGGGTGGGAGGGGCTTATAAATGCGCATGCAGACGTGCACATTTTACTTTCACTTTTGAATTACACAACTGTTGATATGCAGTGCTGCGTAAGCTGCATTAAATCGCGTATGAATTTGCGTGCAATGCAAGTACAACAGCTGGTTTAATTAAGTGCTTGAGTCAATGTGCTATTTCTCCATAAAGCGCTGCTTGAATGATGGGTTAATTCTTTTTCTTGATGAAAAACACAACAACAAAACGATCTCGCTATATTAAACATCATATGTATATTATAACAAAAACGAGTAAGCACGCGGCTTCTGCCATTGTCATGTCAGTCAGCCTGCCTCGCACACTCAGGAATAAATGAAATCTGACACCTGCTGCTCTGTGACGTGACGTACTTTCAGCTCCGCTGAATTCAGGCAGCAGACACATTCAGCTGTGTGTTTGCTCTCTCTAACAAAACTAAATGATTTAATTACACGAAAATATCAAAATGACAGTGAAAGACGGTGTCGCGGTCGGCAAGTGATCTAACCGGTGAGAGGCTGGCGCACCGGTTATCACCGTTTCACCGACTATCGCGGCAAGCCTACTCTGTACCTGTGAATATGGTAAGATGAGAAACATTTTTAAGGAATGCTTTAAAAAAAAAACATGCTGCTGTCGCTTCGGCTCTCCGCACGTTTGTATTTTTAGAGTACAAACCTTTTCTTGCATATTTGCTAATTATTTTATGAGATTACATTGATTATGTAGGATATCAATACATTAACAGCAATTAAAAGATTGCTATTTGTACTTCTATGACTGAAAGAAAAGGCTTTTATAGGTTTTAATCCAAAAAATTTAAATGTCAATAAAAATGAAAACAACACATTTTTTTAACATTATTCATAAACTAGGGGTCTTCTTCTTCCGCTTAGTTTTTCAGTTTACAAAGTGCATCATCTAAATAGGGATTAGACATAGCGCCAGCGCAACTGGCTTTTAAAGGGGATGAGAGCTGAGACTCTCATTGGTTTATTGCACGTTACGCCCAAAACACACCCATTACTCATTAGGAGAATAGGAACAACCCCTTGCACAAACCATTTTTCCCGTCGTTAAATTAGCAAAAGTGGCATTGGACACGCCCATGTGCGCTGTGTGCTTTAGACAATGCGCTTAGATCGTTAAAATAGGGCCTGTTATATTGCACACTGTAAACACAATCAAAGCCTCAAAAACAGAGATAGAACGGGACCATTAAAGATGCTAAAGAATAACCATTTTTGGCTGAATGGTTCCATAAAGAACCTTTAGCATCCGCAAACCTTTTACAAAAGATTCTCTGAAGTTTTTTTAAACTATAAAAAGGTAAGAAAGACATATTTCTTGTTTGACTGGTTCTTGGGGGAACCAAAAATGGTTCATCTGTGGCATCGCTGTGAAGTATGATATTTAACTACATCTCGTGATTCATTCTTCCCCCCGACTTCAATGGTTGCAGGTGACAACTCACTATGTGTTGCACCTGCTCTTTACTCGCCCCCAAGAAGAATTACTCCTCTCTTTCTCTCTCTCCTCTCTCTCGCTCTCTTTCTGTACTCCACTCTAAATCAGATTTGTTAAGGGTGTTAGCAGGTCTGTTGTGTCTGACAGACAGGAAGAGAGCTCAAGCTAGCCTACATTATTAATCGTGTTTGTTCACGTAGCTTTTCCATTCACTAAGCACATTTCTAAAATGAGTGAACCGGGTGAGCAGAAATGCCTCCAGCCACTGCGTTTTTCTTCCTCCGGCACTTGCTCTCTAATTAGGCAGCAGCACGGACAGCACCTGTCTGTGCAGAACAGATGAGGCAACCGGCTTAGGAGCGCAGGTAATGGACATATGGAGGGTGGGAGAGAGGACGAGGTGAACACGGGGAAAACAGCTGTGCCACCAGGACAGTCCAAAAATGTATGCAAGCGTAAGTGAGCCGGTGTAGGAATGTGTAATTCAATTACAAATGATAAATTCATCACAAGCACTTTGAGGTAGAAATATATCATAACTAGGTACTAAATTACATATTGCAACCACTGCACATGGTACATTAATTCATATATATTGCTTTAAATGCCTTTCAGCTCTACTACATCAGCTAAAATAAAGCAATCACTGGATTTAGCCTTTTTACATACTGTAGATGTAACATTATTATTATTATTTATCTTGACAAGAGATGAGTTACAACTTAAAAAATTAAGTTGACTTTTTTCAACTATATTTTATAAGTTAAAACAACTCATTTCTAGTCAAGATAAGTTTGAAATGACTTGATTTTTTGTTGATTATAAAAGGGCAGCAAATATTTTTTTACAGTGTAGATACATAGATATGCATTAGCTTGATGTTATACATTAGTTAGAGCTTGCATAACTGATTAAATATTGGTCAACCAGTTCATTAAAAAAGTAGTCGATTAGCCAGTTTAGGTTACAAAAATAACATTACTGATAAAGGAAGTTAAGGTGATAGATATTTAGTGTGTCATCCCCCTTTTAATTAGCCAAAAGCATTTAGTTTCCTTCATAGCCTGAAGTCCAATGAGAAGCTGAAATGCAAAATGATGTCATAGAAAACTTATATTAACTCTTTCTCCGCCATTGACGAGTTAACTCGTCAATTAAAAAATTCGCTTCCCTACCAATGACGAGTATTTCTGGCTTTCCGCAATAGCGCTATTATCCACCAGGTCCGCAACTTGTAAAACCCGGAAGTATCGCCCTAGGGCAAACAGCTGTATGTCCGTGTAAGTTTTGAGGATCGCTTGGCAACTGATCTCTATCAAAAGTCGAATCACAAAAATTGAATTATCTCAGCTTTTTGCTTAAAATTAGGTGTTTTTGGAGAAACCTACCAATTTTTGAGAGGTGATAAAAAGAGAACTAATGAAGGTAGAATGAAACGTTTTTTTTTTTTTTTTGAAAGCAGAGTGTCTGTTCTTCCATTCAATATATTGTATGTTTATATATTTAAAGAAGAACATTTTATGGAAGGCATTAAACTTTTGTGAAAATAATGAAAAATGCTGGCGCTGCTGGCAACTTAAAAAAAAAAAAATAAAACGCTGACAGAGAAAGAGTTAAATCGTATTGGCAGAAGTAAAAGATTTTTCAAATGCAAGACGTTTTGAATGCTACTTGAAAGCAAATTTTGTCAATGTTTTGAAGAACACTAGTTTATAGATATATCCGTAAGGCTAACATATTGATACTAAAAGCCAAAACTTCAATTTGGATTGCATTGGGGACTTTACAGGAGTGGCATCATAACAATTTTGTTGACCACATGGAAAGTTTATTTTCCTCTTGTCTGTTTCAAGCAGCTGAACAACGTCTCTTGAGGGGATAGCGATATGCATCTTCAAACTCCTTGAGAGTCGCTTGCGTGCACTATGAATTCTGGGAATGAAAATGAATAGTTATTTGATGGACTACAGTAGCTGTCTAAAATATTTCAAATTTGAACTCATGTGGTTATTTAGGGTGCATTTGCACAACAAAAAAGTCTAAGAATATATTTTGCTTTGTGGTTGCATAACTGTGCTGATTTAATTAATTATTTCCTGCAGACAACAACAAAATGTTCAAAAAGAAAATTCATCGTACTTTTGTGTTTTGATGTGAGAGCAAAACTTTAAAGGTTTCGCACACTTTGCGTAGGCATTCTTTCTTACCTCTGGAATGGTTTGTGACCCACAAAAAGGTCTCAGTCTAAAAAAGGGAGCCTTTGAAGCTGATTTAATCATTTGATCAGATTGTCATGGTAACATCGTAAGATGGCATGTTGATGGTAATCGCACTGACACGTGTGCTGATCATGAGCATTAACAGAGCAGAACAATTTCACACTCATCAGTCACATCAATCACAGGACACACGCTTGCCTTTGATTCCCAATTTCCCACTAAAGAAAACCTTTTACATGTGACTTTTCTGAAGCTAAATGAAGACAGAAAATGTTAAGATCTTTATTGCATTTTCTTATAAAGATTTCAAAATTTGCAGTTTCATAAACAATACTCAACAATATTTTTAAAAAACTTGATGCATTAATATGTCCAATCATGGCTATGTTTATCTGCATTTTACATTAATCTGCATTTCATCAAATTTAGTAAATTAAATGTAAAATCTGAACTACCTGCTGTTTACATTATTATTATTTTATTATTTTTAATATACTGTAACAACTGTTTTTCCTCTGCACTCTGTTAAAGGTGGGGTGCACGATCTCTAAAAGCCAATGTTGACATTTGAAATCACCTAAACAAACACGCCGCTACCCCAATAGAATCTGGACCTTCTTTTGATAGACCCGCCCCAAAACATACGCAACCCAGGCAATGATGTCGGTTAGTAGACACGCCCCTTACTGCTGACTGGCTACAAGTGTGTTTTGGTACTCGAGCCTGACTCCCTTTTCCAAAGCGTTTTTCAAAAATCGTGCACCCCGCCTTTAATAGTTTAAAAAAGTCAAAATATGTACCCCTGTTGCACTGGGGCAGCAATACCCATTAAAAGGGCCCTAATATGTGCCATTAGGTACAGATATGTATACATTTTATACAAATATGTACCTTTAAAGGGATAGTTTGACCAAAAGTGATATTAAACCGGTATTATTAAATGATGGTGGCGTTACCGGAAGTTAGATATTTTCATTTATAAAGTTTTAAACGTGGATATTTCTACAACAAAATGGCATGGATTACCCTCAGAAGGCCTTTGTTTATCATTGCGGAGCTGTTTGGATTTATTTTGTGAAGGATAGATACTATTTAGTATTAAATAGATAGTAGAAGGATAGATAGTATTTTTTTTACTTGAAGGACGTGGGCCCCGTAACTTTGATTAACTGAAAGATCTAAAACATTTTCTAAAATAACTGGAAATGTTTTTGTCTGAAAGATGGTGGACATATGCATCTCGGACAGCTTGGGGGTGAGTAAATCATGGGTTTAATATAATTTTTGGCCGAACTATCCCGTTAAGATACTAATAATTGTATCTTTGAGGTGTTAATAAGCTCTCCTTGGTACCAATATGTACCTCTGAGGTACTAATATGAACTATTGAGGTGCAAAGCTGTACTTTTTGAAAGGGTACTGCCCCAGTACATATTTTACAATTTTTTTCTGACGGTGATAGTCTCTTGAATTTATCACCCTGTTAACCCCCTTAATTCATTTCACCATATTCTCATTTCCATAACCTTCACATACACACATGCGCGTCATCCCACCCACACCTCCAAAATCTTAAAAGGCATTTACCAGCCTTGAGTGAAATATGTTATTGGCCTTGCCGAGGGAGAGAAAATTTTGGGTTAACATTTTAAAAGATATTCACCTATTTGCAATTTATAGCAAAAAATAAACCAGTGCAACAAATAAAAAGAGAAATACAAAGCACATAATTTCACACCAGGCCATGTTTGTCAAGCAACAGGTTATAAAATATCAATGCAATGTAACCGAAGCAATTTTTGATAATGACCCACTGTGCATAGCGTGCCGAAACAGAGAAAATCACCTAGCAGAAGATTGTGCACACAAACCAGATAGATGGAGCACCTCATTTACAGCCCCGTCCCCTGCAGCGAAAACTTGAGAAGCCCCCTGATGGCACGAACATGAGGATGAGTGCTCGGAGAATAGCCTTGTTTGAAAATGCGCTCTCATTTTCAGACCTTTAGCATTAACACACACACTTGGGAGCTAAATCCTGGCTGCGTGTAGCGTGTATTATTCATTACGAATAGGAAGAATGCCTAATAACCCTTTTACTTCATCTGCTGGTGTGCAATCATGTCCCCCACCAGCTGATGGGCTCTTATCTCCACAGCCCATGGCCATACTGAAGACCAGCTAGTTAATCCAATACATTGCATATGTGAGACTCAGGATGAATTTTGTTTACACCTAGCTTCACTAGAACAAGATATAAAACAGATGTTGTTGTATATTTACATAAAAAATATATTAGAAATCGATCTAATCCCAGAATCTAGTTTCGAGATCTCAAGCTTTAAATTATGACATTTATGCCTGACCGCTGTGCTATATCATGTACAGGTACAGTATGCCCACCAGAGGGATTACCAGTTTGCCAAGATTAGAACACTGTCAAGCACTTCAGCCATCTCAATTTACCAACAACCTGACATTATGCAGAAAACAAAAATACCCACAAACATGTGCTTTGCGATTTGATTGACAGGAAGCCACCCACATTTAACCCACTTACAGAGCATGCAACGTAAACCTTAAACGCCACAGGACGATACAAGCGCATGAATTCATAAACACAAATACAAAAACAAAGGACATAACAAGGTGACATGCAGGTGCAATCTCAGGCATTTACATTAACAAACCCCTATGGTGTGCGGTGTTTATTCGCCTCTTCACAATAGACCACATGATGATGTGATCATGAGTCACAAGCTGTTTACCACGAGCATCTTTCTGCCTTCAGGCTGCATCTCAAGCTGCATGTTGTAACAGAGAGTTTACCTTTGATGCATTAATTGATTGTCATCAAAGCATCGAGCGCAAATATAGATTAGAAAATAATTACCAGTGAGGAGCGAATAAGCCCAAGAGATCCAATTAGGAATGCAGCATTCCATATACATAAACATATAAACTATGCAAATATAGGGGTTTGGTATAACAGTACAAATGAAATGGAAAAAGATATATGAATATATATATATATATAAAAAAAAACTTTTTGGCCATTTTGGTCAACACACTTATTGCAATCTTTCTGGTTGTCATTTATAATATTTATTTATGCATCTGGCAGATGCGTTTATCCAAAGTAACTCAAAGTACATTCAATCTATATGTTAAATGAGTTACAGTAACTTTTCCTATTAGCAGTTTTTTTCCTACTATGAAAGTCAATGGGTACTGTCAACTACAGAGTGGTCAACATTATTTATCAAAATATCTTCTTTTTGTTCAACAGAATAAAAATCTCATACCGTTTTAAACAGCATGAGGATGAGTCAATTAGTGCGTTTACATGCACAAAATAAGCAGATAACTATCAAAAATCGGCTTATTATAGAAACCTGTTTTCATGCGTTTACATGCAAATCCATAAACCGGCTATGTAAAAATAAATCAGTTTACACTGGATTTAGAGATCCGTCAGGTTTCATGTATGCAGTGACATCACCACCTAATACTCTACGTCTAGTCATTCAAAAACCTTTCGGGAAATCTGTCTAAAGCTATACTGATGTATCTCTCCTCATGTCTGCGTGTAAATGTAACATGAGCTTTTAATTTTACAATATCTCTGCCAACTGCATGAGTCTAGAACAGACTTTTATGCATTAAACTTACTTCCGTTTGTGAAATGTATCTTTTACACATGGAGACAACGCACACATAAACGAAACTGCGAGAAAGCAAGTTAACTCATTCCCCGCCAGCCTTTTTTTTAAGTTGCCCGCCAGCATTTTTTCTGATTTTCACAAAAAAATTCACAAAATGCCTTTCAGGAAATTTTCTTAAAAAATATATATAAACATAAAAATATATTAAATGAAAGAATAGACCCTCTGCTTTCAAACAAACAAACAAATAAACACACAAACAAAACGGGGGGAAAAAAACATTTAATCCTATCTATATTTTTTTTCTCTGCTTATAAATCTTAAATGTGGGTATTTTTAAAATATTTTTTTAGAAAAAAGCTGAAATAATTGCATTTTTGTGAAGGAATTTTGTTAGAGATCAGATTCAGACCGATTATCAAAACATACACAGAGTTTAAAATTAGTAAATAACTTTTTTGCTTCAGTTTTTGCTTCAGTATAAATTGGGTAAGTGCAAATGTTTTCTCTTAATTAACAAGATAACTCGTCAATGGCGGGGGAAAGAGTTAAGGCGTTTACATACAAAGCAAACTACCAGTGCCAATCGCTTTATTAACCATATTTGGTATAACTGTGCATGTAAATGCACTCAATAGCTAGGGTTGTCACAATTATGAAATTTGGCTGAGAGTTAATTGTCTAATAAATTGTGCCGATTGTGAAAATTAATTGTCTGTTTTGGGGCTTTGACGAATTGTCTGTTTTATTGCTTTGACATTTAATTCTCATAAAAAAATTCTTTGTTTATGAAATCATTTTCACACGTTGTGATATTCAAATTAAATATTTTGTAAGATTTACCTGGCAGTAAAAATTAATACAGATAACACATATTTGTTCGTTTATACAAGAGCTGCAGCTCCCCCTTGTGTTTCTTAGAGAGATGTGCAATCATTGCGATTAGCTGAAATCGAATCGAAGCGAATGACGGTGGTATTGGTCACCTAGTAACCAACAGTAAAAAAAAGGTATGCGTGGTAAATGGAGACAGGACTGCATAAAGTCACAATGGGGCAAGTTACTAATGTATTTGCAGTGCCGCTTGTAATTGCCGCACTGAAAGCATGTTTGATAAGGCACTTGCAGCAAGGACATTACAACAACGTCGAGCCCCATATATTGTAAAGACAACTCCAGCGAAAACAGCTAGACGATTAGTCACATATATTTAACGTTTGCTACGTCAGAATTAATTTGCGTCTCCATCTCTCATTATTCACATTTACTCTTTTTAGCATAAATCAAAAACCACCTTAAGCGAGCGTAAAAACTTTTTTTGCAAATAAAGGGATTTTGAATTGAAATTTGGCATTTCTATCACTTGTTTTTGATGCGATACTTCAAATTGCGCATAAAATCATGGTGATGGAAACATGGTTAATGACCAGTGTTGGGAATGTTACTTAAAGGGACATTCCACTTTTTTTGAAAATATGCTTATTTTCCAGCTCCCCTAGAGTTAAACATTTTGATTTTTACCGTTTTGGAATCCATTTAGCCGATCTCCGGGTCTGGTGGTACCACTTTTAGCATAGCTTAGCATAATCCATTGAATCTGATTAGACCATTAGAATCACACTCAAAAATGACCAAAGAGTTTCAATATTTTTCCTATTTAAAACTTGACTCTTCTGTAGTTACATCGTGTACTATGACCGATGGAAAATTAAAAGTTGCGATTTTCTAGGCAGATATTGCTAGGAACTATACTGTCATTCTAGCGTAATAATTAAGGATTTTGCTGCCGTAATATGGCTGCAGCAGGCGCAATGATATTACGCAGCGCCCGAAAATAGTCCTCTGCTATTAAAAGTTACCACGGGAATATTTTCAGGCGATGCGTAATATCATTGTGCCAGACCCGGAGATCAGCTGAATGGATTCCAAAACTGTAAAAATGTCCCTTTAAGCTAAATATGTCAAATAACTTGGATGCTCCCAAAATTAAAAATGTTAAATGAATGAAATGGACACTAAAGACAAATCACTAATCTTGTAGGATATCATGTGACGATGTGAGGTGCTTCATTAGTTTAGAATTACTTGCCACCGATGTGGAGAAACTCTTTCTTCCTGTGCATAAGTTGCACGTTACAGGAACGTTCATGCCTTTCACCTCAACGAGGGAAAATTCCCTTATTATACTTCCAATGTTTGCGAATGCTACCTTTGAGCTAGTTGTACTTGTCATCGCTCTGTCGTTGTGTGCCGACTGCTGGGCGAGGACTGGGCTGCCTGTGAGTGCTTTGGGACAGGTAGGGGACGGGGCTGCTCGTTGAGAAGAGAGAACGATACGTGCTTTAACGTCAGTCTCCAAAAGTCTCCAACCACTCCAAAAAAGTTTGTTGAGAAGAGAGCACTGCTTGTGTGTAAACAAACACACGCACCACTCTGCCTCTGGTTGGCTTACAATGAAAATTAAGCCAATCATCATCAGTTATGTGGTTGTCTCCCACCCCCTTTAACACACACAGAAAAACATTGTAGGTCCTACTGTCTGGCTGAGAGAAAGAGCCTACTCAAATTAAAAAATTGCTTCATTGAGATCAATTATAGTAACACGCAGAATTTTATTGTCAGTAATGGTAACGGCGTTATAATGGGGGAAACATTAATTTGTTGATTACTGGAAAAAAGCAACGGCGTTAGTAATACCTTTTTTTATAACGCCATTATTCCCAATCACTGATGATGACAAAATTTTCATTTTGGGGTTAACTGTTTATCCAAGATTTTAAGAACTCAATTTATTTACTTACTGTTTTTTCATTATTCAATTTTGGTTGGGTGGTAAATAACACATTTATCTGTGGTGTCACAAACTCAGAACTCATTTAAAATCTGACTTTACAGGGACTTTAAATCCACACGTGGACAGCTTCTAGATATAAAGCTAGAAGTATTTAAATGCATTTATTTACACTTTTTATCTTTAATCTCTATATATCCATTACTGTATATATTCTGAATATTTGTTACTGTACTGCCACTAAATGTCACGAGAAAGGAATATTGATGTCTGTGCACCTATTTGCCAGTGAGATGTTGATTGACAGCAGCAGACATCTCTGATGTTCAGATACATTTCCATCCGTCTCTGCTGTTCACGCTTCACAGCAGCACAAACCTATTTGCACGCACAGTGCCAAATAAAGACCCAACAGAGCAGCGATGGCTGCTGGTGACAGTATCACCGAGACTGAAAAGAAGGGGCTCTGATGAAATCACAGCAGCATCACAGTTGTTTCCCTGCTGGCTATAATAAAAGAAATATTCGCAACCCCTCCACTCTCGCAACTTTCTGTCTAATGCCTGCCTCGCAAACCATAAACCTGAATGAACTTATTTGAAGCATATGATTCATTCTCTAAAACAGAAAAAACCTCAGACAACCAATTAAATGCTAAAATACGTCATTGGGTTGAAATTTGAAAGGTCTGGTTTGTTCTGATCTTTACACCGTGATGGTAAAAAATAGCATACTAGAACAGCGGGTTGGTTGCTTATATATAAAAAGGCTGTGGTAATTTATTCACCCAAGTATTACTTCAAAACGAACAAGAAAAATTCTGAGTAATGTTCATGCTGTTCTGCATATAATGAAAGTGAATAGTGTCTAAGTTTGTCAAACATTACAGCAAACTATGACAGACCATCCGGGCATTTCTCGCATACTGTTTTTTGAAATTTCGGACATACAGCTCACTTAGAGTAGTTCACATATAGATTTTTTCACATACAGTACAGTAGGGGAGAGCGGGGCACAACCTAACGCTTTTGGTTTTGGCTCAATCATTCAAAAAATATTTGAGTTTGATTAATTATATTTTTACACAAGCAACACATACACCTCTGCTACAAATGAACATTTGAAGTTTGTTTCGTGTACTTGGTCATTCTTGGACAATTACACCAAACGTGACAGAAGTGCAAACGTTACAACTTACCCCATAGGTGGGGTTAATTGTAACAGGCAGGGGGTTAGTTGTAACACTTGCTAAAAATGAAGTTTGCATGCAAATATTTCAATACTATTTTGTCTATATACTTAAAGTGGATATTGTTTATATATCTGTCTAAAATAGACAGATATCCACACTGTATTCATTCATCCAGCTCTTTTCTAAAAATAGTTCAATTATAAATGGATACAAATGTCTAAATATGTGAGAAAAGCAGCACAATTATGACAAAACATTTTTATATATGTGACTCAGTCTGTAATAACCAAACTAAAGTTTCAAAATCTAATTCTGAGAAAATGCGCATCAAAGTATGATTTTAGCCATTCATTTCATTATGATTTTAATCAAAAATCAATTTGACACACGATTTTTGATAAGACGGGCACATTTTTTTGTTGTTGTTGGAAGCCAGCAATCATTCATGTGTAGCCTATTTAAAACAACAACAAGAATTATGCTAACGTTAGCGGTTTTCATATCGTATGTGCTGAGGGGTTAGTTGTAACACAGCGTTACAATTAACCCCGCTGGGTCAAAATATTTTCAAGCCCACCAAAAAATTTGCTAAGACCTGCAGACATATTTCAAAATGATGCTATGTTTTAGTCAACAAGACACTGATTAATATGACACAGCATTGGATTTGGTATCTTACACACCCAACTTAGAAACCGAAAAAAACATAAAAAAATTTACTTACATGCCACCAAAACACTCGTTCATCAATAACTCTCTAGAAAAACATTATACATTTCCAATATTTTCGAGAGATCGTCTTTTGGCAGTGTGAAAAAAAATACCGGAAATACAAAACGCTCAACCTTGTGCAACAATGTAAACAGTACGTGTTATAATTAACCCCGTGTTAGTTTTTCCCCGTGCAACCCTACTATGTAGTATGGAAGTGGGCAATTTGGGACACACAACAAATAGTTTCATCATGGTATCAGGAAGCATCAGGAAATGGTCTTTTGTTGCATCTACACCAAGCTTTAAGGAGTCCAGCTATAAGATGCCCCTCTAAAGATCCATTAAACAAGCACAAATCTTTCCGCACTTCGATTTTAACAAACAAGCCCAGAATTCTCATTTAGCTGATAATTAATTGCATTAAGGCTTTAATTAATGAACAGAAATCTCAGTTGGAGGGCAGAGCCCTGAGATTTGACTGAATGCTTTAATCAGTGGCAAAGTGGATCATAGGGAGAGAGAGAGAGCAATGTTTACTAATAGGGACTGGAAAACTACTCTCTCATTCCCTTCACTTTACATGCATTCTGTAATAAGTTATCCCAAATACTGTCTTACCATCAGAGAAAGCCAAAGCTGTCTCAACTATGCAGGCAAAATGAATACAAAACAAACGTATGTCGAGACATTGGGCTGTGATGCTCATGTAGAATGTGAGAGTTCAAGCATGCTGTAATTTCCAGAACCCTGTCCTCCCTGATCACCCCATAATTTTTTGTACTTCCTGAACTTGTATGGCATTTTTCTTCCACGGAACACAAAGCGGGAAGTTGTTCTTTCTATTCAATGAAAATAAATAGGGACTGAGCTCCAAAAATTGCAGTGCGCAAAATGCATCAAAGCAAGCCACACATAAAGCCTTTCCACTCCGGCACTCAAATCCCGACGTGCGAAAAATAATTACAGTCAAATTACGCTAAAATAAAAATATACATGCAAGATAGAACACAAAGAGAAAGTGGGAGTGTATTCGGGATCTAGGGGGTGTGTTTGGTATCGCTTCCAAGACAAATGCATGAGTCAGGTTCACCACTTTCTACAAGACTTAACTAGACCTAAAACTTTCCCCACATTACCGCCTGAAAATATTCACTCAGGAGTGGCGATTGCACCTCTGAAAACAAGCGAACAAGCAGAGAAAGGCAAAAAAAAATCCAACAGCAGGGGAAGTCATCTTAGCCGTGCAGTAGAGCAACACACATGCATGCATAAATACAAGCTCACAAAGGAATAGCATATGGGAACCGGCTTAAAGAGTGGGACTGAGCAGATGTGAATTTGATGGCATTCGGTTGCTCAGTCTGGTGAAACTCACTGAAGCTGTGCGATGCCATTGTGTTGGTGTCAGCAACATGAGCTGCTGCAATATGCCCCGCGTCAAGCGCGAGCTCCGGACATATTGGAAAAAAGTACACTCACGTCTTTAGCTCAACTCGATTATACTGACGTTGTACATGCCTAGCTATTAGATGAGGCATTTAATACTTATTAGGATGTATATTGAACCATCAGCATAACGCTGAAATGATTTGCCGAAATGGGTGCTGGGGGTCACAGTCGAATCAAATTGCCAGCTAGCGAAACGTAATGGCGCATCATGTTTATCAGAGCAATTATAATGATCCTGATTATTAATATTCTTCCCATATCAATCTGTCTATCTATCACACAAATTGTGACCCCAATGTTGGAGTCATGCTCATTAAAGTTCTCCCATTACTCCCTTTTGAATATTTAATATTAGACCCACTTTAACTAGAGGCAGAAACTCTAAAAGTCACAAACTAATGAAGTGGATTCATCTCTGAGTTGAGCTCTATAAGGCACAACACAGTTTTAAATGAAAGAAATTTCCTTGGTATTGTCTGATGAGGAAGACATCCTGTTGTTTTCTGTTATTTTCACTTCTGATCTTCCTGTCTCTGTTCTTTCATTCACTCGCATTCGATACTGGATAGATTAAAAGACAAAAATATACTCTGTTAGATATCCTAGTACGTGACTGCATCAATAGGCAAAACTTACTGAGGAATATACTGTATGCCTGGAGCAACATAGTCAGACATTATTAATTGCCATAATGCTACTATAAGAATGCACAAAATAGATGTTAAACATGCGTATACAGTAGAAACCAAAGATGATTTCCAACTTGGGGCAATTGACATATTCGCTCTTTATACAAATATTTTATTAAAGATGTATAACAATTTTTGTATGCATGTTGGAGGGTTTTAGGGGTGAAAATTAGACAGTTGTTTGCGATTCGATACAGAATCAATGATCCCAGCCAGCAATATGATATATGCTGATACATCAAACATTCTTCAGTGCAATTACGATTTGATTCGATTCAATTTAATTATCGATACTTTAATATTACAAGCCTAGTTAAACAGTTACATTTTTTATAACTCATGAATGCAATCAAAATGTATAACATATTTTCTATATTTTTAAATAAAGAAAATAAATAATAAATAATGAAGGAAAAATGTCACATAAAATCAAACTTATGATGGCAACAGTCAAAGTCTTTAACATTTCAGCTGGTGCTGGCAAAGGTTTTCTGCCAATTTTTTTGTCCAATCCATTTTCCAAATACAAAATATTTCCAAACCCACAATTTGCATCCGATAGCATTCTGCCTCTTTCGCTGTGTTTACGCTGATACAACTGCTTTGTTGCTGCATTGCATTTACATGCTGAGACTAGCACATGAAAATAAACGAAAGTGCTCGCCTTGGCGAAAATGTCAAAATAAAGGTACCTCATACTGATATTTTAATTGTGGCATCGATGAATCGTATTGTTAGAAACTGAATAGTTAGAGATCCATATCAGGGTTTCCCGCAGAAAATCTGTTATTTTAGGTGGTAGGGTTAGCCAGGTGGGGGGGGCTGGGCAAACGCGTCATGACGAAAATGAAAATAAAACTTAATTTTGAAGAAACTATGACAGAAAATGAACACATACTAGATTATTAATGAATTAAATGTTTTTAATAGATTCCTCTAACAGGAATAGCTCCGTGATGAAGTGAAACTAAAGGGTTAATAAACACAAACTGAAGCAGATGTTGCAGAACGTCTAGCGAATGATGACAGATAGCGCGAAGATTGTATTTCCCACTATTAATTACATTATCTTAAAGGAGTGTAACTACTGTAGCATGTAAATAATGCACATAAATAACGTGAGCAAGAGCACTCAACAATTATATAGAATCAACAGGCACGTTCAACCTAGCTAGCAGGTTGCTCAAACAACAAAATCACCTGTTAACTTACTTTAAATTTGCAAGAACTATAGACTAATACAATAACAGGCTTAAATAAACCCAAAACATAAGTCCACTTACAGTTCACACGGACACGCGTTTTATCTACTGGCTCCAGACAGTGACAGACCACGTCTTTCTTTCATTTCGGCCGGTGTGAAGCGCGTCTGCGCTATTCTCCGAGATGCACTTGACGGCCTTTTATGCAGCTTTTTTTTTTTTTGAAAGACCTAGTTAAGGCGGTAGGGTTTTCCAACTTAGGCGGGCCGCCCGAACTGCAAAGTGCTGCGGGAAACCCTGCATATCGATGTATTGTTACACCCCTAGACTTGTAATAAAATTGTAGTCAGTGTATGCTTTATTACCTGTGCTTTTTGTTTTTCTATGCATTTTTTGTATATTCAAATAAAACACAGATTCCCTAATAGACTGTGGTTGGCCTTTTTGCATAAACCACATTTATTGGACATAATTATCGCTATTTATTGGACATAATTATTGTCCAATAAATAGCTTAAAACTTTAGTGTTTTGTCCATATATATCATACACCTCTTATTTTAATTGTTTATTCTAACCTGAGGGGGCATTACAAGCAAATATTGTACTTGGAATTGTAGATACTGTAGATACACACATGCTTATATACATCACAAAAATAACACACCAAAATGTAACTTGCTTATTAACCATTTTGTATACTGTATCTAGTAAACTGACAACTTCTTCCACAGTGCAACACTATGTACTTCTTATTCACATGTCCCCCATCTGACAACCCCTTATTCGGCCTATCGTTGACAACCTTCCAATTTCCTCCAGACTTTCTTTTACACATTCGACACCTGCTAATCTCACTATATCTCTCCCTCCGAATCATCGCTGCTGTTTTGGTCCATTCTAACAGCAAAGCCTCCTGTGGCTCACTAACAAGCACTCTCTTGCTCTTAAAGATCATGGGTCCTCCAATTTATTTCTGCCACTCCACATTTACCCGTCACTGATATCTCAAGCAACTATCCTACCAGTGGCCTTTCTTCCCACTTTATTTCATATGTGGCCACTTTCTTTCCCCTGTGGTCTAGACTGGTCCACTAACAAGTGCCTTACCCACCTTCTAGTAACCACTTTCCCAGTGGCTACGTGACCCTTCCTTTTTTTCCAATACTGCCCAGCTCGGAGTGCTAACAGGTGCCCTACCCGGCTAATTAACAGCATGCGTCCCCGAGTGGCTTTGGGACGGCTCATTTACACACGGTGGGAACCCTGTCTAATTGCATTTTCAGCAGGCTGATTAAAACCAAGCCATAAATCACTTACTGCAGCTGACTTTCAATTGAGCCATCAGACTCGGCCATGTGAAAACAACGCTAGTTTTCCACCCGGTACGACGTTTGTCAGAGCCGCAAATACAAAGCCTATCGGAAATTGTCCCGCGGTTTTGCAGGGCTGCTTTTTTGAGATACTGCTACATTGTACAAAGCAAATATCATTATGTTACCCACTTTGTAGATTTAATTAAAGAAGGGACTACTGGCATTGATTCAGTTGAGGATTTTGCACTTAAGGACATAAATAGAAAAGAAAGGGGGAGACAGTCAGAGAAAAATTCAATCAGATACCTCTAACTCTTTACACAGCCTGTGTAATGAACCAGGTCTGTCGATCTATAGTAAATGAGGATAATGTCCCTGGTGCCAGCCTTTCGGTCTGAACACACACACACCGCTAACATATATAAAGTGGTTATCAACTGGTTTTCAATAGACACACAAATCCAGCATACTGTATCTATCAAGTGGTTTGCTTCAGGACCCAAATTCAACACAAGGAAATAACTAGTGATTCAATACCAAAATTAACAGTACACCGAAAGTAATTTACATTAACATAACATTTCACAATATTGCAGATGAATTTTTAAGGTTTCATATTCCTGGAATTTAGTGCACAATACAAATTGCAAAAACTGGCACACTATCATGCACCCCGCTCATTTTGCCAACCATCATATTCATGTGGTTCCTAAGCAAAGATTTACTCTCAATACAATCATATTAATATTTCCTCACATCGCACACTACAAAAGCTGCAAGACCAGCACCGTAGTACAGCCCTGAGGAGAGAGAGAAAATCAAATCCCTGCCAAAAGAGACCATCAGATAAACATTGTCAGGCTCTCCATAACGCATCCTGAAACGCATCCAACATTACAAAAAGCAACCTAATTCCCACAGATACACAGATTCATTGCTACATTAATCATTAACCAACAACTGTCACATGATCTGACTTATCTGTGCTGTAAATAATGATCCTCCATGTGCGGCCCGGCTTCGGTTCCTCCACAGACAGCCGTGAAAGCTTTCATCACAGTGATGAAATGTTCTCAAGTTTAACTGTGGCAGCAGGGCAAAACAGACCTTTAATCATTCATTTACCTCTCTCTGGAAAGAAATATCATATTTACTTCTTAAAAGCGGTATTGATGTTCATCTCGCATCTCATTGCTGCAGTTCTTAAATTCGGGGCCACGCAAATACGTTTAAAGGTCACTTTCCAATGTCAAACTGCATTACCAATGACGGCACACAAAGACCTTACTCTGGTTATAAATACATTGAGAGGGCACAGCTTTCAGAAAAGCCTTAATGATCTCTACTGAAAATTTATTTGAATTTGCATTTAAATCTAAACAATCTTACTTTTGTGCGGATACCTTTAATTGTTGCTAAAACTACTAAATTTGTTTTTTTAGGGACATATAGGCAAAATTTTTAAAAATAACCAGAGCTAGAATGCTTGCACCTCATTATCACGTTCTTGTGAACAAAGATACTGTAGCCTACCATTATTTTCTGGCAGTGTTAGAAATTTAGCATGAGAGTACGACCTACACATACTGTGGCCCATGAAAATGCAACATAAAATGATGTATTGATCACCGAATCGGGTACGTTCAATGTTAACATTAAATATGTTTTAATGAAAAAACTCTACAGTGCTGAACTTAACAATGTAATAGTCATGAGGAACATTCAGTATCACTGTAAAACCTAACAGTTAACTTAACTCAAACCATTTAAGTAAACCGGTTGCATTAGACCATTTAAGTTTTAAAACGCATACATTTAAGTACTGTGAACTTGAGTCATGTGCAGTTGTGCACTAATATTTAAGTAGTGTGAACTTAAATTAAAGTGCATAACTGCATATGACACAATTTGTTTAAGTTCACAGTACTCAAATGTATGTGTTTTAAAACTAATGCAACCGGTTTACTTAAATTGTTTGAGTTGAGTTAACTTTTGGGTTTTACTGTGTGTAAATAAATACAGGCCAGGCTTACGTTCATGTAAACTACCAGACTGATCTCACGGAAAGTTATGTTATAGTCATGAAAAATTTTGTTCATTTATTAAATGTAATAAATTCAGCTTTTATTCGTGCCTTGAGCACGAAATTCTTTTTTGTGTCACTCGCACAAATTTCTATAAAACGTTTTGTGTGTCCGTTGCGCGACTTTCTTTTCCGCGTTTATTTAATGTATTGTTTTCTCTTTTTTTTTACTTTTTTCTTACCATTGTCGCTTGGGGTTGGGGTTAGAATCACTTTCTGTTACATTTTTAGACGTCCTAACCCAAACCCCAACTCCAGACGAGAATAGTTTTAAAAGCAGAAGAAAAACATGTAGATACATAAAACCTCATCCTAACCCAAACCCCAAATCTCACCCCAACCCCAAGGAACAATGACTTAAAAATAGGGGGAAAAATAAGAAAACAATACATAAAATGATATGAAATAGAAAGTCGTGCCATGGATATGAAAAACTATTTATAGAAATTTGTGCGAGTAACATGAAAAAGACATTCGTGCTCAAGGCACGAAAAAAGCTGCCATGGAAACTAAAAGATTAATACAATTTTTTGTGACTATAACATGACTTTCTGTGAGATCATGTTGAACCTACAGTAGCCTACATGCATGTTTCCTGTGCGAAAGTGGCAAAGATTACGAATTACCTTGGTGTGTTTGTTCATAACTAGTAATGACTAGGGATTTAACAGTTCATACTGCTCACGGTTCCGTTCGTATCAAGGTTGTATGGTTACGGTTTTAGTACGGTTTGGCTTTGGCAATGTTCAGAAAAACTGAACAAATCAACAGAACACTACTTTAGTTATTGACAAACTTATTTTTCTGTCCAGCGTTTCAAGAGTTTTAAACCACAACCTTTACAGCTGAAGAGCTTCATTGTTTTGACAAATGGCAATAAAAACATTTAGTGCGTCTGCTAGTATTGTTATTATGTCCCTGTCTGAATCAGAACTGTGTATAGAATGTTTCAGCAGTAAGAACATAAACAAACAGCCTTCGTGAAACACGTAACTTCCGGGAACTCCGCTAAGAATCAATAATAGTGGAAATTTTCGTTCATCTAAGTGACTCGTTCATTTTCAGTCCGTTCACCAAAATTATTCATTCAGATTCGTTCACTGATTCGTTCAGTGACCTTTATTTTAAATAAATATGCCAGGAGGTGGCGAAGATGTGTGTCTTATGTGTTATAAGACAATGAAATAGACTTTTAACAAAAACTCATTAGGCTTTAATAAAGCTAAAATTGTAAAATAGTACTAAGCATAATTTTAACCAGCTACAGAATACATTAAGACACACATACAGTTATAGCACATCTAATTTGAATTTGTTGTAAATAAAGACTTGCATGCTGTAATGTGATTGGCAGGTCTCCTCTGGTTCAGTCAGTCATCGGGTCCTCGTTCAAGAATCATATAATTTCGGTCATGTCGTTCATGACTTCGGTCATCAGACCCTCGTTCACAAATCATGTAATATCGTTCATGACTTCATTCAAATGCAGATGACTGACTAAAGTTCAGTGAAAAGGTGGATTCGTTTAGCAGCTCAAACCAATATTCTTCCTAACAGCCCACACTCAGAGACGACTGGCTAACAGAACAGCAGCCACACATTTACTTTGTTTTTACTACAGTAACCAGAATGACCAAGATAGTTGTAGTAAACTATATTAAACAGAATTACCACGTTTTACTACAGTAATTACCTTAATAGTGAAATAATTTGTATTAAGGTAAATAGTCTGCCTATGGTTACTATAACTTTACTTAATAGATTGTTTGCATTGCATTTGCTTTCTGTACGTGACGCCACTCATTCATTAGGTTGTACAAGTCATTCAGTTTGTTTACGTTTACGAACGCGATCTCGCTCTCGTTTAGACTCGGTCAGTGAAGGGCGTATTCGTTCAGCACATTGAGCCAATAATATGCTCGGCCACAGCGCATACTCGATCGCCATCGGCTCGTACTTTGTCACTCTTTGAAGGCAGAAAGAATGCCGCACCTGATTTGTCCGTGCTCCTTAAGAGGGGAGGGAGATTTCAGTGAACAAGAAATATGAGTCATGGATTGTGTGAACGAGAACGATTCGTTCACTTAAAAGATTTGTTCAAAAAGAACGATTCGTTCACGAACGTATCATCACTAATCAATAACAACAAAGTACATTTAGAGTAGTTTATTTCTGATAATAAGCTAAATAAACAACACGTAGATTACCTTAGGGCATAGCTAAAGCGTATAAAAAATGACACTGAGCTATTATTGCTGTTTAAAATGTGTACTATAATGTATACAACTACAAACCGGCTGCCAAACCTCCCTTCACATACTGTAGTGGTGGTTCATCGACGTCTCCCCCTGTCTTTTGGAAACCAAAACATTTGTTATTTTTGATGAGGTATTTGTTTCAGAGCTCATTTTAGTCACTAGTCAGACCATTTAACAAACAGAAACCGGAAGTAAAGTTCCAACCAGATGCGTAGCCGAGACAACACACGTGCGTCCGATTAAACTGTCTAGTAGTGGCTGTTTAGATTTTTTAAATGATGTTATCGGGTTGTCATGTGCAGGCTTATCGGTTAAACTCGTACCAACCCAAGGGAAGTGATGGCATGATTCAGATTTTTACTGAGAACCGTTACACCCTTAGTAATGATGTGTACTACAGTAAGTTACGTCATGGCCTACAAAACAGTAGGTGTCATCATCGTAACCTTTAACTGGTTAACATGCATTTTAATATAAAATTATTTGTTTCTGTTTAGCTGAAGAAAGAAAGTCAAATACAATGGAATGAGTAAATTATGAGAGAATTTTCCAAATTTAGTGAACTATTTCTTTAAGTTTAGCAATAACGCTTGGTTGCGAGTTGATATGAGATCAATTAAATATGCTCCACAAGGTTGATATGAGAACAGATAAATACGATCCACAAGTTTGATATGAGATCACCTAAATATGCTCCACAAGGTCTGTGACCCAAAGCTGCACCGAATTCTGTTTCAAAGGAGCTCACTGTACAATATTTGAAACATATTTTCATACCTTCTTTTCGTTTAATTCTACTTGTCCTCCTACATCTATCATTCACTTACATTTCCTGGCCATAGACTACCAACTTTAAAAAAAAGGTCAAGCAGTGCTTTTCAGATCCAGGGGGATAATGCAAGCTGATTGCTGACATACTTTCCACAATAATATTCTGCTTCAGAAATGACTGCTGACGTTATAGGCACTAGTCAAATGTGTGGTTGAGAGTCTTTAATTGCTTTGAGCAGACGTTTAAGTACATTTTAAAAAAAAGACATTAAATAAATAAAAAATACAGCACAATTGCCATCTCTCACTCCATTCACCCTACATGCACAAAATGTGTCTAAAAACCTTGAGTGGATTTGCATAATCACATTTTAATGTACGTTTAAGATAAAAGGGTGAACTTTTGAATGCAATTATAAATCAAACTTTTTGCCTTAAGAAAGACATCTATCACTCTGTTTACCCACAATTCCTCTAACCGTATGGATATACGAGACCCAAGCTTTACCCCCTCACCCAAGCTATGCCCATTCTTTATTCTCCAACTTTTTATAGTCTCTATTCATCACTGTCTTCTCATCTAAATGCAGTGTACACTTGCGAAGAGGGTGTTTGCTGCCAACACAGTCCCGCTGGGAAAAAAGTTGGACCGCTTTCCACGGGAGTCTTTTTCATCTTTTATCTGACCACAAGAAGCAATTACCTGCAAAACATTGGTGGTCTCAAATCCAAATTCTCGACATGTTACTGTTGTAATATCCATCTTCTAACACGTCCATTATACCATTGCTGGATAATTCACACAATCATGGCCTACCAGATCAATACGGCTGTAATCTTTAAGTGAATACTGCATCATTTTACGAACTTCTGAAACTACTAAGCTTGACTATATGAAAAATGTCCAATGGTTTAGCACACATCAGGCATGTTGTGTAAACACAGTTTTTTTAAGATGACAGAATTATGGGGTGGAGTACCGGTGGGTATACGGAACAATCAAAAGAGAACACCCATTAAAACAGGCATAATTTCACTAACAGTGCAATTGCACTATATTCTAAGGGACAGCATGCTGACTCTTAATACTTTTTAAATTGATTTTCATATAGAACTCCCACGGGGGGCAATTCCATTTCCATACAAGCTTGTGTGGCACTCTATTCACTCAATTAATTGCATAATACGATCAATTTCTGCACCGAGAGGAGTCACACACCAGCGTTTTCTCATAAGAACAGCTTAATGTTTTAGCCTTTTATAGCACAAACCAAGTTCTATTACGCAGTGTAAAATCACAGACAGCATAGCTGGAAAAATTTAAAGAGAAATTGTAGTATTTTCGATATCTCATCCCTGGAGCCACAGGAGGCCTGAGAGTAATACTGGAATTTTACACGTTTGCCCAGAGCTGGTGATATACGAAACCATAGATCCTTGTAATTGCCTTTGAGAGTCAATGGAAAGAGAATTCTCTAAGTGGAATTAACAGCAGGCGTTTCTTAAGACCCTCAGACAGGCTTTCTACTATTGATGGTGCAAGAGTATCAAGAGAGATTCAAAGACGACTTAGCTTTCTTCCATACCCATTCCCCTGACTTAACGATTTTACGATTAATAAAAAGCAACAATAAAGCCCCACCACTAGCACCGCCCCTAAACCAAAGGTCACTGGGGCGAAAGCAAATTGTATTGAAACGTACGAATAAATATGACAATGGAGAAAGCACAAATTCCTAAGAAGCTTGTAAAATAGTGGGTTCAAGTCTTATTTATTAGCTGGTAAGTTGTGTTTACAACGTCAGGTGGGTTCAAGTCACTTTCGTCAGTGCAAGATTGCGGTGAATTTCCTTAAAGGGCACCTATAGTCCGATACACGATTTTACATTTCCTTTGATGTGTAAGTGTGTATAAGTGCATGTTAACGATATGCAAAAAATACAAACCCCAAAGTAAACGATGATGCGAGTTATCGTCTCCAACATAAATCTCTTTTCTTGGACTACAACAAACACAAGGGTTGTAGGTAATAGTTTACTTCCTAGGATTGGTGATGTAGACAAGACCGACATTATCATAAGTCTTACCTCTTTGGACTCACAGCCTGTAAGTTGAAGGATTAGTCAAATTTCTTTTAAAAAATCCAGATAATTTACTCACCACCATGTAATCCAAAATGTTGATGTCTTTCTTTGTTCAGTCAATAAGAAATTATGTTTTTTGAGAAAAACATTCCAGGATTTTTCTCGTTTTAATGGACCCCACCAATTAACAGTTTTAATGCAGTTCAAAATTGCAGTTTCAAAGGACTCTAAACGATCCTAAACGAGGCATAAGGGTCTTATGTAGCGAAGCGATTGCCATCTTTTTGCAAGAAAAATAAAAAATATGCACTTTTAAACCACGACTTCTCGTCTTCCTCCGGTCGTGTGACACACCAGCGCGACTTTCCGTAATACGTCATCACATCAAGAGGTATTGAAACTCCACCCCACCCCAGTGTTTACAAGTGTGGAGAAAGAGGACCGTTCCGGCGTTGTTGTATGTCAAATGATAGTAATTCATGTTTTTGTGTCAGTTTATTCTTTAAAATGGTCAGCTGATGTGCGTTTCATATATGTAACACGTGACCTTTCGACGTCATTACGCAATGACGTGAGTTCGGGCTGGCTCGTCACACGGCCGGAGGAGGAGGAAAAGTTGTGGTTTAAAAGTGCATATTTTTCATTTTTCTTGTCAAAAATGACAATAGTTTTGCTAGATAAGACCCTTATGCCTCGTTTGGGATTGTTTAGAGTCCTTTGAAACTGCAATTTTAAACTGCATTAAAACTGTCAAGTGTTGAGGTCCATTTAAGTCCATTAAAATGAGAAAAATCCTGGAATGTTTCCCGCAAAAACCCAATTTCTTCTCGACTGAACAAAGAAAACCATCAACATTTTGGATGACATGGTGATGAGTAAATTTTTTTAAGAAAATTTACTAATCCCTTAACTCCTGTCAGCATTGCATTGTGACCAAATCTTTCAAACATGATAAGGAGCGTCACATCACATTCCTGGCTGGCGTCAGAGGTATTCAAGCCAATCACAACATACAGATAAGCTGGCCAATCAGGGACACAGCGCTTTACAAATTGATGAGTTTTGTACAAAATATGTGCGTTACAAGAATAGAGTGAAATCTAGAGCTAAAAAAAATTTACATTATGTGGAAAATAATGTGTTTTTTGAAGCATAAACCACACGAACACATTGTATCATCCCAATAAAAATAACATTGTTTTTTTTAAATGAAAAAGGGGCACTTAAAATTACACGAAAATACAGTAAGGTTTGTTAACTCTACTTACAAAAAACTAAAGAATAGGTTCAGACATGCCCAAACTCGAGTTTCCCAGTGGTATTTATGATTTTGTGGTAGTGTTCATGTGCCTTTATCTCGTAAATCCGATATATCCGAGATGAGTTGAATGCACCAAAAGTTACAAAATGCCATGAGGCTGTCTTGTTTTTTTTATTGAAATGTATGCATTTTAAATTCAGATTGATGCATCATTCATGATTTCCACTGATGTATGGTTAGGAAATTACAATATTTGGTTGAGATAAAACTATTCGAAAATCTGGAATCTGAAGGTGAATCTGAGGAAAATCGAAATATTGAGAATCACCTTTAAAGTTGCAGAAATAAGGTCCTTAGCCACATAGAGATAGATAAATACACAATTTAGCTTTTGAAAATAATAAGCAAACTAAATAAACTCAAAGCATGAAGCACATAAACTAGATGACAACCTTGACACTACTGTTAAAACTCGCAATAAACACTGGGACACTTAAGTGAGAAATTGTAACATTATCACTTGTTAACATCTCTAATATGGCACAGTGCGTGGTTAAGTCATTTGAGGGCTCATTTCTATTATCTTTTCTTTACACACACGCTTTTTTTCAACTCATGAACCACCACATCCCACAGACACATCCTCAGAGAGCGTAATACGGCTTTCCGTATCAAGCACTACACACACAGCACACAATTCCAGGCCATAAATCTATTAATGCTTCACTGTTAGCATTCATTGGGAGATTTGGAGAAATCCCATCATTACAGTACTTAACACCTCAAAGGACTGTGTCCACCGAGACCAGCACTGCACACGATTTATCACCAGGATCCTCAGTTAAAGCAGACTCACATACAAACACTGCTATGAGCCAACCTACAATAACAAAGAACAGAGAGCCAAGAGCTGGAGTGCTAATGGATATCGGCACAGCAAATTGCTCTCCCTCTCTGAAGACAATCCAACAATCCTGTATCATAAAAACGTAAGTCAAACAGGGATCTAAACCTTTCTGAGACTACCAGAGCTCACTTTCTTATCCAAGCAATCCAAGCAGCAGGTGGATCCATAGCACAGTGATGAAATTCCTGAGAGAATGCTAACGTAAATTACAGCTTAACTGCCGTCACGCTATCAAGCATCACTCTAACAAGCGTATATCATCATGGGATTTTAGTGATGATGAACTGATGAACAAGCCAGGGTTCACTGCAGCTGTCAGTCATAGACATTTCAAAGAAAACAGAGAAGCATCAATTAGCGAAGCTGGATGTGGTTATACCAGGCCCCAGGCTGACATCATAATATGACTGGTTGTGTACCACTAGACTAGTAATAAATGCTGTTGACGTACAGATTCTTAATGAAGTCACATTAAAGGTGCCGAGAAGCGATGCAACCACAAAACTAAAGTTTAACATTTTAAGTGGGCTGTGCACATATCGCGTCTTTTGCGCACTCAAGTTTGTTATTTCAAATGTAGGCGCGCGGTATGCATGCTAATAATGGAAGCGACGCGCTTGCGACGCACTCGTTTTTTTCCAGGCTCTTTCGCACTGCATCGAGTTAAAAACACTTTTCAGAATGCCGCAAGCAGACAGGTCATGTGACAAGAACCTTCACTTCTAGCGTTTTCCACGCGTTTTTAGGGACGACATGTGAACGGTCCCTTAAGCATGCTGTGGTATTTCTCCTAAAATAGCAAATAGGATTTAGTTTACCTAGGGCTGGACAATTTTTGTGTATATTTTTCTGTATCAGTTGATATTGATAATTAACACAAAAAAGTGATCAATTGAGGCACAATACAAATGAGAATTCAGTTTGTTTTTCTTTTTTTGCAAATTTTGAAAAGATTCACTTTACGTATGGATGGAAACCCAGCTACTGCTGCTCATCTAAGTCTAACTAAGTGAGTGACCTTGTTATTGTAAACATAGACTGCGTGCGGCATCCGGAAGTGCAGTATGCAAAATGCATGTGCGCAGCATTTCGCAAACATTATCGATCACTTATCGAACCATCATTATCATTCTATCTGAAAAAATTATATAGCCAACATTATTGTTATCGAATTATCGACAAGCACTAAGTTTACCTCACGGCCTGGAATCTGCTGAAAAGCTTGAGTGTATGATGTCATACAAAATGTTTGTCTATATTGGTGAATGAAATGTTTTGAAATGCTTACATATCTAAATGCAAATTTTGGAGCATAGTTTAAAGATATTCTTAGGGCTAACACATTGTACTAAAAGCCAAAACTTAAATTTTGATATTATTGGAATCTGGGGCTTTGACAAAGACCTTTGTAGAAACCCTTGTTTTTAAGAGCGTACAACCACATTTACAACCACAATGTGACTATAATTTCTGCTGCAATACCACAGTCACCATAGCCAATAATGTGTTCCTCTAAAATCATATTACTATTGGATATCCTACAAACAATGTAAGCAACACTGGGAACATTTCTGGTATTCCTCATGGATAATCTATATTTACGGTTAGTCTCCATTGTTCCATAAGCCTATACGTATACCTATACATACTATACATACATACTATTTCAGTGTCTTTGCATAAAAGTATACATTGCAATATGACAAATTCAACTTTTAACTTACAGTCTAAAATGCCAGGTTGTAGGTTAACCCAACTGATGGGCTGGCCTTAAAAATGTCCATATTTGATCTATAGCATTGGTTAGCTAAACCGAATGACAGTTTGTCCATACCAATCCCTGCTGAAAAAAACAGCATCAAACCAGCATGGGAATTATGCTGGTCTATGCTGGTCTTGCTGGTATGACCAGCATGGGATGCTGGTGCTAGTGCTGGTTTAGCTGGTGTTCACTAGCAAACCAGCACCAAAACACAACATATGTTGGTCTTGCTATGCTGTTTTTTCAGCAGGGATCATGGGTACCAACCCAGTATTTTTAGAGTGTAAATAAATATTAAATGGTGGCTGTATATTGGTGCTGTGCAGTTGTACGGTCATGTTAAGGGCTGTGTGAAAATGCATTGTTATCAATTGAGCTTTCAACCCCTCACAGATCTGCAATGTAAACAAAGAGCATCACCACGTCTGGTTTAAGAGCAACTCAGATCCGTAGAAGCTATTTCACACAAATGATTTATCAGTAAACTTACTCAGTTGCTCTTTTAAAAATATGGACACTCCTTATCCTTGGTGGTCGCGCCTTGTAAATGGGTGAATACGCAGCGCTCTACCCCCACCTGCCGTCGAGTGGGAAGCACGAGCCGCTGCGTGCGCAGACGCATACACCGCCCAGTCAACTTTCACAGCTGATGATCAAGTTCAAGTGAGATCAGTGGAGCTGCTTTCCGATACATGCATTCATCCCCACATGAAAAATACTGTAGTGTACTTTAATATTTACAGTAGTAAACTGTAGTAAAATATATACTATAATTATTTTTTTACTTTTTAAATGATAAAGTCATATTATTACTATTAAATCAATGTACTATGGTTAATCGCCTACTTAAGAAATCAGCAAATTACTAGAGCATACTACAATTTATTGCAGTTTACTATAGTAAATACTAAAGTATACTACAGTGTTTTTCATGTGGGCTGACGTGTGTTTATGTTTATCTCCTGCTGGTGGGCTGGTGCTAATTTATCCAGTAAACTTGACATTTGTCGTTGTTAACATGCCATATTTATCAAGCAAATGTCATTTCCCCAATGAAATTACTTATGTCAAATACATCAGACAATCATGGGATTTTTCTAATCAATTAAATGTTAGTCAAATAAAAAACAAATGGCATGCATTTGTCCATCAAAAGAACACATTTTATGTCAAACAAGTAAACTGCATTACAAATACTGCAATTTTAACATACACTCCAGCTGCAAAAAGTTACTTGTTGTCGGTGAGTCAATGCAATCCATATCTAGGCTGCATCTAATAAAAGGTAGATCTCATCCAGTATACCTCTAGAAACGCATGCAAGACTTCGCTGCCGATTCTCAAGCCCCTATTAAGTCTATGATAACAAGTGCAAACAGAGATGCTTTGCACTCCAAATAAAATCAAAGCTTAATCTATCAAAAGAAATGTTTTCTTCAAAGATACGTGCCCGAACTGCAAAGCACCACACAACAAATCCCCCACTCCTACGTCCCCCTCATTCAGATAGACCCCTTCATCGCCATCCAAGTATTTTTTTCTCACACTTCTCATTTTCATGTTCACAATCGTTCGTGCATACCTTGACTGCCACCGACGAGCAATCCGAGGAAACAGACGAAGGTCCGAATCATTTTCAGCAGGTCCTGCTGGACAGCAGCCGGTGCACGAAGTGAGTTGAACGGACGTTGGTTAGGAGACAAGCGGCACTCGTTCCCGGTTCTATGACTCCGTGCTTGTCAGTCGCTGGGCGCGCACACGCTCGTTCACTGGTTACGCGCTCACTGTCTGCCACAACCGGAATGTGTTGAGGAACAGTAAGCAGCTGCTTCAATGCAGCACTCTTTCAAATGCGTCCAACCTGAGCAACCTACCAGCAGCAGTGAAGCCTGGCAGGTAAAACCAATACCCATCATCAGTTCAGTCACTGCTGGTATTGATTGTTGAGAAGTTCCAAATTGAGGTACATGGGGTTACAAAAATTTCTAAATTGAAAATGAACACACTTTAATGCTTTGGAAAAAATTTAAATGAAGAAAAGTTTGTAGAACATGAAAAAGATTTTAGGTCGAAGATGCTCCTCACATCAAACTGAGCTAACAGGAATCAGGTTTCAAACACACTTGTGGAGTCCATTCCAAAGCATTTTGTGAAAGAGAATGGTTGCATATTTTATTAAATTTTTCCTTAAATGTTATGATGATAATCTGATTAAATAATAAAAAATAAATCAGAAAAATGCAAAAGTGAAGCATTTTCACTAGTGGTGTCCGACCATACTGTACCGTATCATTTTCAGAGTAAAATCAAATCACAGTAGGAATTTTGTTGTTTCTGAAATAACATTCTTGTCAACCAATCCTATCTCTGTCTAGACGGTTTCAGCAGTAACAACATAAACAAGCGGCTGTCGCGGTCCGCACGTAACTTCCGGTAAACTCCGCTAAGAATAAATAACAACAAAGTTCTTTAAACGTAGTTTATTTATATAAAAAGGAAAAAAAACAACACATAGATTACCTAATAGGAAACCAAAACATTTGTTATTTTCGACGAGGCATTTGTTCAAGAGATCAGTTTAGCAACTAGTCAGACCATTAAAAAAACGAAACCGGAAGTAAGGTTTGGATCCAGACGTGTATCACGTGCGTCCGATTAAAACCGTCTATAGATATAATTAGTTGCTAAGAAATATCATATACCAACACAATCTCACGATTTTCCGCTTTTTTTCGCGCCATTGAGCGCGAATGTCTTTTTCGTCTCAGTCAACACGAAATTTTTATTAATAGTTTTTCGTGTTCGTGGCACAACTTTCTTTTTCGTGTCATTTTATTTATTGTTTTTCCTATTTTCCTATCGTTTTTCCTATTTTTAAGTCATTGTCGCTTGGGGTTGGGGTTAGATTGGGGGTTTGGTTAGGATGTCTGAAATGTAACAAAAAGTCATTCTAACCCCAACCCCAACCGACAATGGTAAAAAAATAGAAAAAACCCAATGAGAAAACAAAACATAAAATGATACAAAAAAGAGAGTCGTGCCACAAACACACTAGAAATTCGTGTTGACTGCACTGTCAAAGATAAAGGTACGAAGCTGTCATTGGGGCAGTACCCTTTAAAAAAGGTCCTAATATGTACCATTTAGGTACAAATATGTTCCTTTAAAGGTACATTTTGGCAGTTCAAAGTACTAATATGCACTCTTTGGGTACAAAGGTGTACCTTTTTGAAAGGGTACTGTCCCAGTGACAACTTTTGTACCCCCATTTCTGAGAGTGTGAGACGAAAAAGACATTCATGCTCAATGGCACGAAAAAAAAACGGAAAATCGTGTCTATGATCACAAATAAATTAAAGGTAGGGTAAAAGATTTGATCCTGAAACATTTTTAGTTATGCGGGTTAAAAGTCTCATCCTGATGGCAATCACTGTATTACGTTTAAATGTATTTGTAGAAATTGATGTCATCTGTGAAAGGCGTAGGACCAAAAAATGTTCAACCAATCATAGATTTCGGTCCGAACGGACGTTTCCTTTTTTGTCCCTCATACGTAAGCGTAATTTGAATGCCCACTGCAGTCCACGCAGACACCATACGTCATCGGCGCGTTCACGTGCGCTCACCTCCTGTCTGTAAACAGCGAGAATGGCAATCTTTTCTGCTGAATTGACAACCTACACAGGAGGCACAAAACGAACGTTTTATAACAACAACAGCAAAAACTGCCTGGATCAGCAAAGAGCAAAAACCCAAATTAACATTGGTAACTTTACTGCTTTACCACGAGATACAAACAGCTGCAGGAGACAAAGGGTCTGAAAGAGTCGTTGCACTGTTTATTTTGGTAAGGTAGGTACGCGATATGTTTGTATTGAGAGGGATTCAGGTATTCTACTTCGATGAAACATTGTGTTGCTTATGAAATTGTGTTCGTTTACGGATTAGCGTAACAATATAGTTACTACATCTACACAACCGAAAGTGTGCCTAAACTAATTCTGATGTAAACACGTTGTTTATGTTGGTTATTTTGGAAATGTTATTCACTTTGTACTGCAAAGTTTTCTCACTGGTGAATGAGACATGAGATGTGACCGTCTGATCTGTGTGTGTTCATGTGTTTTGGTGAATGAGACATGAGATGTGACCGTCTGATCTGTGTGTGTTCATGTGTTTTGAAAGAAGCGTGACTTTGGATGGCGATTTGACTGGAGGATGGGGTCGTTATTTCATTGCTAGGCGGCTAATGTTAGCATTTTTCAAAATGTGTTACCCTACCTTTAATCAAATATTTTGTGACTATAACACGTCTTGTCGTGAGATTGGGTTGAGTATACGTGTCACAAATGCACATAAACACAGTATGTAACTTTGAAAATGATTTCTATCATGCATGTGGTGTATGAGTATTTGCAGGACTATGGGGTGATTAGTAAAACGTATTACTTTTCCCTCTCAGAGAGATTTGCTCATTGAACAATTTCCCATGGCGTTTGGGTTGTTTATCTTTAATTCATTGTAGCAGAGGGTCCAATACTACAGGAATGTAAGGTAACTTAAAACCCTCCAAAGACCTCCATCCAGTTGGTCTATTACTTCAACCCACATTCATAAACCTGTTCCCTTCAAGTCCACTTTTTGTCTGGACAAAGACACAATTCTTCTTTTATAAGAAATTATGGTGGAACTTTAAGTGACTACCGTATAAGCACTTCTGTGTCCCTCTGGACAGGCATGACAGGTTATAAATCTGTATGAGTCAGAATATGATACTGAAAGAGGCTAAAATGCCATCAGTCCACTACATTAAAGTATAAAGTTAATCCCAAAATATAAATGTTGTCATATTGTTTGAGTGACTCCCAAGACTGAACGTCCCTGGTTATGAACAAAACTATATTTCATGTTTTTCTCTTAGCTCAGGTTCTTAAATCTCATTTGCAATTGCATTTGTGCCTTACAATCAGTCATAACCAATTAGATTAAGCTCATAAACTTGAAAATTATGAGCAAAAAATCATTTAAGACTCGAAAATACTTTCTTTAATTAAAACAATTCTTCTTGACATTGCGTATTGTCCCTGCAGAGAATAAGATTCTGGAACAGAGGCTCAGTGTGTGTTGAGGTAAAGCATGGCTATGGTTCTGTTTACCAGGAGCTTACTGTTGTTTATTTACCTAAGGAGATGTGCACTGAACATGGAAAGAGCGGAGCATTGGGGAAAACAGATGGCAATGGGCCACTTAACACAAATATGCAGAGAACAGCACCAATATGAGGGTGTAAATCCTGTCAAATATCAATTTCTACAAGTGAATGAAAATTGATTTTTAAGATCATCCTCAGAATAATGTACTATGCATTAAGCTCTCAGATGTAACAAATAGTTGAAGTACATAAGAATGATTTTTATACCACACTACAATACAAATTTTAAAGGCTGGAAGGAAGGCATTTTCCAGTATGCAAATACATAATTATAATTTTTCAGTGTAGCTCAACAAATAGTTGAAGTACATAATAATGATTTTTTTATACCACACTGCAATACAGATTTTAAAGGCTGGATTGAAGGCAATTTTCAGAATGCAAATACACAATTGTGCTTGTAATTTTCAGTAACACTTTACAATAAGGTTCTGTGCATTAGCAAAAACAATTTTTACACCATCCAGAATAAAAAAATATGACGGATCCAAACAACAGCTTGATATCAAAGCCTTATTGTCAGTGTTCCCATGATGCAAGTTTAGCAGCTGAGTCAGAACTGATAAGACTGTTCTCAGCTTTGATTCAGTAATAACGTTTGAAATGTCCTCAAGGCTGCAAGCGTCCAACTACAGTCAGCTGAATACCCACAGCCTTTTCAGGAGCCAATACAAGTTTAATGCATCTCAAACAAATCTCTTTTTGACTTTCATAAAAATTTCGGATTTATTTGGAGCCTATAAAAGCAACATATAAAACGCGTATTTCAAGAAGCAAGTGGCAACTATTTTTGAATTATGCCAGACAGTTTTTATATTAAAGATATATTATGTTTTTTTATTCCTGACTTTACTAGAAGGTGATTCGCTTCAGTTCGGACACATGCATTTGATCTGTCAAATTCATCTTAATGCTTATACACTCACCTAAAGGATTATTAGTAACACCTGTTCAATTTCTCATTAATGCAATTATCTAATCAACCAATCACATGGGAGTTGCTTCAATGCATTTAGGGGTGTGGTCCTGGTCAAGACAATCTCATGAACTGCTAACTGAATGTCAGAATGGGAAAGAAAGTGATTTAAGTCATTTTGAGCGTGGCATGGTTGTTGGTGCCAGATGGGTCGTTCTGAGTATTTCACAATCTGCTCAGTTACTGGGATTTTCATGCACAACCATTTCTAGGGTTAACAAAGAATGGTGTGAAAAGGGGAAAAATCCAGTATGTGGCAGTCCTATGGCTGAAAATGCCTTGTTCATGCTAGAGGTCAGAAAAGAATGGGCCGACTGATTCAAGCTGATAGAAGAGCAACTTTGACTGAAATAACCACTCGTTACAACCGAGGTATGCAGCAAAGCATTTGTGAAGCCACAACACGCACAACCTTGAGGCGGATGGGCTACAACAGCAGAAGACCCCGCGGGGAACCACTCATCTCCACTACAAATAGGAAAAGAAGCTACAATTTACACGAGCTCACCAAAATTGGACAGTTGAAGACTGGAAAAATGTTGCCTGGTCTGATGAGTCTCAATTTCTGTTGAGACATTCAGATGGTAGAATCAGAATTTGGCATAAACATGCCTTGTTACCACTTCGCAGGCTGGTGGTGGTGGTGTAATTTTAGGCCCCTTAGTGCCAATTGGGCATCGTTTCAATGCCACAGCCTACCTGAGCATTGTTTCTGACCATGTGCATCCCTTTTTGACCACCATGTACCCATATGTATCAATATGGGCCAACATTTCTAAAGAATGCTTTCAGCACCTTGTTGAATCAATGCCACGTAGAATTAAGGCAGCCATGAAGGCGAAAGGGGGTCAAACACAGTATTAGTATGGTGTTCCTAATAATCCTTTAGGTGAGTGTATATCCCTAATGACAATATACAAATGACAGCAGAAACTATTAATTTTTATTTAACATTTTACAAAACTCTTTCATAATGACTTTTATACTCTAATTAAAACGGACAGCGCCAACTGCAGATTAGGGCGTAGTACATTTAACAATTGTTTTCTCAATAAGGTTATTATGCTTAGAAAAGATTGATAAACAGGGAAGCCTCTCAATTTCAAGCTCCTCTGCTCCTGACAGACAAAACACTTTGTAACTCTCTAGATAACATCATTAATGATTATAAGTGAAATGAATATTTTGTCACAGTCAAATGCTCCGCATACAAGTCACATAAAAAGGCTTTAAATATGTAGTTGAGACACAAAGACAGAGTTGATATGATATTAATGACTCGTAGACACAGAGACCAAGTGAATGAGAGGCTGATGTGTTAAGGGTTTACAGTCTAGTTCAGAACTTCTCTACCTGTGAGCCCGGAGCACAGAAAGTTATAGATCTTTATTATTACATCCTGGACCATAATTCAAAGGTGGAACAAATTCAGCACCACTGATTTAAGATAATATTCCCTAAAAGATTACCCAGTTATTCTGTCAAACTTTTGATCAAGTATGAACAGGGCAAGAGAATGAAAGTTAGACTGACATTTCAAGAATGTTGCTGATATAAAATGTCATTTATTTCTTATCAAGAATAAATTTAAACTTGTGGTCATGACCAGTGTTGGGTAAGTTATTTAAAAAAAGTAATTAATTACTAGTTACTAATTACATCTTCAATCATGTAATTAGATTACTTTACAAATTACTCTCTCCAAAAAGTATTTAATTACTTATTACTAATTACTTTCTAAGTCCTATTTAGTACATGATACAAGGATAGGCTTGAAATGGCTCGAACAAATAATATATAAAAGTACATCAATTATTCTGGTCCCACTTTAGGGTCCAATTCTCTCTATTAACTAACTATTAACTACTTTTGCCTCAATATACTCCAACAACTAATACTAAGGAATGTATAAATTTTAAATATTGGTAGAAATGGGGAGGGTTAAGGATGTAGAATAAGGTTTTGCAGAATCAGGCATTAATATGTGCTATAATAAACAGCCAGCATCTCATTAATATTAATGCTAATAATTAATGCCAGTTAATAGTAGGGTGACCAGACGTCCCGAAAAATTCGGGACAGTCCCGAAATCTAAGCTGCTGTCCCGAATCCCGAATCCTGCTCTAATTGTCCCGAAAATCATACTGAAGCTAAATCTTAATCCGAATCCCGCTTTAATTTCCCCGAAAATTATACTAAAGCAAAAGCTTGAGTAGTAGCTGTCTGATAAAACATGAGCGAGGAGGTTAAGTCATCCTGCAGCCAGCCCCCGCCGGCTGCCCATTGGCTGCAGCCAGCCGCCGCCGGCTGCCCATAGGGCTTGGGCGCCGCGTTGCATTCTGGGACGTGGCGGCCATGTTGGTGGCCTCGCGAATGTAATCATACAGCAAGTTGAACGAGGAGAAGCGGCAGAGTTGGGAGAATTAAAAGAAAGAAAAAAGATGTTAAAATCCGGAAAAGTATGTGTAATTTACTGGAATACGTTAAACAGGGAAGCAGGGACCGGTATGTGGACAAAATTGGAACTATTAACGGTTGGGATCCATATGAAAAAAGAGTCATTTAAGATAACAGCGTGGTTGTTGTAAGAGCACGATTTCACGCCAATCTGTAAGCAAAGTCACGTATGACCTAGCTTCACAAGTAGCTTAGTTAATGCAGCAGTTTTTGCTGTCAGCAGAGGGATAGCAACAGAAAGATGAATGTTGAAATGTTCCCGTATTTTGGGCGAGTAAACCGGGACATTTCCCTTATGTTCAATGTTGACTTAAGCTATATAAATTAATATTCAGATGTTATACTTCACTGTCGTATATATAAATGTCATTTATATGTCATGTATACACATTACTGAGGGGTTGAGGTTAATGTTTGGTTTCCGATATTGAATAAAACATAATGAAGTTTTGTTCTTATCTGTCATTTTTAATGTAAATTACTTTTAATGTGTTACTTTATTATTAATACAGCAACGGTTTACCATGGTTGAAAAAATAACGACAAATTAATCAAATTAAGACACACGATTGAGAGAAAGTATGTATAAACAGAGCGCAGCATGGAGCGCAGCAGTAAAGGAGGCAACCAACATGGCCGCCACGACAAGTAATGACGTCACGACGCCCAAGCCCTATTGGCTGCAGCCAGCCGCCGCCGGCTGCCCATTGGCTGCAGCCAGCCGCCGCCGGCTGCTCATTGGCTGCAGCATCTTGTTTTTATACTGTAGGCTCTCACTGTGCTGGCAGCAGTTAAAAACTCCGCGAAATATGCTGACGTTGTATTGTTTCTATTAATGTATCTTATTCATCTATATGCACAAAGACAATAGGACCTTTTTGTTTTATAGAGTTGATTAAGAGAGCGAAAGTTGCAGCAGCCGCGAGGACAGTTGAAAGTGCAGGCAGTGACAGTCAGTCGCGTGAAGGAGTCAGATTGGTCGAGGGCAGGCAAGGCACTTTGTTAAAAAAAATACTTCTATACGTATTATATAAATTTATACGCATATGTACCTATATTAATAAAAATATGATTAGTTCAGTAACTTCAGTTTGAAAATCCTTATTTTTATTATAAAATAAAGAAAACTATTATTGTATGAATTATTATTGTATAAAGTATAAAATACTATACGTATTATATCAATTTATTTATATGCATATGTACTTATATTAATATGATTGATTCCGTTTGAAATTCATTGTCTTTTATTATTAAATAAAATTCATAAATAAAACTATTATTGGATGACCCCCCCCCCCGTCCCGAATTTCAGCCAATCTCATCTGGTCACCCTAGTTAATAGTGAGAATTGTAAACTTAAACCATGTTAAATCCACTTTTGTATTATAGTATATATAATTGTTTATATATAGTCCATACACAGTATTTAGTTACATCAAACGTAACTGTAATTAGATTACAAAAAAATAAGAGTAATCCCTTACTTTACTTTTTCAAAGGAAAAGTAATTTAATTACAGTAACTAATTACTTAGTAACTAGTTACACCCAACACTGGTCATGACCCAATACACTGTCAAATAAATTGTTTAAAAAAATGGTCTCAAGCTGTCACTGGGTACCGTAAAGGTCCTAAGGATCAGGTACAGATACATTTGGCACCAATATGTACAGTAAATTTAAGGTACTAATATGCACTCTTTGGTACCAATGTACACTCACCTAAAGGATTATTAGGAACACCTGTTTAATTTCTCATTGATTCAAGCTGACAGAAGAGCAACACTGACTGAAATAACCACTCGTTACAATCGAGGTATGCAGCAAAGCATTTGTGAAGCCACAACACGCACAACCTTGAGGCGAATGGGCTACAACAGCAGAAGACCCCACCGGGTACCACTCATCTCCACTATAAATAGGGAAAAGAGGCTACAATTTGCACGAGCTCACCAAAATTGGACAGTTGAAGACTGGAAAAATGTTGCCTGGTCTGATGAGTCTCGATTTTTGTTGAAACATTCAGATGGTAGAGTCAGAATTTGGCGTAAACATAATGAGAACATGAATCCATCATGCCTTGTTACCACTGTGCAGGTTGTTGGTGGTGGTGTAATGGTGTAGGGGATGTTTTCTTGGCACACTTTAGGCCCCTTAGTGCCAATCGGGCATTGTTTAAATACCAGCATAGTTTCTGACCATGTACCCATCCTCTGATGGCTACTTCCAGCAGGATAATGCACCATGTCACAAAGCTCAAATTATTTCAAATTGATTTCTTGAACATGACAATGAGTTCACTGTACTAAAATGGCCCCCACAGTCACCAGATCTCAACCCAATAGAGCATCTTTGGGATGTGGTGGAACGGGACCTTCGTGCCCTGGATGTGCATCCCACAAATCTCCATCAACTGTAAGAAGCTATCCTGTCAATATGGGCCAACATTTCTAAAGAATGCTTTCAGCACCTTGTTGAATCAATGCCATGTAGAATGAAGGCAGTTATGAAGGCGAAAGGATGTCAAACACAGTATTAGTATGGTTTTCCTAATAATCCTTTAGATGAGTGTACTTTAAGGTGCAAATGTGTACTTTTTGAAAGGGAACCGCCCCAGTGGCAACTAGGGAAATTTTTTTATTCATTTCTTTCTGAGAGTTTGTAGGTCAGATGTTCATTCTAATAGGATCACAGACAACAGGGAAAAACAATGCACAAATATAATGCAACCAACTATATAAAAATAGCACAAATAAATAATGTTTTTAGATTTCGAATGGGATAAGAAGAGAGAACAGATAAAGAGTATCAAATAAAAGCCCAAAATTGTCAATCTCTTCTAGATGATTAGTATCCCAACACATTCTCACTCCCCAGGGCGTCAAAATCTGAAGCATGTTCAAACGCCTTCAGCATCAGTATGAAGACGCGAAGGGTGCCCCTATACAGTACGTAACTATATCAACGAAATGGGAACTCTGTTGCTTTCATGCTAATCCCTGAGCATCGGATATACACCAAAGGGCATCCCGGAAGGTGATGCCGTCACGTTATGCGACGTCAACGTATGCGACGATCATGGCGCTTCTGGACGGTAACTACTCAATTTTTTCCCTATTTTTTAAACCATTGTCGCTTGTGGTTAGGGTTAAAATTCGGGTTTGGATGTCAGTTTAAGTATTGATTTATAGTTTTTCTGTTCTGATTTTAAACCATGGTTGCTTGGGGTTAGGGTGAGAGTTCGTGTTTGGGTTAGGATGTCTGTATTGTTTTATACTTTTCGTTATTTTTTTTTTAAACCATTGTCGCTTGGGGTTAGAGTTAGCTAGGGGTTTGGGTTAGGATGTGATTTTATGCAACAGAAAGTCGTTCTAACCCCAACCCCAAGCGACAATGGTAAAAAATGTGGAACAAAAATTGAGTAGTTAACATCCAGAAGCGGCATGATCCTGCCGATTGTCGTATACGTTGACCTTCCGGGATGCCCTTTCATCTATATCCGACGCTGAGGGATTAGCATGAAAGCAACGGAATTTTCAACTGAGTATACAGGCCAGTCACAACGTAAAGGTTAGCTGGCCAATCCGGGACACAGAGCTTTTCAGATCGACAAGCTTTGTACAAAATCACTGCGTTTCAGGAAGGCAGGAATATCAGGCGCTACCAGTGGCGGTTCTAGACAAATTTCACTAGGGGGGCCAAGGAGGGGCCAGTGTTTTACCAGAGGGGCACATAAAAAAATGGCAAGAAATTATATTTAAAGATTATAGAGGCGGTTACAGGAATTAGTTTAAGATAGGACTAGGCCTTAGTTTAATTAGGAAATATAACTAGTTTTAACAAACACGCCTTACTAAATACATTACTTGTGTGCATTTTGAAGCAAAACTAAGGGCACTGGTATATTTTAAAATATGGCATTGCAAATTGTTTTCAGTTTGGACAGCTCTTACATTTATTTTAGACTAGGACTAGTCTAATCCCTTTCCGGGAAACTGCCCCGTACACGTTATTTTACTTTACAATCATATAATTATTTATTTAATACAAGAGTGACTGCAGGTGCAAAAGGGGAGCTGGGCTCTTTTCTAAAGCCCCCCAACCGAAAATCATGCGAGCCTACTCAATAAACTTTATGAAATGCAAACTTTTATAAAGACAAACGTTTGTTTTAGTTTACTTATAAACACACATTGCTAGACAGTTAGGGACCACAATCTAATCAATATTTAAAATAATATGTATTTTAAACTGTAAACATTTTTATATGTAACATTTAATTATATTTCTCCAATTTTATGCACGTATATGTAAGAGCATAATAACAGCGCTTTTTACAATGTGTAAACTTTAAAAAGTTAGCGAGATGTTGGTTTTGCCGTTTGTTTATGAGTAACAGCTGTGAATGATCACAGCCACGCCACAGGAGAACGAGTGAACAGTGTCCCAATGTCAAGTCAGCTAGAGTCCTTAGTGTCCAAACCTGCATACACATTTACAACATCGGGAGATTGGGAACGAATTGAGACACTCGCAGAGCAGCACCCGCAGCCGGCTACAGTGGTTGGGTGCGCCGCTTTAATTTGCCCATGAAGAACGTTGAGTCGCATTAGTTCCGCTTTTGGCGCTCGCGTGTAAATTCAAAATAAATGTATACTTTTTTATTTGGTCAGCACGGGGTGGCCACAGGGGTGGCCAGGGACATGTCTACAGAGGCACGGGCCACCCTTGGCCTCCGTGTAGAACCGCCACTGGGCGCTACATAATGTGTTTTTTGAACCATAAACCACGGAAACACATTGTATTATACCAAATACACAAAATAACTTTGTTTTTTAGCAATGAAGTTGGTGCCCTTTAAACATTTTCCAAATTGTGGAACCATTATAGCCATTTTAATATATACAGTATTGTAATGTTTGGGGCTTTATGTACGCTTATGTACTAATTTTTAAGCAGTTTTGTTTCTGTGGTAAGTTGCAACCTAATATCTATAGGTCCCACTGAAAAAATGACTCATTGAATTTAATCAATTTCTTTAAGGTAAGTGGTTGCAATCAATTTATTTAAGCTACACTTAAACAAACAAGATTAGTAACGTAAAATAAAATATAAAACTTTTGTTTAAATGTAGCTTAAATAAATTGATTGCAACCACTTACCTTAAAAAAATGTATTTATTGATAATTTTTTCAGTGTAAAGCAAAACAAGTTTCGACCAGGGAATTAAAGCAACACTATGTAGTTTTTTTACCTTTAAATAATGTCTCTAAAATTATTTCAGTGATAGAACGACTTTTAACTGGACAAACTGTACTGTTGCTGCAACCTGAGCAGCCTCCTAGCTGCTACAAGCATACTCTGAAAGTGGTGGTGGAGGATAGGAAACACAGCTCCGCCCCTCCCCCTGCCTGCAGAAGAGTGTCTGATACCAGGCACTGTTGCGCTTTTCAACCACATGGGGGAGCTGTAAGTCATTTTTACATGGAAACTACATAGTGTTGCTTTAAGCAATATAGACCATATTAAATGTATAATAATAAAACATTACAAATGCAACAAAAGCATCACATCCACATAAATGTGTATAGTTTCTCATTTAACCAAATTCGCATCATTCCCTAAAAATGTCATTTATTTTGACATTTTATAATCTAATGCAATGACATGTATATTTTTAAAGTAAAGTTTTTGTAAAGTTTTGGGGCCACTAGCAACGTTGACTTGCACTACATCTGTTTTGCCTATTTCAAAGTGATAACAATATTCTTTAATGATATTTCTGTCCACCAATATGGTACATGGTCCTTGACGCGTCTGAATACTTCATGACTTCAGCAGGATTTGCGTGCTCTTAATGCGTGTGGCATAATTTCACACCGCATTGCTTCAGTCAGACGCCGAGCTCATTCTCGGCACATCAGACGTCAGCGGCCTCGCGTCCTAACGGCCGCAGCTCAGACACACAGCCAGAGAGCTGAGACTGAAAAGGAGACACATTCATCAATAAGCCATTAGCAAGCCAGCACTGAGCATCTGCAGCCCAAAGCTTCATCTTACAGCCTCATTCACTGTCTATCCATTGATCCCAGAATGTGTTAGCCGAAACGTGGATGCAACATTAGTGACAGAGCTGCTGGGGATAGGCCAGAAGGGTAAAACGGAGGAATATATGGGTGATAATTGCAATGAGCTGACGCTTGTCAGAAGTTAGACACTTTATTACTGAATGACATTCATGCAAACAATTTAGGTTTTACCATAGAGAGTGAACATTTACTGAAGATGTCAGTTGATTGTGACCTTTCTGTCAAGTTAATCTTTAGGATGGCTACTTATGAGATGTTCTTCAGCATCACATAGATGGTAACCATTATGCACAAACTGGTCGCTGTCATATGCACGTCCATAAATGTGTTGATTGCACCACACTCGTATAGGAAACCATTTTCAACGCATATAATCCTTTCAAGGATTCCTTCCAAAACTTTTGATGTTTTATTCTGTGGAGAGACAACGTTTCAGGCTTGAAAGTATAATTTGAAAGTTAAATTTTACCACATATAATTAGACATAATTAACTATGAAGGGCAAATAAAAAGATGTTGGCAGTGTAACACACCAATTATGATGACATTTTTCTCTCAGAGATGGCTTTTAATTATCACACTCTTTCCGGTACCTTTCAGAAATGGAACCACTGCAGCAAAAGGTACATTTTTCAGTCATATTTTTTACATTTTCTATTAAACGTTTCTGCAATCTCTTAACATTCCTGTCACTCACCACTTCTTCCCTCATAGGACACTTGGGAGTTTCCGCAGCCGGAATACAAGCTCTTAAAGACCGGTCCATCTCTGTAGCACAATCATTTTCTCACCTAAGTTTAGTTTACAATGTCAGATTAATTAATTAACATCCCTAAGATACCAATACATTTATTTGGATTGATCTACGCAGGTGGTCTTAGAATTTAACATCTCTTAGTAGGCTATACAGGGACGGATTGGTAATCTGTGCGTTCTGGAAAAGTCCAGAACGGCCGTTCAACGGAAGGAAGAGTCGGCCTACTAGCTAGCCGTGATTGGTCCACGGATTCTTGGAATTCGCGAGCCTGAATTCGCGAGCCTGAGCATCCACAGCCTGGTCATGATGAGGGACTGACAGAGTTAACTTCACATCAGCAAGAGTAAGTGCCAGTAGTAGCAGGACATGTGACATTATAATATAATATACACGATATAAAAATAAATAAAACTCGCATGAAAATTAACGTAATGCGCAACTACTGTTAGAGAGAGACGTGATGAGAGTGTGCCCGCGTGGAGAGAGAGAAAGGCGCGGGCGCGATTGAACAGTAGAAACTTAAAAAAAATACATACTCCGTCATTTTGTTCATATGGGACATCATTCATTTGTATACAGTCGAAATAAAACAAAACATTGTGCTTTTGTCAAACTGTATTATCTACAACTGTCATCTAACCAAAATCACACACACCAAAGCAAAAAATATTTATCCAACCCCATTTAAAAACAGTGTGTGGGTGGACATTCATCGTATTGCATTGGTTTTCATATCTTTCACTGACTTTATTGTATACGAGAGGTTGTAGTGAGCTCACATTTTCTGCTACAATGAAGACTATTGAATTAAACGGGAAAATATCAGGCATGGATTGCTACCACTCTAAACGTGCTAATATATAAGAAAGAGGCTAAATAAATGACCAAATTTTTGTTTAAACAAAAAAAAATCCTAGCTTGCACTTTCTGTCGGTCTTCCATGAGAGTCCAGTTCTTCCTTGTGTTTCATATTTGTGTTGTTTAGTATTGTGGAATTGGCAAAGACCTGGTGGTGGTTTGTGAAAGCTTTACAGACAAAATGTATAGGGCCTCGCCATTTTTTTCATACATCAAAGTGTAATATTACATTGACAAAATATTAAATAACCTTGTCTGATAGTCTGACAGTATTGTGTCATAGTATCAGCCCTGCTGAAAAAACCAGCTTACCAGCAAGAACAGGATATCTTGTGTTTTGGTGCTGGTTTGCTAGTGAACACCAGCTAAACCAGCATCAGCACCAGCATTAGCACCCGCTAAACCAGCACAAAACCAGCATTAGCACCAGCTAAACCAGCATTAGCACCAGCATCCCATGCTGGTCATACCAGCATATGTTGTGTTTTCGTGCTGGTATGCTGTGACCACCAGCTAAACCAGCATAGACCAGCATAATTCCCATGCTGGTCCATGCTGGTTTGATGCTGTTTTTTTCAGCAGTGAGGACATCCTTGTGTCTGTTGCGCACGGCTAGCGGCGAATGGCCGGATGATGGGCCTGTTTGGAAGAAAGTCCAGGGCTGTTTTTTAGCCCCAGTCCGTCCCTGAGGCTATACATGTATCTCATGGGGAATCAAGACATTATAGTTTATATTGATTAATAAACATTTTCATTGTAATTATAATTACATTAAATCTTTCATCATAGATGTGCTCCACCGTCTGATTCCAGATCAATTTCTGTTACAATGATATTTGGAAATAGTGGCGCCATTGACTTCTTTTTCGAGGGCACATGCAAAGCTCATCAAAACATGTATTTAGCTTGTCATGTGTGTGGGTCGTCATGTCAAAATATGTGGTCAGCCTGTCATATGAACCTATGTGCATCATGCTTCATGTCAAAATACGTGCCTGCTGCAGACACTTCAATGGGGTTTATGATAAAAGAGACTCTCACGTTTGCCAAACATTAAACATAAAGTATAACGTATTTAGGAAAATAAATATAATCAAATGAATAATAACACTTTCTTCATCATTCTATAAATTAAATATAATTAATGTTTTTTAAGGCTACAGAAGTTATTTTCCTTTTGTCTTCTGTTGTTTGATTAAAGAGCCAGTAAGATGCAAATTTTAAGCGTCCTATCGCTGTTTTCAAGTCCCGGACAACAAGTTTAAATGCATGCAAGGTACAAGGTTTTCAGCAGTAACTACATAAACAAGCGGCTGTCGCGGCCCGCACGTAACTTCCGGTAAACTCCGCTAAGAATAAATAACAACAAAGTTCTTTAAACGTAGTTTATTTATATAACAAGCACAAAAAACAACACATAGATTACCTAGGAAACCAAAACATTTGTTATTTTCGACGAGGCATTTGTTCAAGAGATCAGTTTAGCAACTAGTGAAACCATTAAAAAAAATGATACCAGAAGTAAGGTTCGGATCCAGATGTGTATCACGTGCGTCAGATGAAAGCGTCTATAGCAAAACCCTAAGGGCAACATGCATAAGCCGCTTGCTAACGTAACTCTCTAACAGTATATTAAGAGTTTAAACACATCAGTACACATAATTCATCATTAATCCAAGCAATAAAAACGACGATACATTTTAGAGCACTCTGGAGAAAATCAACACAATGTAATAATCATACCTACAGGTTGTGGTTAGGTTGTGGGTACTGCACCATCTTTCATTGCCAAACGTTTAGTAAATCCCTCCGTGAAAAAGTAATTGTAACCACTGATTCTTCATATATCTTCATCCTTTGGTAGTGAAAACAACACAAACTGAAAACACAGCGTGATATGATGTTAATAGCTGTAGGTAGGTCATAGTTTTGATTTCTCCCGGGCAAGGCTGTAGGCGGAGATTATTATGCAAAGTGTTGGTATTACTTGGATAAAGACAGGCAGGAGATTCAATCCATATGACGACTCGTTTCAGCGATTCAGAGTCGACTCCCTACTTTAGAAGCCAATAACTTTATTAATTGTGCACTTTTTGGTTCAACTACTTTGCACATTGTTTAAACTGATGGACAGCTACGTGACACACTGCAATACAGGTCATTTTTGATTTTGGATCTCTGTGGCTTTTTAACATAATGACACAAACGTGTACTGTGTGTCCTGTCAAGCGCATAGATTCTGTGTTTGTGTGCTTTTTGAAATGCACGCTTCATGCGTGTGCATATGAGTGTGTGTGTCCGTCTTTGCGCACAGAAAACAGCTCACTTTAACATCTTGCGCTCAAAAAGTTTTAAATGGTTTGAATGTTAACATTTGTAAGGCAAATGATAAACTTTCTATAGTTATTTATTTCTGAATTACGCATATTTGAGCGAAAAAGAGATTATTATGATTTATGTGTGATTTGTTCTGCTTTTATTTTGTGTCTCTTCGGACTGGGTGGGCCAGCCGTCAATCTGAGTGGGCCCTGTCCCTTATGTAGCCTCGCCACTGTATGTATATACTATCCTATATACACCATTCTGAGCGATAACGATGAGCATATTGTATTAAAGTTTATATATACTGTTCAATACATTATTGTATTGAACGTTATTTACACTTATAATAACATATTTATGTTTTATACATACCGTTGAATAATTAATAAACATCTGCACTAGATAATTTATTCTCACCTAAAAACACCTATACTCGTAAAGCAGGCAGAACATGAGCGTGGAGACTCACCCCCTTTACAGACCAATGGTAATGGACCCACTAACTTAGTGCATATGTCTGTTCACTTGTCAGAGTGCCATCAGTCAAATTCATTCCACTAGACGAATGCCCTGATAAATTAAACTCCGTTCCGCGTTTTAGCTATAGCCTTGACATTCATGCTGCTACTTTCTCAAATCCATTCCACTTGGCTTATTTAGAGTACATGTAGACCCTTTTACTGTTTGTACACAATGATAACGTGGCAACGTATGTGTGCGTATTTTGGCAACGGAAGTATGGCAAGAATCAGCAGTGAAGCAACACAGACAGAAAAAGTTATTTTAAAAAGTTGACTTTATCAACTTTTTCAACACAGCTACCAGATCCGTGTACTATAGTGAAGTGGATAGAAGACGTTAGCAGATGGACAAATAAAAAAGTGGCCAGATACATACATACGTATATTAGTATATTATAATAGTGCAACCAAACGCAACAACCAGGCATTTTGATGCTGGGAAACCATTTTGATAAACTTTCTGAGTTGCTAACACGTTAAAACCACTGGGGAATAACACCACTTCCGTTGCCAAAATGCATGCACACGGTATTTGGTCACGTGGGCTGTAAAAAGGTCTATAATTTGAACTAATTTCGTGTTTTTACTACTTTCGCCTGCTTCACAACAAGGTAAACAAAGCTTTTAGGCAATAAAAGCAATTGTTTAATTAAAAGGCACAAGAGTACAAGAAAATGGCATCTACTCCAGTAAATGTTTTGGACCATTCCAACGTTTTGTTTCCGACGCCCATGAGGTAGAGAAACACATTTTTTAAGCATTATAAAACATGCAGCAAGAGTGTCTGCCAGAATTTCTTTACATGAATATAATCTTATAGAATACCTGATATATCGAAGGCTCTTGTTTTGAAACCTGCTGCAATCCATATCAATTTATCTTCTTCTGCTGTTAATTACAGCATGAGGTCGCCCCATGGCCATGTGTACGAATGTAATACATCACTACACTGTTGGGACTAAATGCAAATGATGATTCTCTATTATGACATTTAAACATAAATTACATATATATATATATATATATATATATATATATATAAAAGCCCTACCAGACATGTATACTTATGTTAGTGATTAATATCTTTGGTTTACTCACGTCGGCCCGGGGCTTTTAAGGTACTGATTGTATTGTTTTTAACTAGTAACTACTAAACATATACATTGAATTGGTGTAACTTGACAATGCTTTAAGTTATATAAGGTCTGTTTGAGTTTGCGTAATCCTGCGTAGTCTGGCTTTATGCACAAGACTAAAGTTAAATATTAGCTTGTATTATCTAAATACTAATAAAGTGGCATTTATTTAATTTCACTTTATTTTATTAAATGACATAATATAATATATTGCAATTACATGAACTTCCCATTATTACACAGTAAATACAGATGCCTGTTAAAGGCAGGGTGCATGATCTCTGAAAGCCAATGTTGACATTTGAATTCACCTAAACGAACAAGCCCCTACCCCAACAGAATCTGGACCTTTATTTGATAGACCCGTCCCACACATATGCAACCCAGGCAATGATGTCGGTTAGTAGACACGCCCCTTACTGCTTATTGGCTCCAAGTGTGTTTTTCAAAAATCATGCACCCCACTTTTAAGTGGCTGACAAGCTCATTTGCCTAAAATAGAGAAAGTTTGATATTAGGGGCTTATTTCTACATATTTTGTGGAGCGAATCACTGTGATGTTTAGTTGATCATTTTAAGAAGTTTGCAAAGGAGAAGAAGTTCATCTTACAAGGTTGTTCTGAAATCACAGTTACTGGCCACTGTTTGTATAGTAAACAGGGGAATTTACTGTGCTTAACCTTTATTTTACCCTGACATATGAAGATTTAGTTACGTTGAAATATTTATTTATTTTATTATTTATTTATTTTGCACAAACATACAGATTGGATTGCTTCCAAGGTTGACTTTGAATCCATATGATGTCCAGCTCTGTCATGTTTCTCTCTCTCTCTCTCTCTCTCTCTCTCTCTCTCCCTCTCTCTTTGAATCCAGAGTTGCAAGGAATGATGTTTGTTTTGATGTTGAAGTTGAGCTGCAGAGTGACATTTATAAAAAAAATGGTGTAAAAGAGAAATACAGGTGTTAGAAGATCTTATGCTGGTAGGTAAACAACTAAAGCCATTTGAAGCTGTGCTTTACCAGACTTTGAGCAAAGTCAGCTTAAGGAGATATTATGTACTCTCACAGGCATATTAAGATGGATGAATGACCAGCAATTTTACACTCGCTGATTTAGACTTCAGATCCAGTACCATCTTTCTCAATGAACCATTTATAATAGTGAAGGTGTTGTTAGATCAGGTTAGGTTTTGCTGAGTTAGTCTTTCCTCTCACACAAAGCACACACTTCAGCTTTTACAGAAAGGTAATTTTGTAATGATCCACCATTTTGCTGTATCCTATAATAGAATACGCTGTGGGCCATCATGTTAGGAGAGCATCTTAAAGTGATCATAATTAGAGATTATACTTTTGCGATTCAATTTAAGGGACAAAGCTTCATCTGAAGGAAAAAAATCACTTTTATATTTCATACTGTAGTAAATATATGCTATGCTAGTCTCTGAAATGCCACTGAAATCACATATGCATGTGTTCAAATGCCAGATGAATTCAGCATTTCGTTTTTTAAAATAACACAGAAGTGCAACGTTCATATAGAAAAATTATCTTTCTTAAGGTCACATTTAACACATGCACAGCAAGAACCAATTTGTAGTAATTTTCAGCTGATAAGGCACCCATCATATTTTAAGATACAATCTGTATCTTTAAAAAGTAGCCTAAATTCTTTAAAAATTCAGACACAACAGCATCCTTTAGAAAAAATTGACAAATTACATGCAGTATTTTGCAGCACTTTACAATGAAATTCATTTTTCATTATAATTATAATTCGGCTCGAATTGGTAAGGTAGTAAAGATGATATATGTCTTGTGAGTATTGCTTTGGGAGCTGATCTTCCAAATATGTTAAGGAGCATCACATTACCGCCACATGCTTGAGGTATTCGGCCAATCACAATGCACTGGATATCTGGCCAATCAGAGCACACCATGCTTTTCAGAACAATGAGCTTTGTACAAATCGATGGCAGGGCATAAAGGAGCAACAATAGTGTACGGTATATGTGGAAAATAATGTACCATAAACCATGTAAACATATTGCATTACACCAAATAAAGTTTTTTTTATCAACATCATGGGGGCTCTTTAAGGATTTTCTTCTTATTTATCTTAGTTAGTATTTTTTTTTAAATCCAAGTGTTGCCATATTTTTCTTAAAAAAAAGGGCAGCTTTTGTTGTAAATCAAAAGGGTTACTGTACTGTTAGACTTTGGGAAAAGTGTACTAAAACAAAGCTCATGACTTGTACCGTTTCTCCACATTAGTTCCATGTACATTGTAAAATGAAATGGTATGTTTAAAAAGCCAACCAGCTACGTCTGTACTGCACACTGTAACATAGAGACCCCAACAGGTTGAAAACTTCAGCATAAGACAGTTTCAAAGCAAAAACTTTTTTCTAATCTACAATAGCTTTTACTTATTAAATATTGTCTATAAATTCTTACGGCTTTTAATTCTTTGTAAAGTTAAAACGTCCAGCATGTGCTGTTTTTAAGATAACATGCAAAAGAATTAATATAACAGGCCTGTTGGCAGTTTATACTGAATTTTTGTTCTTTTTGGTCTTCTTTCATGTCTACATCTACAATGAGAGTTTTTTCAGTGATCCACTTTTATAGTACTTTACCATTCCTGGGTACACCCATGCCCTCCTCAACCAGCACTGTTGCACTGTTTGATCCCTATGATTTGTAATTAACACAGATCCAGATGTTGCCATCTTAAATGCATGGCAATAATGTGCTTTAGATGGATTTAGTAAATTACAGGCGTCAGCAAGATGCTTCTAGAGACCCAGACTAATTTCTTTGCATAGAGTGATAAAGCAAAAATGACTCCTTTTGTCCATCTGTTGTTGAAGGTCATGGCCTTGCGCACTTTGTCACTGCTAATGCTCTTAATTTTCCCAAACGATGGCTTTTTGCTATATTTACTGAAAGTTTAAATAAGCCCTATAAGTCCTATAAGCCCACAGCAGGAGGCAAATCACCCTGAAACCTCATCAATTAGAAATGCGTCCAAATGGAAAACCAGCCAAGGAAGCAGTGGAGAAAAGTCAGACAGCATCACTATAATCTTTTCTACTAAATATGTCATGTTGCAGAAATTTCAAACATTGTGCCAATGTTATAACCTTTGGTCAAATATGTTTTAGAAAATGTTGACAGCATAAATACAGCATCTTTTGCTACTATTCATGGATGAAGTGTTATCCGCTGACAAGAAACTTTATATGAAATTTATAAATCTGCCTGCAGACTCTTTAACAGAAATAATAAACTAAAAGAGCTTTCATTCACCTTTTAAAGATTTTAAAATATGGCATTCAATGGCATTATGAAACTGAAAGGATATTATTTAATATAACCATGACTGTTTGGCTAAAATCAAAGTCTGATTTTAGCCATTCATTTCATTATGATTTCAATCTTTGACGTGACCTTATTCACTTAATATTAAAGATATGAACAAAAATAAATTTGATCAGACAGGCACATTTATTAAGTTGGCAGCCAGCAATCATTCATGTGTGGCCTATTTAAAAAACGGCAAGAATTACGCTAACGTTAGCAGTTTTCATATCGTAAGTGCTGAGGGGTTAGTTGTAACACAGCGTTACAATTAATCCCGCTGGGTCAAAATATTTTCAAGCCCACCAAAAAAGTTGCTAAGAGCCGCTTACACATATTTCAAAATGATGCTATGTTTTAGTCAACAAGACACTGATTCATATATCATAGAATTGGATTTGGTATCTTACACACCTAACTCAGTCAAAAACTGAAAAAAACTTATGATGAAAAAATTTACTTGGATGCCACCAAAACACTCGTTCATCAATAACTCTCTGGAAAAACATTATACATTTCCATAATTTGCGAGAGATCGTCTTTTGGCAGTGTGAAAAAATACAGAAAAAAACAAAACGCTCAACCTTGTGCAACAATGTAAACAGTCAGTGTTACAACTAACCCCGCATTAGTTTTCACCCCGCGCACCCCTACACCTTAGTATGAGAGTGTGTAAAATATAGACACATTTTAAATTTGGGGTGGTGAACTATTCTTTTAAGGGTTTCCCATACTGGGGTTCGCAAAATGGTTCACGAATTGATGAAAAATAATTAATAAATTACAAATAAATCATAAAATGTAAATAAATAAAAATAAAACATTTACACAAAATATATATTTTAATTGTTTCTGTAAATGTCATGTTACATTAGAAAATTGTTTTTTGTACGACCTTTACATTTTTGAGATTATTTGGCGAATGATGATTGCAAAAATGTGACATTTTGTTGATTTTGTGTTGCATCAAAAATATTGGATATAACAAGATTAAGCACTGCTATTACTTTGAATGGATGGGACAAAACTGAATGACCGCTCTGGCAAAGTAAGTCACCTTCAAACAAAACAAAAAAGAAATCCAAATTAGTTTTGCATGATTGCCGTGCATGCATGATAACTGGCATTGCAATCATGGCTGACTAGTTGCGTGACCTAAGAGACTGTGGTTGTATTCAGCGATCACAGAATCAGGAAAAACTAGAGGAATTGATTAGAGATCAGCTGGGACATTGTGCTAAAAGAGAAAATCATACAGGTTTGCAACAACACGAGGATGAGTAAATAATGACATAGTAGATTGCTTAGATTGTTTTATTTTTTTTTATAAACACCCACAAGGCTTTTTACTGGACAAGTTTATTTACTAGACCAGCAGCCAGCACCAGACCACAGTACAAACCTTTAGGATAAAAAGTCTTTTTTGATACAGTGGCTTTCACTGATGAATAAAGAGAGCAGAGGGCAATCAGTTTTAGAGGTCAGACTGTCTGGTTTGTGGCCAGTTTGTAGTGAAGATTTCAATAGCGTGCCAGAGGCAGCGCTGCAGGCCCAGCACCTTTCCTGTTATCCTCTGAAACCCTGCTGAGTTTAACCTTTCACAGGTCATTGACTGCTGCATTTAATTGTTTATTATCCTTGATGTTTCGAAATACTCGCACTGATTGGTGGTTGTTTTCTCTCCAGGCTCACATACAGATGTAGAAAATGGGAGAATATCAAAGTAGTAACGGAATTGAGGAAGTAATGACATCATTTTGGAGTAAACTAATATCTCATATGTATTTGAGTTCCAGTGGTTCTTGATGTGTGCGCAGCTTAATTGGATGTTCAAGAAACGGAAAAATGTAAAAACATTTGGCTTTGATGGAGTGGGTTTGATGTATTTTCAGTAAACCACTTTTAAAAGGTCTATAAATGTCAGAGTAGCAGCGCAAAAGCCAATGTGACCAATTTTTAATGTTAAACTATTCTATAAACACATCAGTCCTGAAAGCCGAAATCATAATTTCTTTTTATTTATCGCCCGTAGGAGTCCCCACTTAAAAGCCTCAAAGCCATTTATGTGTTAAAATTCATTCTGGGCCATTTGAAACAGACACAACTTTTTGTTCTGCATTAATAATAAATGGATGCTGATTGAATACAGCAAATTAAAAGTTTAGATGTCACCCTGTGAAAGAAATCGGCATTTTAATCTGGATGACCTTCATTTCTGTGGCTTCTGTTCTTGTGCTCTGGCAAGGTTGACCTTTCAGTCTCTTGGCTGTATTCACACACAGTGGATATCTTATCTATTGCATGCAGCAGACTAATAGTGTGGTGCTCCTCTAGCACCCTTAGTAAGGGACGATTGAAATTTTGCATATGAAAAAACGAAAAGAAAGGCAAATTGAGAGAGTAAGTGTGGCAGAGAAATTATGGAAATACGTTGGCATCCCTGTGCCACCCGCTGACATAAATGCAGTTTCTCTGACAGAGATGTGGAATGGATGTATGCATGCGGCCATTGTAATGGAAACTGATGTGTAGCCATTTGAAATCGCTCAGGGTAAAATGGCTTTTAAGAGTCGCAGAGAAGAGCAGAATTCGATTAATGTAAACTTTGGGCTGCAAGCTTTAGATTTAAGATTCTCAAAAAAAGATTCAATCTATCTTTTATCCGGCCATTCTTAAGGATGCAACGCGGGGTGTGTGTGTGTGTGTAAGAGCGAATTATATGTATTCCCTCTACAATTGTGCGCGTACACTTCCAGACATTGATTTATGACAGTCATCAATCTCCTCCCGACACACTTTCATGTTTTGACATGACAGAAATAAGGTGATATTATTAATGCTATATGCTGGCCGCAGAGGGCAAAACGGAGTGAGTGTGGAGAATCACGATTTCCCTATCGCTTCACAGTCCTCTTGCCCAGGCACAAGCGCTAGTTACCCCAGGGTAAGATACCAATCTTCCTCTTCCGACGCTCAGTCCTAATTCAACCCAATAGAGGTCAACTTTAACTTTTTCTTTGTCCACTGGGAAATACTCCGGGCTGTGACAGCAGAACCTTCTCTCAGCGTGCTAAATGATATCTTTCCCCACACCCAGAATTTTGATAGGCCTATATTAATTTTACAGCCTGACAAAAATTATGCTTTATCATGTATATCAGGCCGGAGGCAATCACAGCCGTGATGATATAGAGCTATATCACACGACTCCGAGAGTGATATTGCTTTTATACAACAGTTCGACGGCACACGTTTGAAAAATGAAAACTAGAAAACAACAACGGAGATATTTTAAAAGCCTCTTTGTTTGAGAACTACTTCTTCCGCCACGGATTTGAGGGCGGCCAGAATGACAGGTAACACTTTCGGCTGCTTTGAATCTCATATTAACTCAATGGACGGATTGGCGTTTCTTTATATTAACGTTTCTTGGTCACAAAGTGTAGTTTTAAGATTAGTTCAGTCGAGAATATATATGTATTAAATTTAAATCTACAGTCGATTAGTAAAGATAGCGCCTGTTTGAACGTTTGCTTAGTGAGATTCGGTACGTATGAGAACCAAAGCATGAGCGGACGTCAGTGTTCACTCGCCCCGCTGACCACCGCCCTCTCTGGGCTACATCTCTGACAGGGATTCCCTGGCTCTCATGTTGGCCTTGTTTGTTTTTGATGGTCAAAATGAGATCAAATCAGCAGTATTTGGTGTCATGATAAAACTATTACTTTTTTTTATTCATATTTAGTTTATTTTGTGTTGTTATTGTTTTGGCGCGAGGTAAAAGTTAATAAAACTACTTATATAAATGTTACTATTGGTTTACCATTTCATCTTATATATGAATATAAGATGCTCGCGATACGAGCACTCGGTTATTATTAGACTTCGTCTTGTCAGTACTATATAAAACTGTTTTTTATAAGTGTCAGAGAGATATTTTTGCATGCTGCTTATAAATATACCAGTGGCGATATTCTCATAACATGTTTTAATAGTCACGTCGCAATTAAATAAATGATCAATGTCCACATTTAAAAGCTGCGGTGCTTACCTGCAGTTCCACTGTGTTTTCGCGTTCTGATAAGAGATATAGCTCCAGAAAAAAACGAGTGTTTACATTCCTCTTTCCAAGTGTTAATTGTCCACACGATGTGACAAGACATTACTCCCATTAACTTTAACGTAACATCCAAGAGCGCTGATCTTTGACGGAATAATAACTTTCGATTGGGGATTCACAGACTGATTTACGAGCTAGTGAACTAATGAGAGACACAGAGAGTGATTCAAAACAACGCGGTTGTGTGTGTCCGTGTGTGCCTGCAGTTTTTCCATTCAGAGATGAGCCTGTTTAGAGGACCTCCATTCACTAGGTGGCGGAATGTAACGAAAGGTGAAGCGGTTACCGTCCCGTTATCAGTAGAATATTGCACGCCTCTTAGCCAGTCAGATTCGAGAACCAGAAAGAACTGTTGTATAATGTAATATATCGTATACTACAATACACTATAGTTTACTGTAGTAAGAACTAAAGTATACTATGGTACTTACTACAGTTTATCAGTTTACTATAGTTAATACTATGGTATGTGTAGTAAATACTATAATATACTATAATTTACTACAGTTTAATACAGTTTACTACACTCTAAAAATGGCTGGTTTATTTTTGACCCATAATAAGTAAATATTGGACAGAACACGTGCTGGGTTAAAAATTGACCCAATGCTGGGTTATTTTAACCCAACTGCTGGGTAATTATTCCCTATGGTTGCATAACAACAACCCAACATTGGGTAATTTTTGACCCAGCATGGGGTAATTTTTAACCCAGCATGTGTTCTGTCCAATATTTACCCATGGGTCAAAAATAGTGTATAGTAAATACTAAAGTATACTATAGTATTTTTTCATGTGGGCGCCCTACTGAAAAATCCAGCTAGGACCAGCATAAGCTGGTGAGCTGGTTTTAGCTGGTCTCCCAGCTTGGTTTTAGCTGGTTTTGCTGGTGTAGCAAGCTGGTCTAGCTGTGTTTTATCACTTTTTAAGCTGGTCTTTCTAGACTTAGCTGGCCAGGCTGGGAGAGCAGCTGACCCACCACCTTTGCCAGGCTGGGAGGACAAGCTTAAACCTGCTACCACCACCTTAAACCAGCTAAAACCAGCAGCCAGCTTATGCTGGTCTCAGCTGGATTTTTCAGTAGGGGAATAGGTACCCCAGCTTAAAAAAATGTCTTAATATGTTACATTTGGTACCAATATGTACCTTTGAGATATTTACATGTATCTTTGATGTACTAACATGATGTCTTTAGGTGCAAAGCTGTAGTTTCTGAAAGGGTACAGTCCCAAAATCCAGCAAAGACCAGCATAAGCTGGTAGCTGGTTTAAGCTGGTTTAAGGTGGCAGTAGCTGGTCTAAGCTGGTCCTCACAGTAGAGGTCTACACGGAAGACCCGAGACCCGAAGACCCGGGACCCGACCCGGGACCCGTACGGGTTCGGGTCTATATTTTAAATGATCAGCCGGGTCCGGGTCGGGTCTCAATCTATTACTTCGGGTCCGGGTCTGTTTAACATTATGGGTAATACCCGAGGTCGATCGGACTCGGAGAACACACACTCACATTTAAATAAAATATTTCTCCAGCAACAAAAACTTAGATGAACTGTCGCATACATTTTTTCTATGACGCTAAAGTTGCGTTAAAAAGTTTATATTTGGTTGCTCCAACCAGGCAGCTAACGCGCATGCGCTCTTGTAATGTTTCTCTGGCTACCAGTCAGGAGCTTCTGCAGTGAGACGCAATGACTTTACCTTTGACAATTGGCTCTTTTATTTAGAAGGCGGGACCTATTCCGCCGTACCGCGCATTTTTCACTGACGAGACTTCTATAATTTTTATAACAATATTATAAATTGACCGTCTTGCTGTTATATCTAAAGTTTTAGCGACTCTGCTCAAAGAGCACAGAGATGATAGCAAAGTAAAGCTAACGAAAGCAGCTATTACACTGAACGAGCAATCGTTATTATAATCCAAATGGGCAAACATTATTAAGCAAGTTGACCCGATACACAACAAAGTGGACTTTTAAAGCTGGAATAAGCATTAAACATTTCAATCGTCAAGAGAGGAATAACATGGATGGAACTGTCTTGGAAATAAGGATTGTGCATCACACACAGTCAGGTACAAGGAGGGAGAAGACTAACTTCTAACGTTATGGGTAAGACAAAAAGTTAAATTTTCGCTAACGTTACTTGTTTATTGACTTATTAATAACATTTAGCTAAAGAATATTTGCCGGTCGGGTCTGTGTCTTCCCGGACGGGTTCGGGTCCAGCTTTTAAATAATAGACGGGTCCGCGTCGGATCCGGGTCCAGCTTTTAAATAATAGACGGGTCCGGGTCGGTTCCGGGTCCAGCTTTCAAAACAACAGACGGGTCCGGGTCGGTTCAGTGTAGCACATTTACGGGTCTGATCGGGTTCGGGTAGGAATTTTTGGACCCGTGTAGACCTCTACCTCACAGCCTGGCAAAGCTGGTCAAGCTGGTGGATCAGGTGGTCTTCCAGCCTGACCAACTGAGTCCAGTAGACCTGCTTAAAAAGTGACCAAAACACAGCTAGAACAAATTGCTACACCAGCAATACCAGCTAAAACCAAGCTGAGAGCCAGTTAAAACTATTTTTCAGTAGGACAGTGACAGCTCAGCTGGCCTACATATTTTGACAAATTTTTCTGACAGTGTACATAAAGCATCCGTATCACACCTAATATATATCATTAGCTTTTTTTGTAAGTTATTAAAGTGAAAAAGAAAACATGTAAAAAATAAGCCTTCACATCACAAAAAACGTATTACTATGCTGGTTTTAGCTGGTTAAGCTGGTGTCGCAGGCTGGTTTTACATGAGATTTGGGAGACCAGCTTGTCCAGGCTGGGAGGACCAGCTTTACCCAGATACTTCCATCTTCAACCAGCTAAGACCAGCTCAGCCAAACTTACAATCTTAGCTGGTTTTAGCTGGCCTTTAAATAGGGATTAAATAATTAATTGTTAAACATGAAAAGACGAGGAGCAGGGAGACCTTTTGGAATTAGATTGGTTTTAAAACCTGGAAAACAATTGCTATTTTATGCTATGTCTTTTAGTGCCTCCCACATAAGAATGGCCAAAAACAGTTTTACAAGTATAGTTTTTTCAGAGTTGTTTTATTTACAAAGCCTCGATAGACTTTATAATCCTCTCCTTAGGAGATGTGCTTAGCTAAGTTACTCTGATAGCTTTACAGCATCTCATGAGATATATACTCATACTCATTAATGTCCTGGCTCTACTAAAAACAACAGTGATCTTGTCAGAAGAGCTAATCCATGCTGAGCTCTAACAGAGCACTGCTTTCTGATTTATGCCAACCAGAAACCCTCTTTATGCAAATGGATCATGGTAGGAAGTGGTAAGACAGATCGATAAAACACTCCACATGGTCATGGGCTTAACAAAGTGCTGTTGTTTCTTAGCCACTTCTGGAAAGAGGATGATTTAGTGTGGCTTAGGGTCAAACTGCATTTACTTTTCTGCGGAGTAAAATGGCTGAACTGCCGTCATTTTACCACGCTTTCGCTTATTATAGTGTTTGCACGGCAGTAATGCAGTGAAAATCCAAATTTACTTTTAGTAGTCATGGCAATACTTAAAGGGTCATGAAATTACTATACGACATGAGATGTTAGCAGGAATGATTCTATACATCATAGAAGAACAATTTTAGCATCTGTTCATTTTAACAGTAGGAGAAAAGTAGGTTTTCTGTCTTCAAGGCTTAAAAATCTACATTTTATCAACGTCACAAGTTGTGACGTACATGTTATTAAAATATTTATGAAAAGATGTTTCGCTTGTGTGCGTGCGTGCGTGTGTTGGTTACTTTGTGTATTTGGTGTATTTGTTTGTAATTGGCCGAATACCTCAATTAAGCAAACGGAAATGTGACGCTCCTTGCCATGTTTTGAAAGATGAGCTCCCAAAGCAAAGTGAAAGCCAGGAGATACTATTGTCTTTACTACCTTATTAATAGGAGCCTAAATCTGACCCAGAAAACACAGATGGCTAAGCTGATCGATCAAATTTACCAGCGCGATGTGAGCAGATTGTAACAGATTGGTAAGGTAAGGATGCTAAAACATAAAACCATGTCGGCATTTGTGATCGTAGAAACGACAAACAAGCGCTAATCTGCACTGCTCAAAACTCGTGATTGAATCGTCGGTATGAAATTGTTTAAATATAAAAACACAGGCGCATCACTGCTCAAAACTTGCCTTTGAATTGTCAGTATGAAATTCTTTAAAAATGAAAACATCGGCTACTTACAGGATGTCAGCAGAACCAGAGTAGTGGCAAAGTTGGAACTGCTCCACTTTTTAGACAAAGCCTTTGTGTAAATCCAGCGTTGTACTCCCCCGTGTTTAGAAAGTATTACTTTCGTAAAATGTGCAGCACACAATCGAACATTTGGGCTAGGGGTGGGCGATATGAACAAAATCTTCTATCACAATAGGATTCATTTTATATCATGATAATGATATCAAGGTAGAGTTTTTTATGTTTCAATAAGGTTTTTCTGTTATTAAAATCTTTAATACCATTAATGTTTATAATTCTCACAAAAACCTTATACAAACATAAAAAAACTAAATAAAATAATAAAATAATTATGTATGTATGTATGTATGTATGTATGTATGTGGGTGATTCTCACGAAAACTTGGTTTTAAAAATGTCAAGCATGAAAATGTAAAAATTGCTTAAATTTACTTTTTTCCCACCAGACATTGAAAAACAAAGTCTGGAGTAAATGGGAACATTAATTTAAAAACTTTAACTTATCATTTAACACTTTTTGTAACATAATTAAAAAAATTAGTCCTAAAAAATCTCATTACCGCAACAGTCAGAAAACATCAACACTGACATATTTTCAAAATGACATGACAAACCTGAAAGAACATAATTTGGAGATTCTGCACATGCATTTAAAATCAAAGTATTATGCTTCTATTAATTAAATTAACATTTAATAAGCATCTGTTGCGGTAATGATAATCAAAATGTCGTGTAAGCATTCTGACAAGACAATATTTCAAATTAACTGTAAAAAAATGATATTACCTGGTAGCCATCTTGAAGTAACTGGTCCATGTGCTTGGTCACTCAAAATCAAACTTTATTAAAATTCTGTATGTGTGCTTAAACTGTTCTCAAAAAGTGTTGCGGAGGATGAGAACATCAGGCATGGACACATCATTTTCCTAATTTTTCTTCATTATTATTATACATGAATATTCAGTAAATATTTTTTCTGTCATCTAAAGTAGTCTAGCAAAACATCCATTTATTTTTTTTCTTAATATTTTTGTGTTAATTTGATTAAATTACAACATAACGCATGTTCAAACACAGCCGGACACATTGCGGTAATGAGAATTTCAGCAAAAAATGAGATAAAATTTACAATTATAAATTCTTATGTTGAAATCACACATTGTGCAAGGTAGAACACAGTATTGTGTTAATTCTGATGCTTTTTAATGTTACTATATTACACATTCTAAAGCTAAAATCATTAGTGCCGTGGTGTTTCAATGGTTTCGTGAGAATCACCCATGTATATATATATGAGGATATATGAGGATACTTGCAAAGATGGGAATTTTGATGCGTATATCTTTTTAAGGCCAATAAAGCAGCAAAAATGCTCAGAAGCTTAATGAGCAGCGGTTGCGCGACTTGCACGCTCCTCACAGATAGAAAAAACACCAACAATTAAGAATGCATGATTATATCGTGTTATGGCTTTGCAATAAAAAAATTGTTATAATGGAAGTCAACAGGGAAAAAACAGCCACGAACAGTATAAGGGAGAAAAAAAATCTGATGCTGCACAAAACTAAAAATGCATTAAAGTCAATGTTGTTATTAATCTTTGACATACCCAAGACTGTGACAGAAAGAGTGCACACATATAGATCTGTGGTTTGTGTTATAATGGCTCAAAATAACTTCTTTTAAAACTGTGGTGCTTAAAGACGTGTACAAACGTTACGTTTCCGTGACAATGCGCAAAGGAGCGTAACGTGGACGCGATAGAGACGATAGTCCAAAATCTCTACCGGTTGACAATTTTCTACCGGTTAATCATGTCTACTACCAGTTTATCGCCCACCCCTAATTTGGGCTGTACTGTTCTGAAACAGTGTCGTAAAAAAACTGACCCCTGGTTTCTTAATGTTTTCTTTATTGGAAGGCCAAACAAAGTAAATTGGCAACGAAACGAAACGTCTACTCTAAATGGCGGAAACAACAATACTACAGCATGATTGAAAGTTACACCCTCTATCTTTGCATATAAATTAGGGTGGTGTTATGAAAATGTTCAAACCAGTATGACGTCTAACTGCATAGGCGTGATTGAACAATCCGTTTTAGGTAGGCATGGATGAGTCTTCACTTTTAAAAAGATCTATTTGGATTTGAAACTTTAATTTTTGCAACTTTACATATCTTTAATGTGCACAGACATCTTTCAACACTCTAAAAACAAAGGAAAAACATGAAATCTGGTCACATGACTCCTTTAAAAGGTTAGTCTCTTCAAAGTGTATTAATTATGACATTTAGACTTTTTTTAATTTCACATTCATATAGCCAATCCCAGTTTTAATTTATTATGCCATTCATGTGTTTATACTCGGGGTACACTTTAACCATATCTAGTGACTAGAACTTAAACCAGTAAGCATCTGCAAAGCAATCACACAGAATACCTTAGAATCTTGGTGCCAAATTTTGGTATTGACAAGCGCTACTCACATTTATATTTTATATGTTTTGTAAATATTTTGCTGCCATACATTTTTAAGGATAATCAAATTAGATGTAAAAATCATTTAAACTATATAAAATTTTCTCTAGTAAAGAATTAGCTGCAACTAAAAAGTTGAAATTACCTAAATGTGGTGTGTGTAAATTTTACTACCCAGTCTCCTGAAGATGCATATAAATAGCACAAAGTGTAAAACTCGTGCAATACATATGCCAAATTCCACTTTGGCGTGCATATGATACGCCAGTCCTTCCAATTCACTTAAACGGTGCATCTTTTTTTGTCGTTTTATTTATTGGTTTCTCAATTTTTTCTGTTTTTTAAACCATTTTCGCTTGGGTTTAGGGTTAGATCAGGGGTGGGCATCGAGGGCCACAGTCCTGCAGAGTTTAGCATCAACCTTAATCGAACACACCTGAATGTCATTTCCAAATAGTCCTGAAGACTTCAATTAGATTTTTCAGCTGTGTTTGATTAGGGTTGGAGCTAAACTCTGCAGGGACACTGGCCCTCAGGACCAGGAGTTGCCCACCCCTGGGTTAGATTTTAGGTTTGCTTAATGAGGTTATTTAATATATAGGTTTCTCCATGTTTTTGTCCATATTTAAGCCATGGTCGCTTGGAGTAGGGGTTAGAGTTGGGGTTTGGGTTAGGATGTCATTTTTATATAACAAAAAGTTGTTCAAGCGAAAATGGTAAAAAATAGCAAAAAAATTGAGAAACCAATAAATAAAACGACAAAAAAAGATGCACCGTTTAAGTGAATGGGAAAGACTGGCGTATCATATGCACACCAAAGTGGAATTTGGCATATGTATTGCACGAGTTTTACACTGGGCTCAAATTTTAGCTGCAATTGTAACCAAAAGCTCACCCCTCAATTTCAAAAATCCAGATAGCTGCCAGAGGACAAACAAGTCATCATCTGAGACAACATAGGGAAAAATTAAGCTCTGTAGAGCAGTTTGTCCATTTAGGGCTACTGTAGAAACATGACCGCAAATTCCATGTAAGGGGACCCGTATAGTATGTAAATAAAAATGGCTCATTATAAGGTAATAAACAATACAGTTCATTATGTAAGGCCTTTACACCACTGATACACCATAGTTGTGTATATAACCCCATTCACACAGACCTTTGGTCCCAGAAAATACCCGTAAAATTGCCAGACAAGCGTCTGTGTGAACACAAACTCGTCCCGTTAATCTTCTGGGATCGTTGCCAGAAAGAGGACCTAGTCAGATACATGGATAACCCTCTGTGTGAACAAGAAGCCGGACAAATATCGTAATGGGCGTGTCATCACAACACAAGTTAGGTTCAGCTCCTTACAACGAGAGATAACATGCATATAAACATTCACCACGAGAAATGTTGCAAGAAGCAGTTATCAGGAAATGATAAATGAGACGCATAAACAATGACGCAGTGAGGACGCGCGTGTCATGGCAACATGAAGTTGGTTCAACTCTTTAAAATAAGGAATTAACAACATTCACGACGAGAAATGTCAGCAAACTGGACTGAAGCAGAATCATGGACTGAAGCAGAATCAGGTAAGTTAGCTTGTCATTTACTGTGTTGAAACGGAGATCATTCAGCAGCATAAAAGAATATCGCGTCACGTGCTCATTTGAGCTATAATAAACGAAAATACCCGCGCGTCATCCCAACAAGATATATCGATCAGTTCCTCAAAATGCGGGTTTTAAATGCATATAAACAATCACGATGAGAAATGTCTGAAAACTGTATTAAAGCAGAGATCAGGGAGCTCGTCAAATATCCACTCTGAAGCTGAAATCATTCACCAGCATAGAACTGTGCATTCACGCTCTCCTTTGTAGTCTTATTATAAACAAAAATGCGCGCGAGATGTTTCTGGAGAGAAGAATAATAAATACTTTGCAAACTTCAGACGCTGCGTAGAAGAGAGGGCGGGACTTTCAACAGGTCACGTGTCTTTCCGGGACCATCAGATGCCGTGTAATCTTGGCAGTGTGAATGAACAAAAACTCTAACTATTCCGGAAAAATCCAGGATGCCTGTCCCACGTATTTTATGGAATGTCTGTGTGAAAAGGAACTATTATATTGCATTTTTTATCAAGAGATCCTTTTAAAAGTTACACAATGCACCTTTAACATATGAAGAGTTTGGTTCCAAAACGCGATAAACGCCATTTTTGAAAAAAATGAGTTACTGCCAAAATCAGTATTATATCAGGTCAGTAGTTAAAAGTAAATTCTTAATTTTACGCAAAATCCAATATCCGCAGTTTTATTCTGTCATCTTTTCTCCCTTTTTTCCCAAAATGCGATAAACGCCACTCCTCATTACAGAACGCAATAAATCCATTCCTGAAATTACAGCCCACCAGTCACGCAATGTAAACAAACAATGGTGGCGCGCTGAGTACACGGAGTCCTAGTTTTCCTCATCTACTTTGTACGTCGTGATCAACAAACAAAACAAAATTATACTTTAATTGCATTGCTAAACCTGTGATGGTTTTCTGTGACGGGAAAGAAACGTAAGCCATCAACATCTAATAATTTCCGCGAGAGGCACTCGGGTGCTTGTTCTCCTGACAGCATCAAGCTTCTCATGCTAAAACATTGATCGTAGAGGATCTTATGAAAACTTTACATTATTTTACTCCAATTTAACGAAAATCGAGCAGGACCAAAACATTTTACAGCTGATCGCTGTGAAAAATGCAAAGAGACGACGTCAAGTATAATCGCAGCAATGACCGTGTTCTTAATATAACAAAGTAAGTGTTTTGGTTAATGCCATTAATGTTTATTTTTTAATCATTGTATACCACTAGTCAACTAAATAAATATAAAATGGTAAAGATGAATGCACATTTATACGTTGATTTAATAGATTTATAGCATTTTGAAATAAAAAACTGTCATGGATTTATTGCATTTTGTGGAAAAAATAATTCGTTTTTATAATAAATCTTCGAAAATCAAGTTATGGATTTGAATTTTTTATGTTTTTATAACCTAAAGATGCTATGTGAAAGTTTGTAACAGAAAATAGTGTTTTTCAACTTTCACTTCACTTTCTTGGTATAGAAAACACGTTTTTACCGAAATTTGTCAAAATGGATTTATTGCGTTTTGGAACCAAACTCTTCATATATTGATTTAAACTTAATTTTAATGATTATTACTTACTGGTTATATTATTTCTTATTGTGTAAAAATCAGTTTTTTTCTTATAAATGTTATAGCTTTCAAGAAACGTAAGATCAAGTTTAGAAATCTCCTAACTGTAGTAATGTCACTGTAATATTTGCGTAAAGCAGTTTTGAAATTATACTGACTCAAATGATCACAAAAATGACATTGTCTATATCGTATAAGTATCAAGAAGTGATAAGATCTGTAGTACAACCCTGTAAATTTTGTGAGGTTTCAACGAACGACTTACCTAAATCGTGCTTTTTAAACTTGCTTTGAGACTACCAGATGCTCAGAGGGAAACGTCACTCATTTTCTTTCAATTAAGCGCAACATTTTGCAATTACAGCCCTTCATTGACTCCTTGCAATTATGCCCTCGTCTGTGAATCCACCATCACGATGATGGCTCTTCATGACATCTTACTTCTGCCTAATGACTTTTCACTTATCAGTGAGAGAAGTGCTTAAATCGAGAAAAGAAAAAGCAAATGGCTGTTCCTGCTTCCCAAAAGTGCCTCATAAAACGAAATCTCTGAATAAGTTAAAAAAACATTACTTTGTATGAACTGCTTGTAGAGATTGACAGTAAGCACAAACAGGAATATTATAAAAGTCACAATCATTTACAGTGAGATCTATTTACAGTACAGGCAGGGAAAAGATCTTTGCACAGGCTTAACTTTAAAACAAATCTATTAATACTGCAAAAGGTGCAGGCATTCACTGCATATGTTTGAACCCATAGAAATAATAAGTACATATTAACCGAAAAATCCTCCATGCATTGTCTCTCATTATTTTCAAGCCACAAACCATCAAAGGGCCTGTTATGTATTCACTGAGCTCTTTATTGATGGACAGCCCAGATGCATTATGGGTGCTCTGTGTTCGCAGGTCACGGATGCTCAAAAAGATCGATCATCCCTTTCAGCGGCAGCCGCCACGACACTGGAGACGTTCTCTTAGCATGCAGCTTACGCCGCGTCTGAAACAATGCTAATGGCACTAACAGCACGCTTCCATTGTAGCGCTCTGAATACGGCAGACATTTTTTACTCCCTCTCCTCAGATCTGCACTTCTGTCTAACTGTCACACGTCTAACTCATTAAGACGAGGGATTGGGGATTTGCAGAGAGGAAGCGGCAGGAGATGAGCGGCCAATTAATGGAAACGAATTGTGTTCTAAACAAAGCTGCCTTTAGTCTTATTGTTTTTCAGGTCTCTGCTGAGGATTAGAGGAGATACTGTGAGCTTGCTAGCGTGGATCTGTGACTAGTCTGAAGTGGCCACTCACTCCCTGAACCATGCCTAAAATTAACTGCTGGGATGAGGTTAAAATCCAAATTGCAATTTTAGTTTTGGCTTTTAGCCGCATTTTATAGAGGGCACCAAAGGATAAGGAGAGAGTGAGCAAAATTAAATACTTGCTTGGCCCTCATGAGCACAGATGTTTAATGTGTCATGGCATGACTTCGAAAGGCTATATGATTTAAAGTTTAGGTCGTGTGTGCAACTAAGCGTTTTTTTTTTCATGAGATCAGCATGTTTTTAATGGTTTGCTTTAAAAGATGCAATTTGTATTATCTGCGCCGCTAGATGGCGCCAGATCAAATCAATAACAATGACGTTGTTTCATGACGCTCTGAAGCAGCGTGGAATTATGGGATTTGTAGTCTTTAACTCAACCGCTGATGGCCATCAATCAGACGCGAACGAGAAATCACGTTGACGGATAAGGTAATCAAGTCGTATAAACGTTGCGTTTGATGACATCGTTTATTTCATTATGTAAGTATATATGTGATGTTCAAAACGAAATTGTTAGTCATAGATGTTACAGTATTAGTCCAAATTTGATGGTTAACACAGCACAGAATTAAGTTTTCAACTTACAATCTACAATGATTTTTCACATAATGTATTGACAGTACAAATCTTATTGTGAAGTGTCTTAAAATGACCATTTATATTGCTGTACAATACCTCTTGATGTGGATATCGTCCGTGGGAAGACGCGCTGATTACAATCTACACACTAATGTTGTGATCAATATAATAGCATACGTTTTTTGAAGGACGCACTTCAAAGGCAGCGTGTTTGAAATATAAACAGAGAGCGCCCTTGTGATAACTAATCACATATTTGAAAACTACAATACTAATTTCTCGCTAGAAATGCAGTTAAAATGTGTAAAAAGTGAAAATATACCTTTATTTACACTAAATTTGTGCTCCATTCGCTTCCTTGGCCGCCATTTTATTTTTTCGAACTCGACCACTGTTGTCATGTGGTTTTTACGTCAGTAAAGGCAGTGACAAAGGGTCACATGTATATTAACGTCATTTACAGGAGACTGCACTGCCCCGTTTCAATGTTTTGAATGGAAATTTTCTCACGATTTACAAGTAGTTAAAACATTACAGATATTGATAGTAATCAGCTGGATAAAATATATAATACTGGCCAAGCGGGTTTTGGATATTTTACTGCAAATATCTTACAAATTGCACCTTTAATAAACGCCAGCAGCTGGCGAGTCCCCTATTCTGCTTTTTAAACCGATCACAAAGAGGTTTGGGTAAAACTCAAAATGCCTCACAGTGAACGGGTGCAGGACAAACACTACACCAACTAACCAATGCATCGTACAATGACTGATAAACAAAACAGAAATAAAGCAACCCAAGCAAGCACCTCAGCTGAAAATATGCTGCCAAGCGCCCACAGGCGGCATTTCCAGAAGATTGCCTGGCATTTCCAGACACATTCAAACGCATTTGCATAAAACACTACTTTGTGTCTTGTTTTACAGTATTCCTCAATTGGTAGAGAACAGCATTAACAGCGCAAACGTTTTTGGGTTTGACTCAAAAATGTATACATTGAATGCGCTTAAAGCTGCTTTTGCCAAATGCCAAATTAAATTAAGTTGATCATGACCATTAATTTTGAATCTGAAGAAGAGGAACAAACATGGTACAGATGTATAAAACTAGCTTAACTCAGTTAAACATCTAAAGCCATTTTCAGTGGTTAACTGTCATCTTACTGGGCTGTTGTATTGTCACAAAAGCTTTTTTACTGCTAATGGACAGATCAACCTGATTTCAACCATTTTATTGGAAAGATTCATCTCACGACTATCTCCTTTGCTCTCGGCCCTGTCAGATTTTGTTTTCGCACACAATGAGAGACCGGTGACATCACACAGAATGGATCTCTTATATCTGTGTGAAATCATTCTGTGCAATAGCATTGTTATATAGTCGTTTTAAGAGGCTTATTTCTGTCATCTCTATCTATGATGGATGACTATTGAGCGAAAGGAAGAAGAAACAAAAGGCCTTAGAGAGCTGGGAACTGAAATTGATCTCCCATTGCACAAAAAAAATGTAGGGAAATAAAGGGAATGGTAGCCGGCCTGACCGTGTTTTTGTGGCCCATTCCAGGATTTATTATACGCTATATTTATGTTTACTGTATGACAAAGCTGCCTTAAGCTGCCACTGTTATCACCTAACTACAATTAACAGCATCTGTATCTACAACCAGAATGAATTGTAAAGCGTCAAACCATGTCAGTAGGTTACACCAACATAACCGAATCTTTTGCGAAAATGTCCAATGTGTGATGAATGACAAACATGATATAGGGTTGTTATTAGGAACAGGGCTCAGAGTTTTCTTACAGGTGGATTTTGTTAGGCTATCGCATACACTTTTGCAGCTCTGCTATGCTGTGATTTACAATTGTGGTGACACATCCCATGACTGCCCATCACATTCACAGAAGTGACTTAAAATTGGCTGGCTGACATTCAACTGGCTCCCTGCGCATTAAAAATTTATGACATATCTCTTGCCTGAGAGACTAGCTGCTCAACTGTAATTTGGTTTAGGAGCATGAAATCATGGCTTTTGTCAATTTTTGCTATTTTCACCTTTTAATACATTAATACGTTTAAAAAATAGATTAAACAGTTTAATGTTATTTAATTGAACCTTCCTGCCCAAAGGAAAATGCTTTTGCTCAAAATGATGGTGCTCTTTCATATCTCAGGAGATTTGTTGGAGTTCTCAGTTGTGTTTTATTTAAGTGTCAACTTAGTCTCAAGTGTTTCTCCTAAAAACTTCCGGTTTCTCGCTTGAATCCAACATGGAATTCATTCACTAGCAGCTAGAGACAGGCTCAAAAGGGAGACCCCCATGGTAAAATGCCCAACTTTACAGTAAAAAAAAAATATTTACAGCCTGGGTCAAAAAAATGGTTATATAGCTAATTTTCTCCTTCATCACAACTGGGAGGGTGAATTTTTTAGGAACTCATCCGTCTAAATAATATTAAACCTAATGCTGCGTTCACACCAAACGCGAATAGAGCGTCTTGCACTAATTATTTCAATGTTAAGTCAATGTAAAAATGCGTTTACGAGCATTTTGCGGCATGAATGAGGCGTTTAGCACAGTAGACGCAAATTCGCATCATTCCCGCGTCCAGTTCAATTTACGCTCGAATGACGCAAATCCGCGTCTGACGTAGGCTTGCCGCGATAGTCGGTGAAACGGTGATAACCGGTGGTTCAGCCTCTCACCGGTTAGATCACTTGCCCACCACGACACCGTCTTTCACCGTCGTTTTGATATTTTCGTGTAATTTAATCATTTAGTTTCGTTAGAGAGAGCAAACTGAATGTGTCTGGTGCCTGAATTCAGTGGAGTTGAACGCGCGTCACAGAGCAGAGCAGCAGGTGTCAGATTTGCGAGGCGAGCTGACTGACCAGACGAAGGCAGAAGCCGCGTGCTTACTCGTTTTTGTTATAATATACATATATGATGTTTAATATAAGAGAGATCGTTTTGTTGTTGTGTTTATCATCAAGAAAAATAATAAACCCATAATTCAAGCAGCGCTTTATGGAGAAGTAGCCGGTTGCTCTGCTTGGGACTGGCTCGTTCTTTAAGAATTACCTGCGCACATTGACTCAAGCACTTAAGTAAACCAGCTGTTGCACTCGCATTGCATGCAAATTCATACGCAATTTAACGCAGCGTATGCAAGCACTGCATTTAAACAGTTCAAAAGTGAAAGCAAAATGTGCACGTCTGCATGCGCATTTATAAGCCCCTCCCACACGGTGACACCGGTATCACCGGGTTTGTGACGCACTGATTAACCGGTGGGAAAATTACGTCACCGCGGCAACCCTAGTCTGACGCCCAAGTTGAACATTTTGAACTTTGGCGTCAATTCGTGCTGCGTTAACCAATTAGGAGCCTGCTTGCTCCTGTTGCAGCAGGCCGGCACGGAGTCACTCCTTGTTCCTCCCACAAGAAGCTGATTTCGCCTCGGACGCACGAAGCGTTGCCACGTGATCTGCGCGAGTTGAAAAATCTGAACTTTGCCGGATTTTTGCACTGCGTTAAACAATCAGTAGCTTGCTCTAGTAGTGATGTAATTTCAGAAAGCGAGCGGAGGCAGAAAAACAAAACAACAATGGAGGACAATCATCATCACTACACAAGACATCTTCGTACTTTTACAGGAATTAAAAGGATCTTGTTTGGAAAAGTGAGGAGGTTGAACAATCTGGTAAGTTTACTCAATTTAAACTATACGACCTGTGCATGTCTAGAATGACTAGAATTTTACGCACGACTTTCAAATGCAAATTAAGCGAGTAAACTCAAAATGTTCAAGCATCCAACTACGCGCAAATAGCGCGTTTTTGCCACCTCTTCCACATCTGGTGTGAACGCACAGTAAAACTTCTGCATTATTAAGGGCGTGGCTATCTGATTGACAGGTGGATTGCCACTACTAGTACTACCGTCGAGCTAGGCAGGCGTGGATCATGCAACCCCAACTAGGCACGTTCACGTTCAGTCCCTTTGTCCATTTTCGGTTTAAAAACGGTCCAAGAAGACGATGGCCGGCTCTTTAGAAACCTATGGGCAATGTCGCGGACACTATGTCTATTGTTTTATACAGCCTATGTACAATTATTGTAGTTTATATACTGCAGGTGAAATAATCAGGGTTTGGATACGTTTGATGAGAAATGTTTCTCATCTTTTCTGGAACTAATAGAGACATTTGTGAGATGTCTGGTACTTGTTTTCAGGACAAATGTCTCAGGTGCATTATACCTTAGCAAAAATTTCCATTCGGTATGCATGTAATCTCATTGATCTCATTGACATAATTAATAGATCGCATCTGTGATTTTTTATTTTTGTGGGTGGTTTCATATAAACAGGATGTGAGAGGCATGCATTGACACAGATTTTCACTTTTCGACACCATCTTGCTCTTCCAACCATGGCATTTTCTTTACTCAAAGGCCCACGTTGACAAACGTTGAAGTTCTAGGGCATGTATATTCTGAAAAACAAAGGCTGGTGGTGTACTGGGCTTTTCTGTATATGTACACTAGAAATTCTCGTAATACACAATGTACAAAATGTTATCAGGATTTCTCATCAAGTTTAAGCTGCACAGCTCTAAACCAAAAGCCCATAGATGCTGTCAGGATAAAACTGCAATGAAAGAAAGCCTCTTTTAATGAGGTCATCATCTACAGCAAGACAAAAATGACATCCTGCTGTTTTTGTCAGCTTTTCATGGGTTTTATTGCGCGTTTCGTTTGTTTTTATTGTGGTGTGCAAGCCGTGCAAGATTGCCGTGTTCATGGGAAATGTATGTTTGGGATTTGAAAGCAATATTTGCCTTGTTTATAAACTTGCAATATTTTTGCGTGCCCTCTTTAAAAATGAGCTGGTTGGTCTCTTCTTATCAGGATGGATCTAAGTTGTAGTGTGAATCAGACCTTTTGCTTGGCATCCAAAGGTCTGCCATTGCAAGACTAAACCATCTGAGATGTGAAAAACGCAATCTCAAGATTTTTTCTTTTAGAACTTGAATGGTGTTACACTTTCACCTCAAATTATTTCCAAACAGTGTGGGTTTTACTTGAAAAGAGTAGATGTGATTATAGGCCTGTTTTTTTCAGTGAACGGTTTCAACACTGAGCTAAGGGCCCATAGATTATTAAGGATTTGATTAAAATCTCTCAAACCATTTACCCATCATGCAGTTTTGCCTAAAAAAGGAATGTTTGTTTTCAGGCTGTCCAATCTAATCTAGATCAATGAAAGGGTACTATTGTGATTTAAAAACAGTTTTCCGGCGTGATAATCATGAGGTTGTCTTTTGATTTCACTGTTTATTTTGGCCATTAGCTCTAAGCAAGCAGACACACAGCGTTGTATCAATGGTTGTGCTATTTAAAAAGAAACAAGTTCTCGGCTAATCATGAAACAAGATATAACGCTGTTACATTCGTAAGCCCCTTAAAAGATGCATCTGAACATCATTTTCCAAAGTGCCTGTTAACTTTTTAATTTCTCCCAGAGGGTAACCAATCTGTAAAAACCTGGATAAATAATTAAGGACCGGCTGATAGGATTGTCAGGCTTGGGTTGCTTTATCTCTCCCTAGTTTGTTCATGTCCACTGAATTTGGGGGGATTGGGCTGTAGGGAATAACTGTTAGGGATAATGGCAAATGGTAATGAAATGTTAGTGATCTTTCTCTCTACTATCATATATATTTACTGTATATGTATATTTAGATTGGTGTGAGCAAGGATAAATGTACTTTTCTTTAACTTTCAGAAAGTATGACATATATGTAAGCACGCTTTTATCTAAAGAAACAATGAAACATTCAACATATGGAGAAAATATGAGAACAGAAGAGAAGTAATTACTTAATTAATTAAATGTATAACTTAATCAAGTTGGATCTAATTCAATTAGTTGTACTTTACGCAAACGCAGATATATGTACATGTATATTGTATTTTATGTATACATTCTCTTTTCAGTCACTACATCCTCAACACATCCTCAAACACTGAACCAATTTTTGATTGATAAAGGTCAGGTTTTCATTGTAATGTCTTACTAAATACGTATACACACAGTAAGTAATAAAAAAATGAAATCGATTTTTATGTAGAAAAAAATATATGTTTTTATGTAGAAAAAATATATATGTTTTTATGTAGAAAAAAAATAGATGTTTTCATGTAGAAAAAAATAGATGTTTTCATGTAGAAAAAAATAGATGTTTTCAAGTAGAAAAAATAGATGTTTTCATGTAGAAAAAATAGATGTTTTCATGTAGAAAAAAAATATATGTTTTTTTTAGATGTTAAAAATAAATTAGAAGATTATGGTGGGATACAGTTTGATACGGTACTGTACTCATTAACAGTAACCCTACCACTTTTTTCCATTAGCCTATTTGTCACTGGAGTTTAAAGGGATAGTTCACCAAAAAAAAAAAAATATTTCCCTCAATTTGTTCCAAACCTGTATACATTATTTTGTTCTGCTGAACACAAAGAAGATATTTTGACAGATGTTTTTATCAAGTGGTTTGAGCCCCATTGATTTCCATTGTAGGAAAAAATACTATGGATGTCAATAATGCTCTGAAAGTGTTAGACATTGTTCTGCTGAACAGAAAGTAACATTTGCTGAGCAAAGAAATGTATACAGGTTAGATACAAATTGAGGGTGAGTAAATGATGACTATCCCTTTGAGTTTCTTGCCACTGTTTCCTTTGGTTTACTTGGTTGGGGTTTAAAGGGGCGCCAGCGCTGGAATCTAGATTTTTTATTTTCTGAATTATGTTTTTATTTTTTTGTATATTCTATATTGTGTCTTTTTGTTAAGCTGCTTTGCAACAGTGTAAACTGGTCTGCACAAAACCTAAACTGTTTTGAGCTGGATAACACTACTGTTTCAGCTATTTGTAGAGCTGAGCTCATTTTGTTTCTTATGGAGCTTTTCCATTGCATAGTACCCCACGGTTTATGTCGGGTCAGCTCACCTCACTTTGGCTTGGTTAGCTTTTCCATTGAGTTTAGTAACACTTCGGAGTGGGAGGGATTATAGGCGTGCCGTTATATTTGCGCTGTCTACTGCTGTGACATCAAACAAGTGAGAACGTTGTTGGAATGCTATACATTCCCATACATTCATTTATTTCTCAGTCAGTCACAAAATGAAAATTGACCATCGCAAATAAATGTTTGCACATAGCGTGTATCACTATACCTCTGTCTTAGGTGACAGTTTTTGTACAAACATCTGTGGCGTCAGTCCACGCTTCCCTGAGCCTCATTTAAGTTGCATTTAAGCATTATGCGGACATGCGCGTCGTGAATGTGCCGCCACAAACTGCAAGTCTGGAAAAAATTGTAATGGTGTTCCTAATTCTCAACCTGTGTTTTTCATCGCTAAAAGGAAGTTTGGGAACTTACAGCAAAGCACAGATGACAACAGGTTTACTCGAGACAGCGCAAGCTAGCATGAAGGTAAAGCGAATCTTTTACATTATAGCGCTGACGCTGGTAGTGACGATTCTCTCAGACCAATCAGTAATCTACAGTGTTTTCGCGTCACGTTTTGGTATCAGCTCAGATCGCTTTGAACCCCAACCAAGGTGGATGTAAAAAAAGTATTGGGTACCCAGTGGGAAAGCCCCCAAAAGTAAGATGACCCGACCCAAACCATGGGGTACTATGCAATGGAAAAGCGCCATTCGTTTTTAACTTTGTTTCATAATTACTGACTTTTGCAAATGTTCACCAGTAAATAAACAATAATTGTTCCTATAAAGAAACATCAAGTTTAGATATTAAAGATGATTAGACTGTTAAAAGTTCAAAGATGATGCGTACAATAGTCTCTTTATTCTGTGTACACGTTAGTAAATGCTTAAATTGTGCAGCAGCTTTGATCAAAATCAACCAGAACTGATTACTTTACCATTGTATTCGTGCGCTTTGATGAAGTTTACATAATTACTCCTTATTTTCCTTTATTATTTCTCTTTATATGATGCTTCTTTGAAGCAATCCCTACTGTATAAAGTGCTATATAAACACAGTCAAGTCAAGTGAGCTTTTATCGTCATTGTGCTACATGTAGGGACAGTGTCGTATCTCTCAGGACCATGGTGTTACAAATAGTGAAATGAGGAAACAACACATGGTATAGATTAAAGTACAGATTACTGCAGTATACTGTAAGTATAGTTATGTGTACGTCCGTCACTTACTGAACTGAACTAGCCAGGTAGGCGTAAGTTTTGTATATTTAAATTGATTGTGTACACACAATCAAAGTAGCAAAGTAGCAAGGGCTACTACTACAATGGATAAAACAATCTGAAGGGCTATTTTTTAAAATGGTCTACTCAAAACTTTTTTCTTTTACTTGCACGGTAAAACATTTCTGTTGAAATTACAGTATTACTGGGTATTACTGGCAACTAGCTGTCAGTAACTTACTGTAGATTTTACATTTATGTTATTTACTGGCAACAGTTTGTTCAACGTTAAATGACCATGAAACATTTTCAATCTTTATCTTCCACAGTAAGTTACTGGCAACCAGCTGCATAATTACAGCTCATTTTTTACAGTGTATGGATTTAATTTAATTTTACATTGTTTAAAATGTTAACATACATAAAAGAAGCCAAGATAATATAAACAATATGTAATAAATAAATAAATATGACAATTAAGACTATTAATAGAATGTGCTTTGGCGGGCACCTCACAGACACTGGCACCATGTTGAAGACCACTGATGTACACATTATAAAGTGCAGTACTCTAGCTGTACAAATACAATATGAAAGAAAATAACTTTACATATAAGCTGTACATGTATTCAACATACAATATTCAACATATTTAACAGTTACAAAAGACATTGTGCATATAAAGATGGGAATGGCAGCATAGATAGGTAATATTGCATCATGGTTTTACTGCAAGCTTAACTCTAAAACGTCTGGTGCTCAAAATGCAAGAAGTGTGTTACCACGGGCCACGGGTGGATGGTTTGTAAAGCCACTCATCCACTGTGTCACATGTATTGCACGTAAGATTGTGGTCTAGGTGATGTGTTAAGCTTGGGGAGTTAGTCCATGTTATATGGGGTTTCAGGGGATTTCTTTTTTTTTTTTGGGGGGGGGGATTGGTTGTTATGAGTTCAGAGCTTTCACAGCCTGGGGAAAAGCAGAATATTCTGGTGGAGCGGGCTCTGATGCATCTGATACCTTCCTGATGGTAGGAGCTGGAAGAGACTGTCCATTGGAGGGTAATGCGGTCTGCGGTGCATCAGTGACCATACCAGATGCAACTGGTCAGCATGCTCTCAATGGTTCCCCTATAGAATCTGGTGAGGATGGGGGAAAGAGACTTGCTCTTTTTGCCGGAAGGGAAAGTGTAGTTGCTGTTGTGCCTTCTTGGAGAGTGACTTGGTGTTGGTGATGTAGGTGTGATCCTCAATGATGTGCACCCAAGGGGGCAGCACAGTGGCTCAGTGGGTAACACTATTGCCTCACAGCAAGAAGGTCCCCGATTTGAGCCATGGCTAGGTCAAATGGCCTTTCTGTGTGGAGTTTTCATGTGTCAGTGTGGGTTTACTCCGGGTACTCCGGTTTCCTCCCACAGGCCAACAACATCCATTGCATAGTACCCCACGGTTTAGTTCAGTTTGGGTCGGGTCAGCTCACCTCACTTTGGCGTGGTTAGCTTTTCCATTGAATTTAGTATCACTTTGCAGTGGGAGGGATTATAGGCATGTCGTAAAAGTGAGAGCGTCCTTTTATATTCCATACAGTTATTTATTTCTGTAGAAACACCCGCGGCGTCAGCCGACGGCGCTCCGCGGAGCCTCATTTAGGTTGCATTTAAGCATATATAATGCTGACGTGCTCGTCGCAAATGTTCCCCCACAAACTGCAAGTCTGGAAAAAACTGTTATGGTGTCACTGATTCTCAACCTGTGGATGTTTTTCATTGTTAAATGGGAGTTGGAGAACTTATAGCAGAGCAGATGACAACATGTTTGCCCGAGACAGCGCAAGCTAGCATTGAGGTAAAGCTAATCTTTTACATTATAGCGATGACGTGACGATTCTATCAGACCAATCAGTGATCTACACTGTTTTCGCGTCACGTTTGGTATCAGCTCGGGTCGCTTGAAACCCCAACCGAGGTGGTACGAAAAAAAGTATCAGGTACTACGTACTGCATCCAATGGAAAAGCTCCCAAAAGTAAGCTGACCCGACCCAAACTAAACCAAACCGTGGGGTACTATGCAATGGAAAAGCGCCATTAGGCAAATTGTACCTCCCCCAACCTGTGTATGAATTAACCAGTTCTCGCCATAGATGCTGGAATGGTGTAAAGAATAAAGAAAGAAAGAAAGGTGTGCACCCCAAGAAATTTGGTGCTGCTGACTCTTTACACAATCGTGCTGTCGATGGTCAGTGGGGTTTCTCCTGAAGTCCATCACAATCTCTTTTTTTGTCTTCTTTACATTCAGGGACAGGTTGTGCCACACCTTACCGCCAGCTTTGCCACTTCCTGTTTGTATTGCGTTTCATCACTTTGCCAATGACACCTACCACCATTGTGTCATCGGGAGATTGGGAAAAAACCCAGCATAGGTTTAATTAGAACCAAAATGGTTGGGTTCGTCTCTTTTTGACCCAACACTGGGCTGAAAATAACCTGTGGCGGCCAGTGACTTCTTTTTTTGAGGGCGATCGATGCGAAGTTTGTCACAACATGTATGTAGTCGGTCATGTGTGTGGTTTGTAATTTCAAAGTGCCTGTTGCAGACGAGTCTAAACAAAACATGTGATGCACATGGTTCACATGACGCAACAAACACATATTCAGAGTTGTGCCCCAGAAAAAAAACAGCATTTTGTGTCTAGTGTATTGTATGTGATATGATCACTGGAAGTGTGTTGCAGTATTACTTAAGTTACATAGTGCTGCAATTATCACTGCTGTCTCTTGTAGTATTATTACTCCAACCTATTTTGTTTTTCACAGTGTGCGTGTGCATGCATAAATGTTCACATACACGCTGAACTCAACAAGTCGTTTTTTTTGTAAGGTGTGTATGTGTGAATATAAGTGAGTGAGTGAATAAAAGCTAAGCATTGATTTAAACTCCAGCCATCTCCTGTGGGACTACATATCCAGACGAGAGGATAGAGTGACTCTTAATCATCCCTCCTGCTGTCTTGGCCAGCATCTTTCTTTCTTTCTCTCTTTTTTCACTTGATCTCCTCTCTCGCTCTCTTTCTCCATTTCACGAGTTACAAAATGATGTTCTGACAACTAAATAATGGCTGTTTGTTCTACTCTGCTTAATTATATGCATTTTAGAGAAGACCCCCTGCCAAGAAGCAGAAAGGTAGCGATTTATCTCATCTCTGTCGGCTTCTTTCTGTGCCTGCCAACACAGAGCGGTGAAAGAGAAGCGACTGACCTGTCTGTGATGGAAATGTCGCCTCCTGTGTGTTTGAGTTGTGCCATTGAGTGTCACTGGGACACATTATCAAAAATAAAAAATTGAAAGTGACCTGATTTGTTTTTAATAATATGGCATTTAGAAAATAGGAATTTTAAAGAAGAAAAAAACATGTTTTTTGTTATTGAGTTGTGTTTACTTTTTTATTTAAAGCGTTCACCCGAAAATCAAAACTCTGTTATCATTTTCTCAAGTTGTTCCAAATAAATTTCAAAGGAAATGTAATTTTTGAGCAACAATGACTTCAATAGTAATTTTCTTTCCTACTATGGAAGTCAACGGTGCCCCTATTTTCAGCTTGATTTAAATAGCTTCCTTTGTGTTTAGCAACACAAAGAAATTTATACAGTTTTTAAACAATGTGAGGGTGAATATATGATGACAGAATTTTAAATTTGTTGGGTGAACTATCCCTTTAGTAGGCCCAGGGCATTCGCGGGCCATGCCCCCCCAAACAGGTTGTTGTGCCCCCCTACACAGTTTTTTATTAATTTAATATATATCAAGAATAATTACAATAAATTAAACATTGAATGTTTCATGACTTTTAATGTAATAAAATGAGGAAAATATAGTTAATGTATGTTTCTTTAATTAAAATAGACCAGTTTCTCTGATTGGTTGTATTGCGGCATATCATGCGTCTTTACGTCTTTGGCCTATTTGTGATTTGATACTAGCTATGTGTTTTTTCGCTGCATTTAATGGATCGTGTAAAATATGGATATTAGAACATTTAGAACGAACCAGCACCGCCTGCTCCATCTGACTTCATGCAAACACCAATTAGCTCAAAATCAGAGATTACAGGTCGAGGTGGAATTTTCAAATCTACAGGACACTGTTTTAAGGAAGTTTAGTGTTCGTACACACCGGCTTCAGTTTTTTTAAAGGTAAGTTAGCATTGTTTTAATTTACGTAAACTTAAATGTGTTGTGTGGCTATAGACCGTAAAGCGGCTTTTAGGACGCGGTGTGCGCTGCGCTATGAAACCCATTCATTTCAATGGATTGCGCCGCGTGAGGGCAGTTTGTTGTTGCGTCGAGCAAAGCACAAGCGCAGGTTGCGCTAACGCCACGGTCAAAGTTCAAAATAGTTTAACTTTTGCGCATAGTTTGTGATCTTCTGCACTTTATACGGGAAATGAGCTGCAACTCTGTACCAGTTGTATGAGTGTGTACTTGCACTGTGTTTGTTGTTTTAATGCCTTGTTTTTGCAAGTTATTTTTCTTAATTGCGAGCCCCCCGTTGGAAGTCACGTGCCCCCCTGTTAGTTATGGTCTGGCGCTGGCTCTGAGTAGGCCTGTATAAAAAGCCTATAAAGAAATTTGTTTAATGAACAAAATAAAATATAAGCCGTTTTTACTCATTTAATAATGACTTTTATCCATTTTATTAGTTTGTGTGTTCGTTGGGATTCCCCGGCGTTAGCCAACTGGCGCTTGTGCTCTGCTCGACGCAACAACAAACTGCCCTTGCGCGGCGCAATCCATTGAAATGAATGGGTTTCATAGCGCAGCGCACACCGCGTCCTAAAAGCCACTTTACGGTCTATAGCCGCACAACACATTTAAGTTTACGTAAATTAAAACAATGCTAAATGTTTCAAAATTATATTTTAGGGCTTTTAATGCCTTTATTGGGACAGGGTAGTGTAGAGTTGACAGGAAGTGTTGCATGGAAATAAAGGAGCTGGATAAACAAAGGACGTTTGAGACGGATTTGAACTTGGGTCGTGGTGAACGCACTGTCAGCATACAGGGCTATCAGCACCGACAGACAGTCCTTCCAGAAAAATGCAGCAAGTTTTGGTGATTGATGCAGGCAAAAATCCTTGAACTTGCAGCACATTTTCTTAAAAAAAAAAGTGATGGAATATTGAAATTGCGGGAACTTGCAAAAATTGCGAGACGATTCGTTTGCCAGATACTCGCATAATCTCATGCTTAATCAGAGTTTACTGCAAACGGAGAGTCTTGCATGTATTTTGTGAATATAAGCGTCTCTTTTATCATAAACGGTTTTGTTACTTTTTAGTTCACCCAATAATGAAAACTCTGTCATCATTTATTCAAGTTGTTCCAAACCTGTATAAATTTCAAAGAAAATGTAATTTTTTAACAACAATGACTTCAATAGTGATTTTTTCCTACTATGGAAGTCAATGTTGATCCTATTTTCTGCTTGATTTCAAATAGCTTTGTGTTTAGCAAATCAAAGACCACACTGGCTGTATACGTCAGCAAACGGGGCTATCGGCGCCGACAGACAGTCCTTACAGAAAAATGCAGAAATTTTTGGTGATTGTTGCAGGCACAAATCCTTGATCTTGCGGCACATTTTCTTAAAAAATTCGATGGAATATGCGGTATATTTATGCAAAATATTTATGAAATTGCGGGAACTTGCAAAACTTGCCGGAACTTGCAAAAACTGCGGGAATTGGCAAAAAATGTTTGCAGCTTTTCAATAATGTTCGCCTCACATAAAACCCATGGCAACACTATGTACTATTAAATGTAATTTATTCTTGCGTTGTTACATAAACAAACATCATGATTTTCAAGTTGAATATTTGATGTGATTTGAGCTACATAAAGAGTTACATAAATACATTTTTAATTCTCCTTTTGTGTTTTAATAGGTATGCACATAATTACTTTTCAAACGACACGGGTAAGTGAACAATTACGATTTATAGGTAAACTACTCCTTTAAAGAAATATTCAATTTTCTTAAAATCCAGATAATTTAGTTGCCACCATGTCATCCAAAATGTTGATGTCTTTCTATGTTCAGTCGAGAAGAAATTATGTTTTTTGAGGAAAACATTGCAGGATTTTTCTCATTTTAATGGACTTTAATAGACACCAACAATTAACACTTAACTCAACACTTAACAGTTTTTTTCAACGGAGTTTCAAAGGACTACAAACAATCCCAAACGAGGCACAAGGGTCCCACCCAGCGAAACGACCGCCATTTTTGACAAGAAAAACCACAAATATACACCCCTAAAGCACAACTTCTCATCGAGATCCGGCCGTGATGCGCCAGCGTAACCCCACGCAATACGTCATGACGTCAAGAGGTCACAGAGGACGAACGCGAAACTCTGCCCCAGTGTTTACAAGCGTCTGGAAAGAGGACCGTTCCTACGTTGTTGTATGTGGAATGATTCTAATTAATGTCTTTGTGTCAGTTTATTGTTTACAATGGTCCGCAAATGTGCGTTTTATATATGTAACACGTGACCTCCCTACATCACTACGCATTTGCGTTAGGTCGCGCTGGACCGGATCTAGACGAGAAGTTGTGCTTTAAAATTGTATATTTGTTATTTTTATTGTCAAAAATGACAATCGTTTTGCTAGATAAGACCCTTATGCCTCGTTTGGGATTGTTTATAGTCCTTTGAAACTTTCTTCTCGACTGAACAAAGAAAGACATCAACATTTTGGATGACATGGTGGTGAGTAAATTATCTGGATTTTTCTTTTAAGAAAATGGAATATTCCTTTAATGATTGACCATTAACTGTCATTTACCTCATGATTGTATTTTATGGTTCCACATTATTAGTTTATTACCGGATTTCGTATTTTTAACAAAAATATATCAAAACTTTCTCTAATATTTAAAACAAAATAACTGCACGATTAGAAAATAACATTACTAAACTGCTACACAACCATTTACAGAAGAAAACGTTGGAGTTTTATTGTGTTTGCAGCCTCACAAGTTTTCTGGCTCTCAGTTTCAGTAAAGACCCACCAGGCAGTGCTGTTATAGGCTGACCTTGCTGTAGTTCCACTGACCTGAGGATATTAGATGAATAAATCACACTTTAATGTCCAGGTTTCTCCACTCCAGCAAAGGAGTGGGGTGCAGCTTTAAGGATCTCCTCGCAAGAGTGTTTATATCTGCAGTGAGGTACGGATGAATGTCTGGGATTGGGGTGTTGGAAAAACGAAGTAGCTGATTTCTGACCTTGTCTGCCATTTGACAGCTTTTAATAAAGCCTAACTGATTCAGGCCTGTAAAAACTTCCATGAAATACTGCCTTTTAAAAATGAGACTGTATGGGGAGAGAAAATATGGTTGCGGTATGATGTTACGATGACTGTGTATTTACTTTGCAAGCATGACCACCTTTTAAAATACTTTGTTTTTCTAGCTGTAAGGGTATGGGAATTCATTGTATCTTTTTTTACTGGACAGTTCTTTGCTTGTTAAAAATAAATTTTGCTTTAAAACTAAAAACAAATCTTAAGAATGTTCAAAGCAGTGAACATGTTGGTGTCTGGGTAAATTCACAAGATTTAGTAAATTTCTGCTTGCATATAACCGAAGGCCAATATCAAAGAGGAAATATAAAGCTTAAAATAAAAACTACACCAAAGCCTTAATGGTTACACAGTCAGAGGCATCATGTCCATTCAAGCTAAGGTTATACGCTAGCTAAGCTAATCTGCTGTCGAATCACAACACACTAAACCAGCTACAAAATCAGAACTTGTTACGTATTTCTGTAGGAGCGACTTCATAGAACAAGGAAGACATTAGCTCGTTTTCAGGACAATGAAAACAGCGGTATACAGATATGTAAATTGTCTGAAAAGGTCTGTGTTTTTTTTTACAAACGAAGCATGAACACGTTATATTGCGCACCGTCAAAACATTCAAAGCTTTAAAAACACAGGAAAAACTGAACCTTTAAATGCTAGATAAAATTCATTATTGCATGTATAAAGCAAGCATAAAATACAGGATGAAAGGAGAGGTTTCCTTAACTGCTACATTATGAAACCCCATAATAAAAGATATGAAATATTGAGTCTATGCTCCTCTTGGCTAATACATTATGTATGGTAATATCTCCCACAAGTACTGCGCTACATCTCTATTAATTACTCAATTACAGCCATACAAGTGTGGCAGAGGAAGGGAGAGAGTGTCTAGTGTGATTATTGATTGTGTCCATAATGACTTGATTGATCATATCCACCCCAAGAAATGATTGAAAGTCAAGTCTAAGGCACAGAAAACAGTGTTTACTCAAGACCACTGAAATAATGACATCATGTAGGGGGATGTCTGTGACCCTGTCTATGAAATCCAGCCTATAATCTAATTAGTATTTGATTTTAATCATTAATTTCGGTCTTTGACATGACTTTACTCAATCAATATTAAATATATCAAGGTTATATTTTTAATGAATCTACATAAAGCAAATCACTTTATGCCTGACTTTAGCTGAGTTTTTACACGCAGGGTCACATATGTTTCCTTAATATGATTAATACCATTAGTGCACTGGTATGTATCTTTTTCTATCTATGACTTTTTTTCCCACAGGGTTTTTCTCCCCTAGGAGAGTAAGCTGACATTAGCTTAACTTAGAACTTTTTTTTATACGTTACATTAATACTCCGCTCACTAGTTTGGTTTAATCTGAGCCACTGTACTTTCCTACTTTTGTTGTCCTCTGATTTGTCTGTGCTTTCTTTTGTTTTGTTTTTTAATGTAAAGATGCTTTGGAACAATTAAACATTTATGCGCTATAAGTGCTATATAAATAAAAGAAAGCTTTCCGTCTGCATTCTTAAAATTGTAAAAATTATATCAAATCAACAGGTATTTTTTAGGGCTGTCAATAGATAAAAAAATTTAATCTAGATTAATCGCATGATTTCTTGAGATAACTCACGATTAATCGCAAATTAATCGCACATTTTTATCTGTACTTAAATTTACCTAAATGTAACACTTTTCAAGTTTTTAATGCTCTAATCAGCATGGATTTGGTCAATATATATGCTATATGCAAATGTATGTCTACAACAGCCTGTTTACATTATCAACAGAACCATCAGTCATGGTTTTATATATGATTTTCCCTTTAGAAGACCTTGTTCTTTCTCCATTTCTGTTTGCCGCTGATCATTTGTGACCTGTGCTGGCAAATTGAGTTGGGATGAGCAAATTTTCAAAAATTTGTCATTTATATTTTAACATTCTCTATTAAAAAACTTCAAAACAATTGGAACAATTGTTGGAATCTGACAAAGCATGACAGATCTACACCTGTTTACGCAGAGCAAAAACAATATCAATATATGTTTTTCTTTTATTGTTTAATTTTGACATTGAGACAGACCACTTTAAGATACTGTAGGCTAATGCAAGGGTTTAATATAATGTTACACAACAGATACTTTTACTCAACAGTTAATCCAAACATTCACTTCAGATATAACAGATTATAGCTCATACCTGCGTGAATTCTTCTCAAAACAGATATTTTTAAAACTGTAATTCTGTGTAAGATGTCTATATATAGGCTATCGGGGTCGCGCGCTCGCGCGTTTGTATGCATGCGTTTCAGACGTCTGCGTCAGACATCGATTTTGAGTCTTGTCACTCTTAATAACTCTTTTTACTGTACATCAAACAGATCCCGAACTTTTTCTCTCTTAATAAATATTTTAACATCAAGCAAGTCCTGCAGTCTATTTTCTATAATTTCTGAATGCTTTAAAAACGAAACCAAAAAGTGAAAGAAGACGCATCTTTGCTTTAGATTATGGATTTGGGACGGTACACATCTCAGGAAATGTGCAGATAAAGATCATTTTAGATATTGAATGACCATTTACAGCATTGGATTCGCTAGATGAGAGCTTAATGTTCTTATTTTTATGAAAACCTCCAACTCATCTAGACAGCGCGGGTCACTTGCTGTGCCTCAATTCATCCAGCTGTGGGACAAACAGAAATTATGTGTTGCGTTAATAAAATTTGTGCCGTTAAAATGAATTTGCGTTAACGCCTTATTAACTCTTTCCCCGCCATGGACGAGATATCTCGTCAATCGAGAGAAAACGCTTCCCCGCCAATGACTAGTATTTCCGTCTTTCCGCAATACCGCTATTATCCACTAGGTGGCTTCCGCAACTTTTTAAACTCGGAAGTATTGCCCTCTGGCAAGCTGCTGCATGTCCGTGTCTGTTTTAAAGATCGCTCTGAATGGGATCTCTATGAAAAGTCCGTCAGAAAAATGGAATTATCTCTGCTTTTTGCTCAAAATGTGGTGTTTTTGCAGAAACCTACCCATATTCAAAAGCTGATTACAAAAGAACAACTCAAGGTAGGATGAAACGGTTTTTTTTTTTTGAAAGCAGAGGGTCTGTTCTTTCATTTGGTATATTGTATGTTTATATATCTGAAGAAGAACAGCGCTGGCTGGCAACTTTTTTTAAAAAATGCTGGCGGTGAAAGAGTTAACGTGTTAATTTTGACAGCCCTAGTATTTTATGTTACTTTAACTTAACAAATTATGTTAAACAATTTAAACTTGTTTTTCTAAGTTCATAATGTCAACTTATCACAAGCCAACACTTAAAATAGTAGGCTGAATTTACTTGCAAAAACAGTTGTTTTAACTTCATACAGATTTTTAACAGTATGGTAGTTGCTTGGCTTGTTCAGAAAACAACAATTAGGAATTACCTGATTTTGATGTTTAAAGGGACATTCAGCCGATCTCCGGGTCTGTCGCTACCACTTTTAGCATAGCTTAGCACAGTTCATAGAATCTGATTAGTCCATTAGCATCGTGCCTAAAACATAACCAAAGAGTTTCAATATTTTTCCTATTTAAAACTTGACTCTTCTTTAGTTACATTGTGTACTAAGACAGCCAAAAATTTAAAGTTATGATTTTCTAGGCAGATATGGTTAGGGCTATACTCTCATTCTGGCGTAATAATCAAGGAGTTTGCTGCTGTAACATGGCTGCAGCAGGTGCAATAACATTACGCAGCAGCCAAAAATAGTCCCCTTAGTATCTTTTAAAGTCCTTTATTATTATGCCAGAATGAGAGTATAGTACACACTGTAACTACAGAAGAGTCAAGTTTTAAATAGGAAAAATATCAAAGCTCTTTAGGCGCGATGCTAATGGTCTAATCAGATTCAATGGATTGTGCTAAGCTATGCTAAAAGTGGTAGCGCCAGACCCGGAGATCAGCTAAATTGATTCCAACACGGTAAAAATCAAATATTTAACTCTAGGGGAGCTGGAAAATTTGCATATTTAAAAAAGTGGCATGTACTTTTAACAGCTAAAAACTTTGACCGTTGTATTGTACTGTACATGCTATTTCATGGCTAATGACACTGAAATGGTAAGTCCAATTTTCCCTGAATTTTGAAGGATTATGTAAGGATTATTTTGAAATATTTTTCAGAGATCGATCAAAAATAGCATCTCTTATTAACCTACATGCTGTAAATGACAAGAGTGTGAGGGAGAATTGATTGAAGTTATTGCTTTGACCCCACTAAAGCAAACATGTACAGATGCATGCTTTCACACTGAGCCCCAAAGGGTAATGAAAGTTTTTAAAACGTGTGTCATCTTTAGCACAGCAGTTGAAGACAAAATAGCTTCCAATTTCCAGTGATGGTTTAGAGACTACGTTTTGTATTTGTCAGAAGAAAAGCCCCTTTTGATCAAAGTTCTCCCCTGAAGACACAATAGAAGAAGACGGGGAACAATACAGAGTTTATCGCCGCTGCTTTCTTGCTGTCGTGACTTCAAAGGGAGATGAAATCATGTGTCATTTATTCCAACCTTCAGAACGTTTCTGATTTCTTCATATTTCAAAGAATAGGCCTGGTGATTAAAACAGATTGCACAAAAAGTAACATGTCACCATGACAACATCTGGGTAAAGTGCACATCCAATATTGTAAAGGGAAAGCATAAACTGTCCGTAGAAGGTCATAATATATTTATTAGAAGCTCATGCATTATCCCAGGCTGGGTTAAACTTCTTTTTAATAATAAAAACACTGCTTGATAAACACTTGAGTGATCCCAATCCCGGGCTTTTAAACTCTAGCCATACATTTTTGCAGATCAAAAGAATAATTTACTTCCAACATGCCATTCAGTTCTGTACACTTCATGGGAAGATAATGGAGCGGGTTATAAATGCCAAATGAGAGTGTGTTCTAATAATATAAGCAGACATCGCAGGGCTCTCTGCAGTATGCATCGCATATTGTCAGTGTGCTGTCACATCTTTGACAACTGGCACAGAGTAAATCTCAAGAGACAAAGTATGGAGCTGGGTTACAGATAGTGCTCGAGTTGATCCAGAGCTAAACTCAAGTGTAATAAGATGTATGAAGCCCGAGGCAGAAGGAAAGATCCAGACTCCCTAGAGTTCACTAGCAGTAAAATGTGACACATTGTTGTCAAGGGTGGAGGTCAACCTATGATGGTGTAAGTTTGGATGACACTGCTATTGCTGTACTGTATTGTACTCTACCCGTTCTTATAATATAATAGAAATGAAGGATTATGGTTTTTATGTTAGCAAATGTAAAGCATTCATTTTTATGTTGCCTAGGTCGATGTAACTGCATGATCTTGCAAAGATGGTTGACCAAAAAAAAATCTTGCTATTGTTTGTTAAGGGAATATTTTGCATTCAGCTAAATGACTTGTAGCAAATGTAACTGTTGAGCTTAACCTGTATATTATTAACCTTGCAAATGTTTAGCAAAATACACAAATCCTAGCAATTTCCAGTGGAGGTAATGAGAGATATTACTGTCCGTTAGTAAAAAATGGTCAATAGATAATGTATGTTTTGTTTGTTCTCATTATGCTGATGCTTTTAAACAGGGATCTGGACTGTGATGTGTGTTACCGCTAAACCACAGGGAAGCAATTACAGCTGAGAGAAAGACTGATGTCAACATTTGTGAATGAATCATGTACCTTTGTTGTGATTTTCTAGCACCTGACAAGCGGTCTGTGTTCAAAAAGAAAGTGGTGATTTGCGTTTACAACTAGTTGATTGGTTCTGTTGTACACTAATTATGCAAATTTGATAAAAATATGGTTATCACTCTGTAGCTGAACTTTGTGTGTCCAGGATTATGCAGGGTTCTTGTAGCTTGGTAGGTGGTGCTTTTCACTAGCAAAATAAAGATTATGGATTTGATTCCCAGGGAACATAAACTTGAATGCATCGTATAAGCTGAGAGAGTCTGCCAAATGCATAAATGTATGTGGTGGATGTATTGTTGCTGATTTGTTTGTTTAAGAAGGGATTGTAGTTTATGTGTTTGTAGTCCAATATAACCATTTTGTTCAGCTGGGGTTATAAAGGGGTGTATACTGTATGGCAGATGCAAGAGATCCATACAAACAATGATACAAGTACACTCTTAAAATGAATGTGTTAAAATGACACATCTTGTGTCTTGTTAAGATTAACACATCTCCACTTTGGGCCCTATTTTATCGTTCTAAGCGCATTGTCTAAAGCGTACAGTCTAAACGAGCGTGTCCGATAACACTTTTGCTAATTTAATGACGGTAAAAATGGTTTATGCGCCAAGCGCATGGCCTAAAAGGGTTGTTCCTATTCTCCTAATGAGTAATGGGTGTGTTTTGGGCGTAATGTGCAATAAAACAATGAGGGCCCTATTTTAATGATCTAAGCGCATTATCTAAAGCGCACAGCGCAACGTCTAAATGGGCGAATCCACTTTTCCTAATTTAACGAGGGGAAAAATGGTTTGTGCGCTGAGCGCATGGTCGAAAAGGGTTGGTCCTTTTGTAATGGAAATATTTTGGGCGTCAGAGTCATCATATACAATAAATCCGTGAGGTAGCATTTAAAAAAAAAAAAACATTTAAAAACAGATGCATTTGTTTAAAGCAAAGCATTTATTTAATTACCAGGCTGCAGGTGAAGCAGCTCTTTGTGCCTTCATAATTGGTCCTCATTTATGTCCAAGAGACTCAATAATAATTTTTTACATTTAATCCTTTAATCTTTCATATTAAAAGCGTTTTTGTGCTGCTGCGCATTCATGTACTATGTGATAAGCAAACCCGCATTGTCCTCCCATTTATATGCGCATATTACTAACGCGCTCTTTAAATAACAAAAAACATATTGCGCCATTGACTTTAGACTTTAGAGCAGGTTTTTGTTGGTCAATGGCGTAGTCTATTTTAGTTGCCTCAAAATAGCAACCCGCCAAACAATGCGCCTGAACACACCTCGTTTTCAGACCAGAACGCTTATGGGCGCAAAAGGGAGCGCAAATGCTTTTGCTATTTAAACAACGTGGCGCTAAACGTGAAAATTATAATTGCGCAGGGTGGAAACTAGCGAAAGACACTTGCGTCGCGCATTGCGCTGCATTGCGCGGGGTGTAAGATAGAGCCCTGAGAGTCTCAGCTCCCATCCCCTTTAAAAGCCAGTTGCGCCTGGCACCATGCCTAATCCTTATTTAGAAAGCGGAATTTGTAAACTGAAAAACTAAGCGGAGGAAGAAGACCACCAGTTTAACTCTTTCCCCGCCAGTGTTTTTTTTTTTAAAGTTGCCAGCCAGCGCCAGCATTTTTCATGATTTTCACAAAAGTTTAATGCCTTCCAGAAAATGTTCTTCTTTAAATATATAAACAAACAATATATCAGATGAAAGAACAGACCCTCCGCTTTCAAAAAAAAAAACTGTTTCATCCTACCTTCATTAGTTCTCTTGTAATCACCTCTCAAACATTGGTAGGTTTCTTCAAAAATACCTAATTTTGAGCAAAAAGCTGAGATAATTCCATTTTTGCGAAGGACTTTTGATAAAGTTCAGATGCAGAGCGATCTTTAAAACATACACGGAGTTCTTTCTCTTTTACGTGAGGTGCTACTTCCGGGTTGTATAAGTTGAGGAAGTGGATATTAGCGGTATCGCGGAAAGACGTAAAATCTCGTCATTGGCGTGGAAGAGTTTTCTCTTAATTGACGAGATATCTCGTCAATGGCGGCGAAAGAGTTAAGAATAATGTTAAAAAATTGTGTTGTTTTCATTTTTATTGAAATAATTTTTTTTATTTGCTGTAAATGTATTGATATCCTACATAATCATTGTAATCTCATAAAATAATTTGTAAATATGCAAGAAAAGGTTTGTACTCTAAAAATACTTTATTTGTAACGAACAAGAGATAAAGAATGTACAAACGTGCGGAGAGCCGTTTCAGCACTTGGACAGCGCCATTGGTTTTTTAAAAAGCTTTACTTAAAAATGTTTCTCATCTAACCACATCCAGGTACAGAGTCAATGGCGTAGTCTATTTTAGTTGCCTCAAAATAGCAACCCGCCAACAATGCGCCTGAACACACCTCGTTATCAGACCAGAACGCTCCGGTCTGAAAAACGCTCCGTGAGGTAGCATTTTAACTTTTTCACTTCAACAAAACGTTTTCATTTCAACAAAACTTTTTAATTTGACAGAAACCACAACATCAAACAAACGAATACAATACTAACTCCCAGCAGGAAACGAAATTACCGAACAAGACAAAAGGAGAACTAAAATACAAAGAATGAACCTTCTCTAACTCAAAACCAAGAAAAACATTTGCCAAAAAAATAAATGGTAATGTTTTTTCAGATTATCTGTTTAGCCTACAGTATTCACAGTATATAGAATGAAATAAGGGAGGCACCAACATAAAACAACAGTGGTAACAGCAGGCAAGCAATCAGACAACAAAACTATCAACAAAAAATCCAGCATAATGAGGAAGTCACAGTGTCTAGCAAAGCCCTCTTTATTCTCCAGGTGAACACAAATCAAAGAAGAGAATTAATTAATTCTGGTCAGTTCAATCCAATTATTTTAAGGGAAAAATAGTCCCGAAGCCGCTTTAAAAGCAAGCCCCAAAGTGGAAAAGAAAAGCTCCCCAGCGACACATTAAAGAAACTGAAAATGTCATAATGTGTACCCCAGCTGTCACTGGGGCTGCTGTACCCGTTTAATAAAGTTAAATTCAACTTTATACGTATACCGCTTTTCACAGTTGACACTGTTGCAAAGCTACTTTACAAATACAGTATAAAGTCAAAACACATTAAACACAATCAAATCAAACATTTAAGAAACACAAAACTCCAAAGAAAATTTTCAAATGGGAGTTTAGAAATGATCATAGAATGAAAGAATTGGCCTTTGTCATCTTCCACTAGTGTTTGGTCATCTGACATCTTTGTGGGCATCATATGTGGTCTTTCCATGGCCTGACATCATCTTCTACTAGTGTTGGGTCATCTGACGTCCTTGTGGGAGTCTGGATCCGCTGAGACTGGAGCTGCTGTAATCACTGGGTGCCTCAGGATGGCCATCCCATTGTGGAAGTAGTAAAAGAAGTAGAAAGTACATCTTTGCAGCTAAAGAGTTCGTATTAGTACCTTATGCTGGGTACACACCAACAGATTTTTTACATCTTATAAGATTTTCAAAATGAGTATATTTTCAAACATGAGGATAAAAAATCCTAGATTTAACCGTTTTGCTCCTATAGTGTGTGGTGTGCCATGATGTGTCAAAAACAGCACACCACTCACATACAGATGTTTCACCAGAGTCTTGACTGTGAACACAGGAAATCTCGCAAAATCTCGCGATACTTCAGAATAAGCATGGCGGACGATATGCAGGAAGACATTTCAATGATAGTGTTTGGAATGATTTTCACAGAAAATTCAAGGGAAAAAAGAAAAGGTTTGAGTGAAGTCGTGGAGACAGCGGGAACATCTCTGCTGTCCAAATCAACTTCACTTTGTGCTGTGCCATGACTGCTTCCGTCTGCCATCATCTCGCTTTCTGATTGGATATTGTTTTGTTTCACGTGATAATCTCAAGAGTGTGCACGCGTTTGTTCTCAGGGTTCCCCCCACACATCAGGATTTCTGATCGTAAATATTAAACATGTTTAATGTTTACAATTCGCGATCGGGGCGGCTCCGACGTTCTTCCGATCAGGTTCCAGAAATTGATTTAAAAAAAAATATTTTTTAAAGGTTTGCGTGGAACAAATTAGGGCAAATGTAGGATAATTTGTAAGTGCATTGGAAAACCCTGATTTTGCAGTTGTCTAGCAATAAAGAAAGCAGTAAATTACACTAAACACTAAATTAAATAGAAACTGAAAAAACTAAAAAAAATTGTCAAGTTATGGGAACATGTTTTTAATACATATTAATGTGAAGATTGTGATGAAAAAATGAGATTCGCGATATGAGATTAAGATATACCAGCCTTCTTTATTTAAAATTAAATAAGGTGCAAGTATGAAGTTTTGTTTGACTAGGCTTTTACCATTGCCAAGATGTCACACAGAATTTGTTCGTACAAAGTGAGATGTTAATCTGAGGTGACCTATCCTCCATTAAAGGCTTATTCAGAGGTATCTAAAACATTTCAGGGTGCATTTTATTAGTCCCAAAGAGAGAGAGAGAGAGAGAGAGAGAGAGAGAGAGAGAGAGAGAGAGAGAGAGAGAGAATGAGACAGATTGGGAACCTGATTTGACCAGTGCACTGATGAAAAAGGTTGCACATACTGTATTCTTCATAGCTAAGATAAATGCAGAACACTTTAGGAACTGAAAATTAAATTACTTTTCCATTTAAATCACACTAATTCAAAGAAATGACCCTGAACAATGATAGATTAGATTTCATAAAACTGATGCAAAAACTTTACTGTTGGAGAAAAAAGTCTGTGTAAAGTCATTTCAGAGAATTGTTTCTAAACACATTATAAATGTTAGAAATGTATTGCTGAAACACATTAAAAAGACATTAAATCTCCCATAACATGCATTTTTTATGTTAATTTGGAGTACCTACAGTAGTTTTACATCCTTTATATCTCAAAAGAGTCTTCAGTTTAATCAGATTTATAAAATACAGATTAGCTTTACTGATTCTTTCCAATAACGTACGAAAAGAGGGAGGAGTTACTACCGCGGGAGGAGTCATGCAACACTATACAACACTTATAACTTATGATTCACTACATGTTCGTGTCATTTATATAATATGCACTTATGCGCCTAATTCCATGACCTGGTTGAGAAATCCAGCGTTAACAAACACACACGCAAAACTCCGCTGCTACCCCGGATAAACAAACTATAGGCCTATCCATTGTTTCCATAAGGCTGGCATTCTTCTCCTTACATCCAAAAACACACTTCGTCATTCATGTCATTGTTGAGTCTTGATATTAAAGTTATCGCGTGAAGTGATGTTTGTAAGTTCTAGCGTCTCCCGCTGATTGACGGGTGGGCCGGGTTTTCCATTGGAAGTGCCCATAAAAAGAAGTGGTATAGAAACCCCTGAAACGTCAGCTGGGCCCGTAATCGAAAAAACTTTCCGAAACTTGTACAAACCCTGGCAAAGTGCATTCGGCACAGAAATACTCTGTAACACGTCCAACTGTTTTTTTGATGCTTAGCCTATGTTTAGCATGAGGAAACAACTCCAAACTGTGTGAAGAATGCAAGAAAAGTCAGAATGCATGAAATACTATTAAACCACCCCTTTAAACATTTTTGTCCAGTTATTTCTGTGTTTATTATCATTTGGGCGGGGCTAAAGCAGTTAATTGTATTTATGATAATTGTATCTGATAATCAACTCCATTTACATTACGATGCTTTCATTCAAATTGACTTACAGTACAGTGCATACATGCTTTGTTTGTCATCATTTATCTTCCCTGGGGATCAAACCCATTACCTGCGCTGCTAAAGCAATTCACTACCAATTTAGCTACAGGAGCTAAATAAAAACCACAGACAAACAAGTTTGAACCGTTTTAATTACACTCAACCCACAGCAAGAATATGTTTGTATGTGTGTTTTTGACACACCATGTAAACATTCACAGTGCAGGGTCATACAAGCATGTGACCCCATTATTGGCTGGCTGAGCATTACAGTATTTGTCCACAATAACCTCCAATTTTCCTGTAATTGCAGATCTGACCTAAACAACTGAAAGTGTTCTGAGAAAAGAATTGTTGCAAAATTCCTCCTAAATGTTAAGCAATATTCTTGTGATGTCTGGTGTGAATGGCTCTCTTGAGGTCATGTAAAAGCATCGCAGGTTGCGGGCAAGACTCCTACTGGGCCACTTCAGAGGAATATTTACTGCTGTTGTTCCCTTCTGTTGTTGTTTTAGTCTGTGCTTTGGGTTGTTGTCATATTGCATCACCCAGCGTCTAAGCTTCAGTCTTGGACAGATCATCGAATATGTTTTCCTGCAGATAGTGTATGCTGTCCAGACCCTGAGGCAGCAAAGCAATATCATCATGGCTCTTTCACTATCCCACCATCCTTTACAGCTGGGATGATGTTGGTGTTTTTGTTCCACAAACAGTATTACTTTTTCAGTTTTAGTTTTGTCAAAGAATATTTTATGCCTTTAGCACTGTGGAACATTGAGGTGCTCTTTTGTGAAACTTGTAAAACCTTTATCGTTTCTTCTGTGCTGTCTCATGAACAGAGATTTTATCAGTGTTTTGCAAATGTCGACACATGCCAGAAATTTGTAGGATCACTAGTCCCTTTCACACATACAGTCTTAACTGGTAATTTACTGGTAAATTGCAGTTAACAGGTCATGTGTGAACAGAACCTTTCTGGTAAATCGGTGCTGACAGTTTAACAGTAAGAGAGGTTGTAAGATTACCAGAAATTATACAAAAAGTCTAATATATATATATATGTATGTATATATATATATATATATATATATATATATATATATATATATATATATATATATATATATATATATGTATATATATATATAT